>NC_139960.1:22935025-23162525 GCF_963454915.1 Gymnoscopelus microlampas
CCTCAGCCATAAAGACATAAATGTGAGTGTGACATCTGGTTTTAGATTAGGACATCATACACGTCACGACCAAAAGTGTGAACTTGTTAAGTGTCATTGATAGGCTTTAATGGATTCATCGGTCAAAATTAGAATCAGAATCATCTTTGCAACAGGCTAACTGGATTAATAACTGATTATGCAAAACAATTACCCTGGGACTAGTTTAAAATAATATTAGAAAAGTATTTTCGTAATTTTGTAGGATACTTATTTTCTTCTATTTACTTTCAAATGTTCTGCACTGCTGTCTAAGGGCAATTATTTAGCCAGAGCTCTCACTTCAGGTCTCTTGTTTTTTTAGTGAAGCAACAGAGTTTAAAATGTTAGCACAGGTGGAATTAAATAAAGACCATCTTCCATGTGCCTTGTGAGGCAAGGAGGGGAAGGCCTGGTTAGGGGAGCAGTTATTTAAGCATCAGAGAACTGCCTGCCACTATAATGGAGGGTAGGAGGCAGGAGCGATTTATGAGTTGGATTGGGAATGTGTCATCAAAATGATGGGCGAGTGATCAGACAGACAAACATCATTAACGACAACATTGGAGACTGAGTGAATGCAGCCCCGGGGAGACCCTGTGGAAGAGGAGAGTGTACTACACAGAGAACCATTCATTCAAACTCAATATTCTGTTTGTCAACAAAATATATATTAACCAATAAACAATATTAAAATCCAAATTAAAGCAGCCTACAGTATGTGCAGGGATGTGAGGCTGAATACAATTAAAAGTTGAAGAGCAGTCTTGCATGTTTTGTTCCCAGCCTGATACTTCAAAACAAGCTTTAACAGGGTTGTCGTAACATCTTCAACCCCTCTTCTTGCCATATAAAAAATGGGGGTGGATGGATGGATAGATAGATTCTTTTGAGACATAATCCTATTCAGTGCCTTTGCCCTAGTGTGTCAGTAGACTTTCTGACCAGTGAAATAACAGCTGCTTGCCCATTACCCACTATCAGAACCCCCCCCCCCCCCCTCTAACTCTGCTCAACTTCAATGACTCCAAAGAAATAACTCTTATGACTTAGTGAGTTGTGACACTGACAGCATGGATATCTTTGGAGACTTCTATTTAAAACTTGAGAAAATTAACTGTCAAGCAGCGAGTGTCTATGTTTTCGTTTGAACGATAATCCTTAGATCCATAGAGATCTGCCCCATCTGTGCAGGCGTCTGCTTGGGAGAAGTATTAAGAATATCATATGAAAGCTAAAGCCCCATATTTCAGTGTACGGTTTAGTCTGGATAAATGCATGTACAGTATCAACCCCTATCTGCCTCTTTGTCTGTGTGCAGCAGTGGACGTTTTAGGTCGACTCGCTGCGCCTGTCTCCCTGTGAGAACGTCTGTCCTGATCTTGTGTACTACAATCTAAATGTCACCCACTCTCCCTCTGGTAATCACATGTGCATGCAGATGTGACTGGGCCCGAAGTGGGAGACAGACAGGGAGGCAAATTCCCCTATATTAGACACATATAGAGATCAATAGTGAGATATGGATGTCATTCACATAGAAAAACAGAAGCACACAGCAGCAATCGTCTATAACACAACTGATGAGAAACAAGTTTCACCCAGTGCAGAACAGCTCTCTTGCAGACTAATGAGACAATTACAGTAGTCAAGGATATTTTTGTAATCCCACTGTACTGACTTTGGTGAGGTTTGTGTTTGTGTGCACATGAGACAAAAGGTGCAAGAGCAGTGATGAACAAAATGAATGAAAAATCTATATCACAGCGTTAGAAAAGAAGGGAAACCTGAACACGTTGCCTCCAACCCTCTACAAAGCAAGGCGTCTCAGTATAGCCTCACTCAAAGTGCAAGTTATTTAGTATTTCAATGCATTATTCAGATCCAATGGCTCCTGCCATTGGACTTGTGTGCCATGTCCTATTTACTGAGCCACTCGTGAATCCATTAGCCATGAACGCCTGAAGTGTGGCGGCTCATTCATATGCACACAAATCCACTCATAACCTTCTAACACAATGAGAGCAATGTGGACAATACACAGGGCAGGGAGTTGGTAATGGTATGGAGGTATGGCAGTCACCTTTTTATTAATTTACATATTACAATGAAGTGCTATTGTTTATTCAGTTTATTTAACAGGCACAATGTGCAATTTTTAACATGGATTTCAGCAATGGAAATCTGAAGCATTGTACCAGATATAGCTAAGAGTTTCATCTGCAGTCCCTGGGTAGGTATACAAGTGTACAAAAGAAGAGGCCACATTAAATAATACATTAAACAATACTCAGTGGTGGGAAAAGTACTCAAAAAATGTAATTAAGTAAAAGTATCAGTACTGCAATGTAGAAAAAAGTGTAAAAGTCTGTAATTAAAAATGTACAAAAGTATTGGTATCAAAATATACTTAAAGTACCAAAAGTTAAAATACTCATTGTGCAGTCGCTTTTCCCATTTCACAAAATGTATAAAAAATAATTTGAAAATAGCTGATCTACTAGCATGTAGATCTGCTATTTTCAAATATATATATATTACCTATGTTGTCTATTTTGTAATAACAATCAAAATCTAACTAGTAACTTAAGTTTTAATTGTAGTGGAGTGAAAGTACAATATTTTCCTCTGAGATGTAGTGGGGTAGAAGTAAAAGTATTAAAAATTGTAAACACTGAAGAAAGTAAAAAATACCTCAACATTGTACTTAGGTACTGAGTCACTTTACACCACTGATAATACTTTACGATACTATGTAAAACGTTACTTAAATATAAAACTTAAAACAATAATAAAACACAGAGGACTTTATAAAAGAAAATTAAACATTCACAGACATTAAAACAGCCATTTTAGATAAGAAATAAGCACACATATAAAAGGTAAGTTTTGAAAAATGTGTAATAGTGTGTTTTCCTTTAATGGTGCGTTTTTTTTTAACAGTTTAAACTCAGTTTCTCATCTTTGTTCAAGGGGAAAGCACGGGCTGGGCCTCTGAGGAAAGATGGATGGACAAGCAGAGTCCTAATCCTGAGGTTAAATGAGAAACGCCACATCGGCTATTTTGGAACAAGCGTCATAGACTATTCGTAGTAATGCATTCCATTGTCAAAGGCCATACAGAGAGCTTTAACGCCAGCGACTCGCACACATGTTTCTGCTGAATGCTACAAACCTAAAGACCATTAAGCTATGCAGTAACGTCTATCACACAAGGGCAAGGCAACACTTATATGAAACTTATGAACCGTATGAAACTTTCCATCAGGAAAGACATAATCACATAAGCCTAAATAGAGATTTCCACATCTAAAATAGCCGATCTACAAGCCCAAAGTCGCTAATAATAAGCAGACAACATGACAGCGCTGCTTAGATGTGCGTGCACTAGCCTTCCTACGTTTTAACATTCCCTCGTAGGTAGGTAAGGCCATGAGGACATTGTGTGTGAAAGTGGGAAAAAATTACTCAGCTACGTACCACTCATGTCCGTTTATCTGACTATCAACTCCAGTAGTGATCTACTTCAGGAAGTTCAAAGGCCCCTCTTCACTGATAACCGCCATCCGGTGCTCTGGAACATAATAATATTTCTATTCTGTAAGCTCTCAGGAGGATGGGCCTTTAAATAAGCCCTATTTTATTCTTCGTCGTACAACTGTCGCACAAAAATAGCAAAGAATAGCAAATCTACAAGCTCGCTATTTTTGTAATGTCCGTAGGTACCGCTACCGGTTTGTGGGTGTTATGGAGCACTCACAAAAATAGTAAGATGCAATGTTTGGGTGTGCTATTTTGAACAAAAAAGCATGACACATCTTTGGTGGGTATTTGACATCAATAGCATTTTGCACGGCCTAGAAATTCCAGCCATGAAAGAGCCAGACGGAGGAGCTGGTTTGGTTTATTTGTCCATACTAGAGCCAGACCAATATATCGGCCATTATTTGACTTTTTTGATGACATCAGTGTTGAGCGGCACTGATTCGGCAGTTATGCAGCCGATGTATCCCTTTTTTCCTTTCAACCTGCTGGTGTCCCTATTTTGGATTATAGGTAAAGACTTTCAACATTTTTCCAAATAAAAATAAAAACAGCAGATCTACAAGCTCGCAACACCTTGCAAAGCAAAGCGTTACTTAATTGTTTTTGTGTGTGTGTGCATTATTTAGGACATTGTAGAGTAGAGGAAACTGACAATAGAGAGAAGGGGGTTGACGCGATTCATTTTATTAGCCCATTTCATAAGAGAAACTTACATCACTACAGAGGAGACCAAATTAGCAGAGAGTGCCATAAATTAAACAAGACTAAAAATCCTGCTAGCAGCCCCTAGAGGCTGTCTGGCTCTTTAAACTGGATTTTTAAATTATTAACCACTTAGTATAGACGAATCCACAGAGCGATGCGGTGTCACCGACTCCTGATGCAGGGTGCATTCCTTTTTTGGGCTTTTCTGCCTTTATGTATAGTGTATAGTGGAGATGGACAGGAAACAGGGAGAGATGGGGAGGGACATGCAGTAAAGATCGCCGGGAACGGGACTTGAACCCGCGATGCACTGTCAGGCTACTTTCGAGCGTAGGTGCCTGGACCGTCAAGCCACGGTCCAGGCCTGCATTGCGCAATCTGACACCGAACTTACTATTGCGCCAGGGGAATGCTCTGTGGATTCGTCTATACTTAAGCCTCATTCACAAATGAACTATAACATGGACGTTTTCCAGACTTAAACGGTGTGGCTGTATGCAAAGTAAAGTATGAGTGTAAATGTCCGACTGCGTAGGACCTCACATGCAACAAATTTTAAGCTGCCAGCTCCCTTGAGTTAAGTCTGTGTAATGTTCGATTCAACCCAAACGGCTCTATGTGTGAAAGGTGATACTCTGGTGAATTTACATTGAGCGAGTGGGCGTGTTGATGACGCTTCTATGATCGAAGAGAGAGGAGCCTCCCCTACTCCTGAGGTGTTTGGAGAGAGAGATAAGATCACTGAATTCACAGTTAATTCATTTGGCTTTTTATTAGCGTTTGAGTTGGAAATATTCACCAATCTAACTTCCATAATCAATGGCTCAAAAGTGAAACATTGCTGATACACAAACAGCGCCTCTTTGCTACCGTAGTAATGTTACATATTACTTCTGTCATGCTGCAACATGTATGTGGTCAAGTCATAACAGTGAACGTAAACAGAGGATCACAATTTGGCAAAAATAGGCCAACATTCAGCAAAAATTGCGATATGTTGTGAGATTGTAGATTGTCTTTTTTGGTGAAGAGAATTAGACGTAGAGGGGAAAAAGGAGGGGACCAGGTACAGACCTCTGGTGTACCCCGGTCAACAAAGTATAGCTAGTTTAAAGGCCAGTTGAATGGAACAAAATGTTTTTCACACTTTCACAAGTCCCTACTAGTCCAATCTTAGTTACTTCCTGTCAAACAAAAACATAATAAGCGATTATTACATTGAGGTACTAACCATTCTACCAATAAAATGATGACAAACACCAGTCAATCACTATTCCACAAGGAGCATTGATTCATTAAACACTAGACTAGAGGGTGGTGCTACTCTCTTGAAAGTCAACAAAGATGGCAGACGGACGTGCGCTACAATCTTGTTTTAACACAGTACACCAATATATTTCTGAAAATATTTGAGGTGAGAAATAGGCAATAAAGTAACAAAAACATGATTCAGCACTGCCTTGTTTGACTTTTTGTTTTAGACCGACATTGACCTGACATTCAGGCTGGTCCTCACAGCCAGATGTAATCCATATACAAGTCGTTGATCTTAAACTCCGGTGGTTCAACCCCAGTCCCCGCCCCCCACCAACCCCATCACTGTGACGCTGTCATTGGCCGAGACGTGCCCAACCCTTGTTTCACAAGGAAATATGTCACGATATGGAAGCGAAAAGCCATTTACCCTGGTCTTTAAGTAGAGGTGAAAAGGCGAAAATTGTGGACTATACTGATGGACAGGCTCGGCGAACAGAGACGATGACTCAGAGACAATCTCCGAGTCATCGTTTGACTTCCTTTGATTGCTCTCTCTCTCTCTATCTCCCTCCCTTGTCTCTCTATTGTTTCAGCCACCTCTCTCGCTGACAGTGCATGGAAATAGAGCTTTTTAAAGCCAGACGTTTTGCCTTTGGCACGACAGGGCTGAGGGTGAAGTGAAAGCTGCCAGCCATCGTGAATAGAAGGGGGAGGTAGGAGTGAGGGAAGAATGGAAAGAGAGCATACAGTATGCCATTCAGACACTACAGACCGGTGTGACAAAGAGAGGGAGAGAGACACAGGCAGCCACAGACAGACAGATTGCCAGACAGACAGATTGCCAGAGAGACCGTGAGCAGGTCTAATCTTAGGGGTATGTGTCTGGTAAACTGGGGATACCTTTGCCTCTGTATATGGATCCATTATCCCAGTATATGACTCCCCCCCCCCTCCCCTCTCAGTAAGGAGACCTGGAGGAGATTCATCCATTCAATCCAGGAACGCATCAGTGTCATTTTAGATTTCTTTGGCTATTCAAAAATAACAGATATACAAGCTCGTAGCTTGTGGATCTACTATTTTTGTAAAAATCCAGCAAATCTGCATTTTAAGCGAACATTTTTAACTCAAATCTTTGCTTCTGGGGGGAGGGGGGGGGGGGTCCCTGGAACATAATATTTTGAGATTGGGGTCCGCAGCCAAATACCCTTGACATGAAAAAGGTTCGACAACCATTGTTTTTCAGAAAACTGCAAGGATTTAGACAATTGTAGAATCCCCAGAAGCAAAGTTTTGAGTTACAAATGTTCGCTTTAATTAAAAAAATACATATATTTAAAAGATTTGCACAAATGTTCATGATCTTTCAAAAAAATAGCAGATCTACAAGCTCATAGTGGCACTCGGTGCCGCGCTTTGAGCTTGTAGATCTGCTATTTTTAAATAGCCAAAGAAATCGGCAGTGGCTCAGGGGTAGAGTGGCCGGGTAGAGTGAACTGGAAAACCGCAAGGTACCCAGTTCGATCCCGGGCTGGCGCGCTCCCCTAGAGTTAGTGTTGAAGTGTCCTTGAGCGAGACGCTGAACCCCTAATTGCTCCCGATGAGCAGGTTGGTGCCTTGGTGTATGAATGTGTGTGTGAATGGGTTAATGGCACAATCAATGTAAAGCGCTTTGGATGAAAGCGCTATTCAAAGTGTGTGTGAATGGGTGAATGTCATGCACATTGTAAAGCACTTTGGATAAAGTGTGCTGTATAAATGCACACCATTTACCATTTTGAGAAAGACAGGGTTTGTTTTCTTTTTACAAAGGTTTAAAAACTAGGAAATGATGTGGCTCTCAGGATCCACCTAGAAAGGCTAAGGCTCCAACAATGTGGATCTGGGACTTCATGTGACCAGCCTGTGACATCAGTCACAGGCTGATTGCACGTTGGTCTACGTATCTATGACGTATGACTCCAAATTTGGGCTAGGTTTCAGCGCAATCACATAAATTAATTAAATTAATCAAAAACATGTTAAACATGTTCTGTGGCCTACTGGCATGCGTTTTTACACAGCAGTATTCTGTGTCAATGTTTCGTACAAAAATGATATTTCAAAGTATTTCTCAAGAATACTATTTCTCAGTATTAGTGCTCGTAAGCCGTAAGGCCATTTGCAACAACAACAAAAGGATGAGGTGAGTTTCTTGAAACAATATTTTGTAGATTGATCTCCCAATTATATGTACACATTACCTCGAAGATAAGACTAACACTCAATATTCTGTTCTCCGGTATAATATATTTAGTGTATTTGTGTAAATCCAGCCTTGGCATACAGTACAGTGCTTATTGTTTGCATCTAGACTAAGGATGCTCACACACACACACACACACACACACACACACACACACAGACACACACACACACACACACACACACACACACACACACACACACACACACACACACACACACACACACACACACACACACACACACACACACACACACACACACACACACAGTGTACTGTGTACGCAACAGAAATTAAATGTGGCATGTGTGATGAACAGAAACATAGATGCAGAGAGAGAGACATGCAGCAAAGGCCGTCGGGATCGGGAGTCGAACCCGTGACGCGCTGTCAAGCTGAATTACCAGCCTAGGTGCCCAGACGGTTATGCCAACCAAGTGTTTGATGAGACTAATGGATTCAGTTTGATTATAAAAAATATATTTTGAATATATGTTTTTGTGTCGATTCGTTGAAGAAATAGAAAAATATTAAAATCATTAAAACCTGCTTTTTCGATTATTCAATTAACCTACCTGAGCAACATTAAAGGAGAATTTTGGACTAAGGTTTTCTTACCTTTTCTATGACGTTATATCTTAGGATGAATGGTACAGTAGAAAACTTTCATAACTCCATCCCAGGTCCGCCACAGCTTAAAACGTGCGCCAATAGGCCTTGCGCTAGATCGTGTATTTTAATTATTATTTTTTTCGCTAGACGAGATCGAAATCTCTAGATTTCAATCTCGTCTAGCGAGACTTAGTTTTTTTTGTTTTTTTTTGCATAGTGTTCTGTCACTATGAACGTCAGATCTCACCAAAAAAAAATCTATTAAAATAAGCGATCTAGCGCAAGGCCTATTGGCGCACGTTTTAAGCTGTGGTGGTCTCGGGATAGAGTTATGACATTTTTCTACTGTACCATTCATCCTAAGATATCATAACGTCATAGAAAAGGTAAGAAAACCTTAGTCCAAAATTTCCCTTTAAGTCGGTTAGAGGTTAGAAATGTCGGCTTGGAACAACCTAAAATTTTGGTCTTGAGTCTTTGGTCTTGGCCCCAACAAGACAGTAAACGTTCATAAAACGGAAAAGGGGGGAAAAAACAAAAACTTTGGAATTGCACTAAGTGATTTATGGACATGATTCAAAAACTGAATGTACACTGGATTTTCCAAATACAAATAAAACAAAATGTCCGTTTGGATATATTTTCTGTTAACTGTCCAGTCCAAGTGTCAAAATGGTGCAGTCAGGAAACCTGATCGGAGCACACTGTCCTGTATTGATCTATGCTACTATATGGACATCCATTAGCTTTGTTTTAACTTGGATGGATGGCTGAACGAGGAAACCTGAGGCAGGGGATTGGCAGTCTATTAATAAAACAGAGAGCCACAGGTGAGCTTTATCATTGGTCATGGACACACAGTCATGATCCCAATAAACAATTAAACATTTGTTTAGGGCCCTTTAATTGGTCCAACACTACACAAAAGAGTAACAATGAAGATATAACTTCCTTTTTCTTAATATAGTGCATCACATATTGCTATTTAAACACTTTGCGACGCGCTTGTGAGCTATTTTCAACGAATGTTTGCCCCCAGAATAGGGATGCTGGGGTTCATGTGGTTAAAAGGATATTCATCTTGGTGATACAGGTATGACAACACATTTAGCTACATACTTTCTCACCTGTTAAAGGGTGTGCTCTAGTCTAGACTATTGGTTCCCAATTAGCTTGAGACCCAAAAGAGACATTTGATGTCTCCCAGGACCCAAACTAATGAAAATAGCCGATGTACAAGCTCACGATGCGACGCATTGTGAGCTTGTAGATCTGCTATTTTCAATACTTAAACTTTTTTAGTTATAGAATTTCTTGGATCATTTTTTAAATATAGGAAATTCTCTTGAAAATGTTTGAAATGTCCTTTTAATTTCTGAATTGTTTTTTTATTTTTTACTTTCTGAAAATATTTTGAAATAATAAAAAACAAAATTGTAGAAAGCAAAAAGAGACCACTGGTTCTCAACTTGGGATCCTTGAGGGGGTTCCAAGGGGGCCCCAGCTAAACGATTGACAGTTAGGAACCAAATGTACCCTTGCGGGTCTGTAACTCGGCGAATGAACAAATTGTACACTCTCTGAGTTAAAATGAACATATTAGATTGGGGTCCAAGAGATGAAAATCGTATCAAATGGGGGTCCGTCTGATGCATCTCAAACTGGGGTGGGGGTCCTTGAAATTAAAAAGGTTGAGACTCACTCACTGCAAGACCATTGGTTCTCAAAGTGGGGTCCGGGGACCCCCAGGGGTCCTTGAGGGGGTTCCAGGGGGTCCCCAGCTAAATGATGGATCGTTAGGAACCAAATGGACCCTTTTGTACACTCTCAGAGTTAAATTAACATTGATTTTACAATATAAATTGGGGTCCCAGAGATAGAAATGCCATTAAATGGGGGTCCGTCCGTAGCCTAACGCATGTCAAACTGGGGGTCCTTCACTGCTAGAGCCGTAAAAATCTTCTGTTGTGGGGGTCCCTGGCATATCTTTTCAAATGGGCGTCTGCGGGCTAATAAGTGTCAATTTGGGGGTCCTTGACATGAAAAAGTTTGAGACTGCTCTAGACGGTAGACTACACGTATCAGTGCACAGCAGCATGACTTTCAGCCTGACCTTCAACTACTTTCCTGCGATTGACTCGACTCCCTGGCACTCGCTGCATTGTCCTACATGGCAGGCTCACCCATTTAGCATGCATGGAGGTGAAAATAAACACAAATAATGACACTTTTTACAAAAGCATTCGAAACGAGCAGCGCTGTCTGTCGGCCATGTCACCCGTTCTCAGAGATTTGTGGTCACCGTATTTTCAAGCCATGTTGACAATTCTTTTGAATGTTCACTGCTTTCTGTCCTGCGACCCGCCATATGGCAAAAATAGCCGATCTACAAGCTTGTAGATCTGCTTGTACTGTAGATCAGCTTTTTGGGGGGGCACGCGCCGTGTCGTATGACAAGGTATAAACCCGGCTTAAATCCATATGCACCACATGAGAAGATGGAAGGCGGGGGAAAAAATCTCCCATAGCAACAGCAGATAAAAAAAAATAATTCAGCATATAATACTGCAAAAGGTGTGTATGCGATTGGGTGTGTTTGTGAAGGGAGGGAGGGAGACATAGAGAGAGAAGTACTGTAGCTGTAGGCTACTTAAAGGGGTTCCACCACTGCTGTTCCCAAAGCATCTCCTGCTTCTAAAAATAGCTCCATGCAGCTCTGCCTCGCCTGGACCACAGCAAATATATGATCACTGCTGAAGGTGGGGTTCCACTCAAGGGAACGAGGCATGAATTCAAATATGAGAGAGAGAGAGAGAGAGAGAGAGAGAGAGAGAGAGAGAGAGAGAGAGAGAGAGAGAGAGAGAGAGAGAGAGAGAGAGAGAGAGAGAGAGAGAGATGGACAGAGACAGAGAGAGGAGGTAGAGGGGATGAGGGGAAAAAGAGGGGATGGGGGAGAGAGAGAGAGAGAGAGAGAGGGGGGGGGGAGCGAAGGAGAGAGGGGGAGAGGGGGGGAAGGGGATAATAAAGGGGATAAAAAGGAGATGAGGGGATGGGGAGAAAGAGAGAGGGGGGAGAGGGGGAGAGAGAGTGAGAGAGTGAGAAAGAAGGAGAGAGAGCGAGAGAGAGAGAGAGAGAGAGAGAGAGAGAGAGAGAGAGAGAGAGAGAGAGAGAGAGGGGGGCGACGACGACAGGAGGAGAATGAAGGATGTAGGATCCAGAGATATTGAAGGGGTTCCCTCATCGGCAGAGCGTGGATACTGGGCGCTGTGTGTGTGTGTGTGTGTGTGTGTGTGTGTGTGTGTGTGTGTGTGTGTGAGTTGATGGCGGTGCTGAATGTCGCATGCATGTGTCTGTGTTGACAGGGACGGGCAGGGTAGGAAAATAAAAGAAGGGTGGGAAAAAAGAAGAAAAAACGGGTAATGCTCCTCTAATCCTGCTGTGAATGAGAGAGGCTCACTGCAGCAGTTCTTTTATGCACTGTCGATTCCACAGGGGGATAAATGCAATGCTGAGCCAGCTCTCTCTATCTCTCTCTCCCCAAACACATACACACACACACACACACACAACACCGGTGCCCTCCCCGACCCCACTACACTGCAAGCACTGCGGATTACCTCATTTTATGTTAGTTAAGGGCATTCCTGGTCGTTTTTTTCTTTTCTTTTAAATGGGCTAGAAGGGAGGGAGGGATGTTGCCTTATCAAATAAGCAATGGACAGCTGGATGGAAGTGTGTGTGTGTGTGTGTGTGTGTGTGTGTGTGTGTGTGTGTGTGTGTGTGTGTGTGTGTGAGAGACAAAGTGTGACTGCTGCTTGACTAATGAAATGATCAATTCCAATGCATGAATTTTTTAGATAATAAAATAAATAAAAACACGACACCACTGCATGTGTGCGTGTGTCTTTTGGGAGAGCGAGGCGGCACTTATCGCAGTGAGCCATGGCAGTGCGTGGCCTCTTTTTTTGTACTGAACATGGTGTTATAGTACATGGCTCTGCTCTAAATAAACACCACAGTACATCCATGTCCCACAACTGGAAGGATGCTTTGGTGGCTGCTGTGTGCCATAAGGAGGAAGAGGCGTAGTCTGCGCGAGGAGCTGAGATACGACGAGAGGCGAGGAAATCAGACGACAGGAGAGAGGGAAATTTAATAGCGCTGTGAGCTTGTAGAACGGCTTAAATAGGGCTAGTCACTATATTACATTTTTTTTTACAAATTATTTAAAAAAAAACGTTTTATGATGAGTAATCTGAATGAGTAATCTGCATAATACGTTTAAAAAAAACTTGACCTTGCTCCATTCCTTGATGTCGACCGATCCTTCACTCCGCTTCTCCTTCAGTTTGTCACACTGGGGGAGGGGGCTGACTCACACTGAACTCACGTCTCCCGGTTGGCATGTGAGGGTGGCACTGGAGCACCAGGGTAGGGTACAGAGGACAGAGGATGCTGGAGAGGCATGTGGCGGGCAGCCACCCTTTCTCAGATCTGTGGCTCCGAGGAGGAAAGGCCGGCCAGATACAAGGATGGGGGGGGCGGGGGGCTAGCAACTGCGATATGCAGGCTTAGCTGGCTAGGACAAACTGGATTCACCTATGGATGTTTTGATGGAAAAGGGCTGGAGGAAAGAGATTGTTCCATGGGTGGTGGTGGGGAGGGGGGTGAAGACAGGGATGGGACTCGGAAGAGGCCGATGATGATAGAGATGTAACCCTATCACCTGGCCTCAAGCTGACCGCGGTATCGACAATGTTTTTGAAATGTGCAGATCTACAAGCCCACAACGCATCACATCGCAGAACCACTGCCACAGACGGTTCAACTCAACAGGGAAAGCGCTTAGTCAAACTAAACAAAAGCCATTACAGTGCAGATATATGATATGGTTTAAGATAGGGATATGCAAAAATTGCAATATATTTTTCTCATTCTAATCAGAATTTGAACATTTGCTTCTTCCCTTCCCCTTATCAGAATAATATGTGAACAGGTGGGAGAAAAATGGAACAGAGTCATTGTGTGTGTGTGTGTGTGTGTGTGTGTGTGTGTGTGTGTGTGTGTGTGTGTGTGTGTGTGTGTGTGTGTGTGTGTGTGTGTGTGTGTGTGTGTGTGTGTGTGTGTGTGTGTGTGTGTGAGAGAGATGCAGTGGTGTTGCCTCCAAGCTCCCAGAATGCCTCAGCAGATATGAGGATTACAACATAATAAACGGCAAAACATACTTGACGCTTTGTGTAAAGCACTTGTTGTTGAAATGTGCTCTACAAATAAACTTGCCTTACTGTTCTGTCATGCTCTCAGCAAAGTGAGTGAGTGAGTGAGTGAGTGAGTGTGTGGGCACATATCTGCAAGTTTAAGTAAATTCGACAGTTGGCCTCAGTCTACATGAAATTCATGTAGGATCAGAAGAACAAAACTGTACAATTAGGCCCCATCATTACCAATCAGGTGATCCTTCCTATTTAGGGTTCATTGGTTAAAGACCCACAGCGACATTGTTCATTTTCCCAGAAAACACACATCTTGAGTGACGGTTACATTGAGTTTGATGACCCGTAAAGCTCGTAAACTATATGAGAAAGACATGCATAGAGAATGAAAGTTGATTACACCAGTGATCCTTAAACCTTTTCATGCCAAAGACCCCCCACATTGAACCTACGGATTACACCACAGAGATGATTAATGATGGGATTTGACGAGTTTTACTGATGCATTGCCTTCTCTAGATGTAACCACCAAGTTTGGTAATCTTACTGTAGCGTAGGCCTTATTATGCCATAGGTATAGGACATACGCTCCAGACCAGATCTCAGATGAACAGAAAGCAAACCTACCATACATCCGCCCCCAACCTATGGACTAATATAGTAGAAAAACCTAATAAAAATAATCATTGATAAAGCACTGTGCTTGATTGCACTGCCACATTCTATCTGTTGTACAAAGTCATCTGAACTAAAAAGGCCACATCAGCTGTTGGCTGAAGCTATGACCTGTCGATTAAAAAGATATCTCCTTAAAGGTGCCAGTAAAGGATTCAAGCCGAGTTTTCTTTTTTCTCCATCACTATTTCATTTCTCCCTGGATCTAATGACCCTGCAGCCAAATATGCTGAAAAGATGACACTACCCACTTACTGTAGGCCCATTTCCTAATTTCCTAACATGAGTTATTCAGTGCCAAAGTTAATATAGTTAGTTAAAACCTACACTAGGCATGGAAAAGCCCTGGAATTAAAATAGAACCTACATTTAATAGAAATATGTAATGAAACATGGAGGCAATCAGATCTGCTTGGTAGGCAAACTGAATAAATCCACTGTAAATAGTCTATGGGACCTGAAGACTTTGTGAAGGTAACATCTGTCACACAATACTGTACTTAAGTGCACTTTAGGATACGGTACATCTGTCATCAACACTGGGTAGGCCTATAGACATCTGTCACCAACACACAAGGTACTATACAGACACAGCATCTTTCACCAACAGCTTGTAGATAAGCTTTTTTTTGGCTGATGTTCCCCACAGAATAGGGATGCTAGGGCTCAAGTGGTTTAACATTTCCAAGGATCAAACTTTTTCATGTCAAGGACCCCCAAATTGACACTTATTAGCCTGCGGACCCCCATTTGAAAAGATATGCCAGGGACCCCCATAAGAGAAGATTTGTACGGCTCTAGCAGTGATTCTCAACCATTTTAATTTCAAGGACCCCCAGTTTGACATGCATTAGGCTACGGACCCCCATTTAACTGCATTTCTATCGAACCAAATGGACCCTGGCCTGTCCATTTGGTTCCATTTCTACACTCTCAGAGTTACAAACCCATGAGGGTCCATATAGTTCCTAACTATCCATCATTTAGCTGGGGACCCCCTGGAACTCCCTCAAGGACCCCTGGGGGTCCCCGGACCCCACTTTGAGAACCAAGGATCTAGGACATTGCTAGATTGGAGCAGAAGACCAGCGCTGACCAGTAAACACAGTCGCGAATGCCAAGGCTTGTACACTATAGCGACACTACGGGAAATAGGCAATTCACATAATGACATCTATGGCTGTATCTGAGCTACGTAACTGAGCTCCGACTATGCTCACCACTGAGTTGTGATAGTCAAATCCTAGGGAAGAGTTCCAATTATTCCTATAATTAATCATATCTACAGCGGGTTACTTTGGCTGTGACAGTAGTTTCCTTGCTTTCGAACACATGGCTCCCTGCTAAACAGCGGTGGAAAGTAACTGTACTTAAGTAGCACTGTACCGTACTTAAAGGGATATTTCACTTTCAGAAAAACTTTTGGTGATTTTATCATCTACTCAAGCCTTTGTGAGCCCCCCAGACAGTTTTTAAGTTGCTCGATTCAGTATTTAGATATTTGATTTTCATTTTATCAGACACGCCCCCTTCCTATACAAACCCATTGTAACTTCA
Source organism: Gymnoscopelus microlampas (assembly GCF_963454915.1). Classification (NCBI taxonomy): domain Eukaryota; kingdom Metazoa; phylum Chordata; class Actinopteri; order Myctophiformes; family Myctophidae; genus Gymnoscopelus; species Gymnoscopelus microlampas. The sequence goes on from NC_139960.1 coordinate 22,950,854, forward strand.
AACTCCATTTTAACCATGTTAGATTCATCAAAAACACCCGTCCTTGGTTCTAGTGATTCACCCTGCCCTCCTAATGCGTGAGGGGGCCGTGTTTTTCCGAGATTTTTATTTATTTATTTTATTTAATTTTTTTATTGTATTTTATTTTTTTAATTTTCCAAAAAAAATATTAAAAATAAATGAAAAAAGTAATTGAAAAAACACGGCCCCCTCGCGTATTAGGGGGGCGGTAGCAGACGGGTGAACCAAGGACGGGTGTTTTTGATGAATCTAACATGTTAAAAAAAGAGTTTGAAGTTACAATGGGTTTATATAGAAAGGGGGCGTGTCTGATAAAATGAATATCTAATATCTAAATATTGAATCAAGCAACTTAAAAACTGTCTGCGGGGTTCACAAAAGCCTGAGTAGACGATACAATCACCAAAAGTTTTTTTGAAAGTGAAATATCCCTTTAAGTACAATTTTGATGTACTTTTTCTTGAGTACTTCCATGTTTCAAACTTTCAATACTTTATACTTCTACTCCACAACATCTCAGCTGTGATTTAGTGGAGTAGATGTTTAAAGTATATATATATATATATATATATAAAAATGAAATACGTAATTTAAGTAAATGTACCTCAAGATTGCACTGAAGTACAGAACTTCAGTAAATGTACTTAGTTACTTTCTACCAGTGCCCAGTGTCAGTGCAAAGTAAGTGGCACAGGGAAACAGATAAGGGCCAGAGCAGGGCTTGATATCAGATGCCCTCATGTTATATGAGAGGGACAGGAAGAATTGCTCTGTTCACGTCCTTGCCCCCCCCACCCCCCCCCCCCCCCCCCCCGCCTCCTTCCTCTGCGCCCTTGCAGGTGTAAACGAGAGCACCAGGGATACGTAGTCTGCCAATTTTGTTGCTGTTGGGCAGAAACCTCGTAATCTCTCCGTATTTCAACTTTTTAGGTTTTGTTTCGTAATTTAATCATACAAGAGTGTCGCACTAAAGTAGTGAAAATAGCACATCTGCCACCTCACAACGTGGCGCGATGCTATGTGTTGAGAGCTTGTAGATAGGCTATTTTCACTATTTTATTTTATTTTATCATTTAAATAGTAATAAAACAAGGAATGTTTTTTGGACATGTGAGGCTTTGGCCTCGACAGCGACGGTATGATTCAGTGACTGGCCTTCCTCGACCTTGACACCTCTGGTGAAGTGCCTCGTCACTCACAGACATGCTTCAGCAACAAGGGAGACAAGTTCAGAGTGTTTTCTTCATGTGCCATTTAAATAGTAATGAATAAACACAAGCTCAGGATACACATTGGGCTACAGGTGACACAAGGACAGTGGTGGACAAAGCACTGTACTTTTTTTTTAACTTAAGTAAATGCTGCAACACCACAATGTAGGTATACTCCGTTACAAGTAAAACTCCTGCATTCACGATTCACTTGAGTAAAAGTACGAAAGTATGGGTATCAAAATATAGTTTCCACAAAGACACATAAAAAGGTACTCATGATGCAGAATGGCCCATATCACAATATTATTGTTTTATATATGTTGCAGCTGGGTAAATGTGGTTGCTGGGTAACTTAACCTATACATAAATACATTAATGTATGAGTTAATGTATGTTTTGTAATAACAATCAAGAGTTTGCAGAGTAACAACTATAGTTGTTGTCAAATAATGGAGTAAAACTTACAGTAATAGAAACTCAAGCTTCCTCTGTGTTTCCGGTTCAAATCTGCTGCTGAGCCAATCAAATGAAGCTATGACAAACCCCCCCTTATGACACCTTCTGGAAAAGGGAACTACAGTTATGCACAGAGGTGACAGAGGCTATTTCCCCTGAGATGGAGTATAAGTATTAAGTATTGTAAAAGGGAAATACTCAAGTAAAGTAGAAGTACCTAAAAGTGCAGTATTGAGTAAATGTATTAAGTTACATTGCACCACTGCTCAATAATTTTGCTGTGGGTATGCAATGCATGCACAAAAATGTGTTGATCACGTCTTAAAGAAATCCCCCCACAAAGTTGAACCTGTACTGACAAAATATGGGTTTGTGATGATGAATTTACAGGGGAGGGATAAAGACATGGAGGTTCTACAATGCCCTCTAGTGACAGTATGGTTCCATGCCACCAGTGTAGTCACTAGAGGTGCACATCTCACCATTTCCTCCATGAGCATACCATTTACATTTTAAACGCTTTTGAGACTTTTCCACTGAGTCACTCAGAAATAATAACAAGGTATAACATTGGACATGAAATGAAATGTGACAAGTGACACACACACACACACACACACACACACACACACACACACACACACACACACACACACACACACACACACACACACACACACACACAATACACAGAGTACACTTACATGCAATGCCAGTCGTTTGGTTTGTCCATCCTCCAATGATATCTCCCAAATCCCATGTGATATCTCGACTTGTTGCATCAGAGTTGGATCCTTGCTCATTTTGGTGACCCTGTGTCCTTTCCTCTAGCACAGGGGTGGGCAGCATTGTTGTCCAGGGGACCATACTGACTTCTATAACGTGAGTGAAGGGCCACACATAGGACCTCAATGGAAACAAGTCCTCAGGACTTTCTTTGGGTTATCCTTTTAGACTGTACTCACGCTGATTGCATTTCTGTCTAATAAAGTATTCAATCAATCAAATTGGACTACTATTGGATTGAAACTTGAAACACAGTGTTGAATTTGGTATACACGACGGACTACTCTATATAAATATATATATATATATATATATATATATATATATATATATATATATATATATATATATATATATTTTTTTTTTTACAGCTTTACTGTATCACTCACATTATCAAACATATTGAAATGTGCAGGCTTATTATAATTATTAGAGCCAGTATTACTAACAGTAAGAATAATGTTTTTTTCTTTTTTGATTTCTTTTGGGGCTTTTTTATGCCTTTATTGATAGGATAGTAGGCTGACAGGAAATGGGGAGAGAGATGGGGAGTGACATGCACCAAAGGCCGTCGGGATCAGGACTCGAAGCCACAATGTGCTGTCACGCTACTTTAGAGTCTAGGTGGTGTCCGGACCTCTACGCCAGCGATCCAGGCCCCTAAGAATAATGTTGAGAGTGGGTCGGTCAGTTCAAAACACTTTGGTCAAGGAGCAGCACTGCACAACTTTTAGGAGCTGCCAGCAGGACATTTAGAATATTCATATTTCAGCAAACATGACAAAGCTTGTACTGTATAGAATGGCAAGGTGTCTGTAGAAGAAAAATAAAAAAGTGAAAACCACAAACCACCCATGTTGGCCATGGTCACAAGAAACAGTAAATAGATACAAATCATTAAGTGGAATGAGAGGATGAATAAACATTTGCATAAAAGCGACTAACAGCAACAAAAAAATAATGAATGAATGAAAATAAAATAGTAATTTAAAAAGTAGGTGAAATGGAGAAAAGTCACAATAAAATGTTAATATATCTATGTACATGTACTTCCAATTAAGTTCCTTCATGACACATCATTACCACCACCCCTCCATGACAAACGCCTCCAGACAAACCAGTCAAGGATGTCATTTGTTTTTATTTGGTGATATGTTACAAGTGACCATCAACTTCCAGGAAGTTACAGTTGCCATAGAAATAAATATGGTGGGGAAAGGGAGGGCTGTGTGAGAAGGGGTGGGGTTGATGTCATCGACAGTGTGCGCACGTCAAGCGTAGCAACGCTGCAAATGACGAAGAATGAAAACGGCATCAGTGAGTCATGGAACTTTAAAAATCCGCACTGAATAAAAACAAACGATAACAAAACAAAAATAAACAAACAAACAAGGAAAACGATCTACAACTACGTGCAAAAACATACCCACATAGAAAAGAAAAATAACATCTTTAGTTTTTTTTTTACATAAACAGTGACAGTGACGAGCATAGACATGGTTTGTTCCCCTGGATTTGGTGCCTGAGAGAGAGATAGCGAGAGAGAGAGAGAGAGAGAGAGAGAGAGAGAGAGAGAGAGAGAGAGAGAGAGAGAGAGAGAGAGAGAGAGAGAGAGAGAGAGAGAGAGAGAGAGAGAGAGAGAGAGAGAGAGAGAGAGAGAGAGAGAGAGAGAGAGGAGGGGGGGAGGGCGGGAGAGGGAGAGAGATATAGCAACGCAGCAACAAGGACTGATAGCAGCGTGGCAAGAGAGACAGACAGACAGACCAGGATGGAGGGATGAGGTGGAGAGAGAAAGAGACCTTCTCTCTCCAGTGGCAGGAATCGGCATCCAGAGACGCACAGCTGTGTCGCTACCGTGACTCCAGGAGAGGGGTGGGGCTAAGAGGTGGGGAGCCAATCGGGACTCTTCGCTAAGGCTTCATATGGCACATCCTCTCTATAAATGTGACTTATGTGATGCTCTGCCCCGCCCCAGCAGTCAAACCCCTTACCTTACGCCTCCCAGCCCAACTCTAGAAGGCACTGGTGTTAAAGTTTTGTTTTCTCCACATTCTCATGTCTGGCTTCTCTATTAAGATGAGCAATTGAGGCAATGAAGACGCACATAAAAAAAATAATTAAAAAAAATGTACAACACATAGTTACACACGTCCATCCGGGTGCCTTCAATGCACAGCTAACTCTCTATCAAACTAGCATGACCTCTTTATAGACCTCCTACAGTGGAGAAAGCCAAATCTGTAAACATTTACATGGCTAAGAATAAAAAACAACAACAACACACAATAAAAAACAAAAGCAACAGGTTATGTTTTGGTTAACCGGTGATATGGTGAACACCAAGATGTGTGTGTGTGTGTGTGTGTGTGTGTGTGTGTGTGTGAGTTCATGCCTCACTAGAGTGGGTTTGCGTGTGTGATTTTTGCCTCAACTCTACGTGTTTATCAATACAATCACCGGCAAAAAAACAAAACGAAACAAAAAACACAAGATACAAGAGACTGACTTGTGCACAGAATGTGAGTGAGTGCCTGCGTGTGGCATCTCACAGAAACGACACACGCGCTATTTGAGTTAGCCGATCCCATTGGTTATTTACACAGTGGGTGGGACCGACTTCTATTCTACACACTGTGTTTGGCTGTTACGTACTTATGTCATTATGGACGATCGACAACAGTGACAGTTATAATTAGAAAAAATCTATCGCCTCCTAACAGTAAAGTGTCTACCATATGTCTCGTACTGTAGTAACATTAAGACAACATACGTAGGGTTAATGTTCAGACCATTCCTTATACTGCACATGCTACCTGTACAGTAAGAACATCTGGTTCTCTTGTTTTGTTTTATTTTACATCGACCTCGTATGCAAAAGGTGAAAAGAATCGCAAGCAAACCTCAGTAATCGTAGCTTTCATTTTGGTTTACAATGTCACTTTGCTTTATTACCGTTCCATTTACCATTCTCCCCTTCACGTTTGGAACTTCAAGCCAGATAAAGCGTTTGATAATGACACCAGTAATAAAAAATAAAAATCACATATATTGGACCACTTCATTTTGTTATTCCTTTACTCTCACTCGTTTCCTTCCTTTGTTTTGTTTTGTTTGTCCTTTCCAAGTAGAGGTCTACTCACACACCCAAAAAATAAAAACAGCACAATCCTTTAGTTTAAAAGAAAAAAAAGGAGAGTCAAATTAAAAAAATGTTTTCATGTATTAGTCTCTTCATTGTCAAATGGTCCCTGTAGTCTGGGAGCGAAGTGAAATGTGAACCTTCAGTCCATTGAGAGTGGTGGGGGGGGAATCTGCCAACTATCAGTGTTAGTTCAAAAACCTCATCACCTTCCACTCGGGGCCGTGCTGCAGTCTCATCAAGACCTCCTCCTCTCCGTTTTGAAATTCAAGGATCACTTCCACAGTTTGTGGATTTAGAGCAGTTAAGAACAGGTAAAAAATAAATAACAAGTTTTTAAAAACGTCTCTTTGTTGTTTGTTGTTTTCTTTAACGTAAGTGGGCGTGTTTGTCAGGACCACAACTTGGTTGTTTATCCGCAGGGGGGGGGGGGGGGCAGTATTGGTTCAAGATGGAGGGGAATCTTATGATCCAGTGGCGGCCAGCTCAAAGTTCACGGCTGTGATCCGTCACCATAATGGCTTGAGTTCATAGTTCAAGAGTGCGGTTGTGTGTGTGAGTATATGTGTGTGTGTGGGTGGGTGTGTGTGTGTGAGGGCTATGAACTTGCTACTTGAAGATGAAATTGATGACGACCTGAAGCAGGACAAGGAAGATGATGATGACATAGTCACGCTGATGGAGGAAGGAGCCTCCCGCCGACGAAACCTGGCTTGCCGTACGGCTCCTCAGCACACCGATGCTCCTGGAGGACACACACACACACACACACACACACACACACACACACACACACACACACACACACACACACACACACACACACACACACACACACACACACACACACACACACACACACACACATTTGATGCTCTCTCTTACAAAAATGAGGCATGAAAAGAGTGCGAGAAACAGTCTGGTGTGTCACCTGTTGATGTCCTCCTGCGTTTGTTTGATAGATTCAATGGCACTTTGAAGTTCACTGAGGTCAGTTCCCTTTTTCCTCAACCGGCTGTTGTGTTTGCTTTTGTGTCCTGCAAAACAGTGGTGCAACATTATTGAGTGTGTTTCTACATTTGTTTTTGGTTATCACTATTGCACATTTAAAGGTAGCACATAGTGAGATGAGAAAGAATGTTGTATTGTGTGTGTGTGTGTGTGTGTGTGTGTGTGTGTGTGTGTGTGTGTGTGTGTGTGTGTGTGCACGTGCGTGAGACTCACGTTCGCTGCCAGAGGAGTCTTGGCGGTCGAGCTCAGGTGAGGAACAGCCACTCTCTGTACTCTTAGGTTTGTCGCTATGCTTGTGTTTTCTCTTTGGTGCCGTCACCTGGAGTAAATAGTACACCACACACACACACACACACACAATACAGGTTAACACCCGAGTCAAACAAACAAGGAGACAAAACACCAGCAAACACATCCATGCCACACAAACACTATGCAGTCTATTTTCAATAACTATGTTATAAAAACTATATAATTTATAAGAAATAGTACACTACTACCACACAACTGCTAGTATTAGCACAAATCATTTGAGACACACACACACACACACACACCTACAGCACAGTGTGCTCATCAGTGCCGTGCAGTGCATTGTCATCCATAGGAGGCATGCTTGTCAGCCACGTCCAGATAAAGTAACTAAGTAAGTAAAACTATCTAATGTCTCTCAAAACAAGCACGGCCAGGCGTAGACAGTGGACTAGCGCAGCTTCCAGCGAGTGCACATGGAACACAGCATGCACGCAACCAAAGTAGTTATTTATTATTAACAACGAAAGACGGAAACGACAAAAACCTATGTGACCACACTGAGTCACAACGCGGGGAAAACGGAAAACAAAACATAGCTGGGAAATGGATGAAGAGGTGAAGGGTGGGAAAATGGCCGCCAATCAGCGATGGTGGAGGCACGCGTGTGTCGGTTGATATCGGTGGTTGGATCAGAGAGGACACAGACAGCGCAGGCAGGCGGTGGGAGAGGCCAAACGAGACACTTAGGTGGTCAAATGAATGCAACGAGCGCTGTGCGGAGGGCAGGTGAGATGAGCGAGGTAAAAAAAAGAAAATTGTAAATACAATTTGGAAGGGAGTGGGCGGCGGTTTATTTGATCGGGCCGACCTACCTGACACTTGCATTTGTCCCTCCGCGGCCCCTGGTTACTGAGACTAATAACACTGCCAGAACGTACCATAGGCGTGCGGTGTCGGACCTGAGTCTGAATCCAGCCATCTTTCTCAAACTGAATCAGATCATTGAGGGGGTCCCACGGCCGCGTGCTGAGGTCGGGAGGGGGAGAGAGTCACACACACGTACACGCAGACACACACACACACACACACACACACACACACACACACACACACACACACACACACACACACACACACACACACACACACACACACACACACATTAACGTGAGAGAGAGAGACAGAGAAGGACGGAGAGAGAGAGAGACAGAGAAATGAGAGAGACAGATTACACTTAGAGAATTGGGAAAATATGAGCAACATAAACACACCCACCCAATGGCAGGAAAAAATAGGGAGAAAATGTTGAAGAAAATCTGTTAACATCTGTAAATGTATGATTCAATCCAGCAACTTCCAGTACAAGGCTATATACGTGAGATCTGAATCTGAATATTAAACTATTCACCTTATACTTGTTTGAGAGACAAGGAAGCAAAGTATTACATTCTTACAGTCTAGAGTTAGGCCACAGGTCTTAATGAGTTAAAGTAATTTTACTTTCACATTCTTGTGTTTATTCTATTAATCTGCAGTGGAGGCTTATATGAAGCTGCCATTTGCCGATATACCCCAGAAAATCTACCTCTTTTTCACAGGCTAATGTTGTCAAGTATTGGTATTGTACAAGACCAAACAGCCACTAGGGGTCAGAATTGTATCATTTAGTCACTGTACTGTAAATAAACTGTGTTAGCTACACTTGCAAAATGCTGTCTTGATGTTTCAACCAAAGTAGTTTAGCTTTATATTCACATGCTGTATAATTTTTACTCTTGAAAGTTAATGAACAGGCCCTCTTATAAAAGGTTAATATTCAACATAAGTATTCACAAAGTTACAGTGAACATAGTGGGGAGGCAAGAAAATATTCCCTGTATTTACAGAAAAATACCAGTAGATGGCTCCCTCTTCCTGTTTTTAACCTTGACCTCTGCACAACATGGGGCTGATTTTCATATTTTATATTAGAGCATAATGTATTCTTGAACTATCATCCATCAAACCCATGTTAAAAAAAACTTTACAAACAAACAGGACACTGAGACTTTTAACCCATTAGACCTGAGGCCGATTCTAAAACTGTCTTCTAAATCCTAAAAGTGTTCTGAGAAACATATGTTGCTATATCAGTGGTGCTCAAAACTTTTTCATGTCAAGGGCCCCCACAATGTGTAGAGATGCAACGCGTTGTGAGCTTGCAGACTGGATATTTTCGGCGAAGGGATTTAGTGTAGAGGGGGAAAAGGAGGGGGTCAGGTAGAGAGCACTTGGGGACCCCGGTCAACAAAGTACAGAGCTTAAGGGGTTAAATTAACACCGAGGATTTCACAGCTGTGTGTTAACCACTCACTCAGCATATCTGTAATGCCACTCTCCAGTAATGGGGTCCTGTTCGAACAATGCAGGGATCCAGTCCTCGCACTTGACCTTGCGCTCGCGGGCCAACTTCCTCTGAGCCTCCTCCAGGATGAATTTCTCATTGGTGGCCTCGGTCTGGTCCTTGTTGTTGATGGCCCGCGTCACGTGCTGCCACAACCTGGAGAGAGAAGCAACACAACACAACAAAATAAGTTCATGAGAGAAACGGTGAAAACGGTGACAAGGAAGAAAGATAGGGTCTAATGTGGATCTTCCATGTGGATCTTGGATATCATGTAGATGATGTCATATTGATAGTACTAACTATTTTTTTGCTCTCTCTCTCTCTTCATTCTTTTACAGAGCAAAACTTTACTAATCTACTTAACTCCCAGCGTTTTTGCTGTGTGAAATGTTACCCTGGACAGTGCATAAATGAAGGGAAACCTGCGTTTTGTGCATTTATGATCCCTGATGTCATGAACAGGACATCATAGTACTGACACCATAGACTAGCCTCTACTACTAACAATGAGCTTACTTCATACTTTCCTGCACAAACCCTTCAACAGGTTTCTTTTGACAAAAATCCCATTGACACATTCTGGTTGAAAATATGCCACTTGTTGAGCGGAAGGGTCTTGTGTAAAACATGCCCCAAGCACAACATCACTGCCTACATTGAAACTACATTGAAACTGTGTTTGTTTGGGACTCAACCACAAATGCATGTTCATTACAAATGGGCAGTGTTGGGTAATGTTACTTTTAGAATTAACTTGTCAGATTACAAGATTACTGCCATTAAAAATGTATTAGTTACGCTACATAAGCCAAAATGCATCTGTAAATTGGGTGCTTTTCTATTAACTAAAATAATGCATGTCCTGCCTTTTGCTATGTCTGTACGAATATTGTTATATATTGGATACTGTCTATTTATGAATCTGTGCTCCATACCATGTGAACATAGTCTTGAATTAAATGAATGATGATGATGATGACATATTTTAAAGGGAAATGGACTTTCCAATGATAAAATATATAGTGCTATTGATACAGTATTAGTAAAGTTTCCAACATTTTTCTTGAGGGTTTCATAAACAGAACAGAACACACACAGAGGAACTCCTAGGGAGCCTCGTACTGTACGTAGACAGGGAACATTATTGTGGGAAGGACGGTACAGAGAGATGACTGAGAGATGGTAAAAGACCTTTCAGATTCAAATTCGTTCTGCTCCTCAGGGGGGACGGTGCAACGGGTCAGTCTGCTCTGCCTCAGCTCTGGGGTGGGGTTGAAGAACACTTCCCTCATGCCTGTCTTCTTATCATTGATGAAGATCTCGCTGTCCTGGAAGGGAGGAGGGGATGCGGAAATGTTATGTTGTGCACACTCCAGAATAGCTTCACTCACTGCTGAAGCACACAATATACACGCACTTAAGCCTGATTTATACTTGGTTGTGTCGGTGAAATAGTTCACAACATGTTGTGTGACACGATACGCAACAAAGTACATATTAGGGATTAAACCAGGAGCAGATTTGCCCCCCACACATACCACAGACAGACAGACAGACAGACAGAGACACACACTCACTCGCATGCTCACTCGCATGCTCACTCGCGCGCACACACACAGAGAGACAACATGTTCTATCATCAAAATGTCAAAACAACTAAATTGCAATCAACTGAAATGGCAAAGTGCTGAATCACTATTAGCAGAACGGCTGGAAGCCTCAGGCAAGTTAAATTAATGGCCAATTAAGAACAGGCTAGATGTTGAGCTAGACAGACAGAGAGAGACAAACAAAGAAAGAAAGACAGAGAAGAGACACTTTGCTACATGCTTATAATTCAAAACCTTATAAAAGTAAAGACTAACTGGGGAAAAAAAGAAAAGGCTGAGAGCACCGAAACAGTATTGACTCATTTCTATGGGCCTGGCCTGGGCCTGGCCTGCAAACATCCAGTTCTTCTCACTTATAGAAGCAGTAACCATACTGGTTCCCCACAAACAAACACAAAACAGAATGCCTTGTGGCAGGCATGAGGGAGAATAATGATTCAGCCCATTGTTATGGATGGGGCAGGCTCAGGCTAATATGGCTATTATTTTCCTTTTCCACCTCAAACCCTAGCCTATTTATTCTACACTTCATTCTTCCATCTCCATCTCTCTCCGTGTCATCCTTTCTTCTGCTCTGTCTCCATGTCTAATAATGCTTCAATCTCCTCTGTCTGCAGTACACCCACAGTATATCATGCCTGGGTGTCTTTGAATAACGGAGAGGACATCAAAGAGCCAAAGACACAGCTGGATGCTGCCGTGAAAACAAATCAAACACAGCATGAAGGATACACGATGCAGAGACGTCTAGGCCTGTGTGACAACAGCCTGCGTCCCCACTGTCCTTGTCACAGTATTAATCAGGGGTGCAACAGTTAATCAAACTAATTGATTACATATTATTTGGAGGGAAATTCTGACATGCAGCTTTTTCTGTAGCGTTTCTAGAAACAAGAAATGACATAGTCATAATATAGCAGGTTGCGCCAGGCTTTTTTTGCCCCAATCTGCAGCACAAAATGTAAAAGTTGTCTTTAAAATAAAATCTCAGCCATTCCAAGAGAGAGAGAGAGAGAGAGAGAGAGAGAGAGAGAGAGAGAGAGAGAGAGAGAGAGAGAGAGAGAGAGAGAGAGGCGCCTTCATAGAGTTGGAATTCCATTCCACAAGCATTACAACACACAACCAGTGAAAAGCAACAGATTAGGACTGCAATTAATGATTAGCAATCTGTTGATTAGTTTTTCATTTAATCTCTAATATAATCTATGCAATTAAGTTTTGGTTGATGGATTGATAATTCAATGGATCACTTCAACCCTACAACAGATATGACTATCATCCATTCTTAATTCATTTCACAAACCTTAGAATTTTCTTACCCAATGTCCTTCTAGCGTAGCCAGCACCTCTTTGCCCAGCTTGATCTTCCCTGCGATCTGATTTACACTGTCATAGTTGCCCAAGAACGGCTAGAGGACAGGAGACAGGGGACAAGGGACAGGACAGAAACAGGACACAGGGGAGGTGGAAGGAGGGGACAAGGTAATGTCAGGAGAAAGGAGGTAAAAGGAAGAGAAGGAGGAAGGGTGAAGGAGAGACATTGAGAGGGAGGGAGAGATATGCATAGAATTCAATCACTGACTGGGAAACAGTCACTTATGGCAGTGGTTCTCAAAGTGGGGTCCAGGGACCCCCAGGGGTCTTTGGGGGGGTTCTAGGGGGTCCTCTGAAAAATGAGAACAGTTTAACCACTTTAACCCATTTAGACCGGGAACTCCAATACGTAACTATACCTTTCAATCTGGGAACCCCTTTTGGGGTAAGTTGTTGCTATGTAACATAGCAACAACCATTTTTTGTAATTTTTGAATAAATATTTGAAGTTTTCCAGAAAACTTAGGTCAGGATTTAGAAGGCGTTTTTAGAATCGGCCTCAGGTCTAAATGGGTTAACACTATTTTATACTTCAGCTTTTTGGCCGATCTACAAGCTCACAATAAAAAAAAAATGTAATAGTGGAAAAACGGTAAAGAAATCGGAATGTTTTTAACCATACACATGTTCTCTTATGGTGGTCCCTGGCCAAATACATATCAGTTTGGGGGTCCTTGACATGAAAATGTTTGAGAACCACTGGTTTATGGAATAAAACTTAATTCACTATTAAATGTCCGTCAGTATCTCATAAACAGCTATTGTGTATAATTTTCTGGCCTGCTGCAACTTAATATCAAACTTCCTCTGTTTGACTCCGAAACCGGGAGTCTCCTCATACAAACACCTTGGTATTTTCATTGACAAATCATTAACCTGGATCACCCATGTGGACAGTGTCTGCAGGAGATTACAACAACCACTGCACTTCCTGCTTCGACTTAAGTTCACGTGTTGATCAAAAATTTATGTCAGTCTTTTATCATGCAGTCTTGGAGAGCCTTATCAGATACGGCATCACAGTTCGGTCTGGTAACCTTTCCGTGCAACTAAAGTCCAAACTGGTCCAACTGATGCAGACTGCAGGGAATATTATACAGGTGAGACATCTTTCATCCCATGTTCTACACGCTGAGTATCAACTACTGCCCTCTGGGAGGAGGTTCAGGGTTCCCTTGTTGCAGACTAAACGGATTTAAATATTAATTTATCCCCGTGTCAATAAAACATTTAAATAGCAGCAGCTAAGAAAATGGATGAGAAAAATAATGGAAGTTGGTTGCCAGGGCTGCTGTTTTTCAGTTTTTCTAGGTGCATCTTTTTTTGTTTTTTGTTGTTTTGTATGCAGAATGTTTTTTCTTTTACCACTGCAGCCAAATCTTCCACTTTGTTGGACAATAAAGTTAATCTTGATATTGAATCTCGATGTACTGATACAAAGGGTTTATATAGGAGTGGATCATCTTAATTTGTGGCTATATCAATGGGAATGTATTAACCACTCAAACCCAACAGTATATACTTTGTTGACCCCAGGGGTCAGTACTTTTCCCCTCTGCACCAAATCTCTTTGCGGAAAACAGCTGATCTACAAGTTCGGAACACATCACGTTGTGAGCATGTAGATCTGCTGTTTTCACCGAATGTATACCCATTTTCTACAAATGTTCCTTTATTATGGCATGCCCAGAATAGGGACACTAGGGTTCATGTGGTTAATGTACTGTACCTGGCTCAAGAGTGCAGGCTGTGGTATGGGACAGGGTGTGTGTGGGCATGGGGAAGGGTGTGGAGAGGAATGGAGAGGATGGGTAATGGACAGTGACAGAGACATGAAATGAAAATCTCAATGTTTTATGCAAAGCCCTTTGAATTTCCTTGTTATTTGCTATACAAATAAACTAGCCTTACAGTTTGTCTCTTCCATATGAATAATACGGTATAACCACTATAAGCCCTATTCTATACTTCCGTAATTTTGTTGCACGGCAAAAATAGTCAATCTATAAGTTCGCAATGCATCGTGACGCGTTGTGAGCTTGTGGATCTGCTATTTTTGTCATGTTGACATATTTTGAAAAATGTGGAAACTTTTCACCTATAATGACATGCCAAAAATAGGGATGCCAGGTTAAAAGCGGATAAGCCTGACATGACATTAGCAAAATATTTGGGGCACACTGTGACATACTTTCAGTTTGAACTCGAGCTGAGCGCTGTAGCCCGTCTTCTCGCAGGTGATGGTGACTTGGCCGGCCAGCTCCAGGGTCATGGTGCCATAGAGGATGCCTGGCAGAGAGACAATCATGTTCAAGGATGTAGGTACAAATGGATAACTGTCAAACTATTTAGCAAGTGCCTGCACTCCTGAGTGTTGATTCAACGCTCAGGAGTGTATAAAAATTAAAACCCTCTCGGAGTTACAAATGGATGAACCAAAGTCATTGGTAGTAGACAATATTTATTTCACTGATAGAGACTGGCATTTACAAATTAAACTGTTTAATTTCCTTGGTGAACAATTAAGACACTTTGAATACAATGTGAGCAAGCAAGGTACTGTAGCGTATTCATAGGAGTATAGTCCTTGCTGACATGAAGGGAAGGGAAGGGAAGGGAAGGGAGTGCCCTACGCCCACTGACCTTTACAGTGGGCGTAGGGCATGTTCATGACATAGTCCTCTCCTCGGTTGAGAAAAGTGAGACGAGCCTCTCCATCCAGTATGGCTGACAACGAGTTTCCTGATGAAACACAGACGGCATGTTAATTACTGCAGCAATCATCATCATGAGCCATCATCAACAGCCTGTAATGCCAAAATTACACTCCGGTTGTACGATGGTGTTGCGTGCCGAAAATAGCAGATCTCTGCTGTTTTAGTGCTTCCTTTCTAGCCTTGTGTGTGTATTTATCTTTGTGTATAAACATGTTGTACGCTTGTAGATCAACTATTTCCTCCCATTATGACATGCCCAGAATAGGGACGCTATGGTTCATGTGGTTAAAACATAACAAAGCTGATTCAAATAAGACATTTAAAATGTGCGTTCACCATAGAACTTGGATTTGGCCAGGATGCTTCCACTCAGACAGAAACCATCTTTCCTGTTGCTGACGTAGAAGGCAGACACTGGAGGATGATGGGAAACCTGAAGGAGAAGACGCACACCAACCAAGTTCACTGGTAGGACTCATATTACACACATCCACGATACACACATAAAGTATTACGCTAATCAATTCCAAATCACAATGGAACCTGAATCTGAAGTTCACATGGGAATGATAGGAAGAGAGCATTATATATTGTATCTAGGAATGTTTTAATGATAAAATAGTGAAAGGTTTATAGAAAATACACTTCAGTTTTCTGTTCATAGTTTGTCTTGTACTCTACCTCCCTCCCGTCTCGTTTTCCCTTCCTTTCTCTCTTCACCTCATTTCACCCCTCTATATTTCCCTCTTCAATCATCAAGCTCCATTAGTCCTCTCTCTCTCTCTTCCCAGTTCCCAATAGAACAGCTCCTCTCATTACAGTTTTAATGCAATCAACCCATCTGTGTCTGTCGTGTTAGCTGTCACCTGCTCCGCGATGTAGAACGTCTTGCTGCTGGTCTTCTGGTGAAGCCACATGCAACGGAACGTCTCTCCGATGATGGGGTTGTAAGGCTTCTTCAACCCCTGGGGTTAAAAAATTAAACAATTACAAACAATTACATTTGAATATACCCCATGTTTGTTTCTATATCAACTTAATGTCAACTAAACTTAAATATTTATTTCCAAGGAACCTTCGAGAATGTTTTAATACCAATATAAGAAAATCATTTTCAAAAATACAGAAATAAGGAGGGAAATGGAAATTGTTGATACTGATGGAAATGTTGTATGAGGGTACTGCATTATGAAGTTGTAATAATGAATGTGTAATTATGTTTAATTATTTTATTCATAAGATTTGAGTGAATATAAAACTGTTCAAACAGTTAGGACATGATAAGAATATAGCTTCTTCCTGGATCCTTTTCAAACACGATTGTTTTCCTATATTGTTTATGGAGATGGTTGGATTTGTTTTAATTTTATTCTGTATAATTCTTTACCTTTTATTGTGACTTTAAAATATTTTTAAATGTATGATGCTCAAAAAACAAATAGAAAGAAAGAAAGAAAGTGTCTTCCAGTCCTTCTGACCTTTGGCTTTTTGTAGAATCCAGAGATGTACCACTTCACCACCTTCTTCATGCGGTTGTAAGCGTTCTCCTCTATTGCCGCCCTGGGAGGGAACAAGAAGACACATGTTCCGTTTCTCAGGCGGTCATCCAATTCATAGAACTTATATATTCATACTGTAACTCTTTGTTGTACAAAAATAGTCGCAGGTCCAAAAATAGACGATCTACAAGCTCACAACTTGTCATGTTGTGACGCATTATGCAATTTTCAGGTCACAACTCCCCTTTGTATGAAAAAATAAGCATACAGTCATAAAGTCTTTGTGGAACAAAAACACCCCACTCAAAAGTGACTGGAGCCAACTAATGCAAAGAACCGGCCACCAGTTTGGCCAAAAAAACAGTTACAACGTCGGAGGCGTGCCGTCTCTAGTGGACTTGAGCAACGAGAGGCACCGCCGAGCGAGCCTTTAGGTGAGCGAGTCGCAATACCGAACGGCAGTGCCAGCGCAGAGCACTATTTTCCACCACGGAGGATAACCGCGCTGTGCTGTCCTCCTGGAATGTGACACAGTGACTAGGGAGCGTGCGTCACAGAAAGGGCCATTTTGTAGGTCAATGAGAGGCAGGCGGGGGCGGGTCTTTGCGGAACCGGTTTGCAAAATGGATATACGCGTCATGCATACGGAAAGTGGACGGGCACTTACTCGGACAAGAAGTCAGCGTGGAAGTAGTAATCGGAGAGCTTGTCCAGGAAGGACCTTGGTTCCAGGATGAAGGTAGG
The DNA here is from genome assembly GCF_963454915.1 of Gymnoscopelus microlampas. NCBI lineage: Eukaryota > Metazoa > Chordata > Actinopteri > Myctophiformes > Myctophidae > Gymnoscopelus > Gymnoscopelus microlampas. Next base: position 22,968,066 of record NC_139960.1, read on the forward strand.
CAACACCACCTTGGACAGGTCCATCCCTGGTCGCACCTGCTTCAGCAGCATCCAGATCATAGACTTGTTCTCCTCCGACACCGTCTCTGTCTGGGACTCCTCGCCAGCCTGGGAGAGGAAGGCCATGTCGTTAGACTGCAATGCTCTACAGTCCCTGTCCATCATCTGTGTGCCATCTGTCGCATTTCTATTTCTGCTCCTATGCTTATTTATTTGTGAGCTTTATTTTTTAATCTGTAGAACGTGACACTCAATTCTATAGTTTAACCCACATTCATTAACCCTGGCATCCCTACTCTGGGGCTAAGATTTAAGCCTGTAGATCTGCTATTTTCTGTAAAGAAAAAGGAGGGGTCCTAGTATAGAACCCTTGGGAATCCGGTCTACTAAGTATACCGTTTAACTGGGTTTTATATTACATTTACATTTAGTGGTTTATTTGTATTACATTTTTAACTGCCTGATTAAATTATGGTAAAAAAAACTAATCTAAAATACTGTATGATACACATGTACTTACACACATACTGTACGTGAACACACATATGTCGGTGGAAACCTTATCCCAAACCGTTTTCTTTTTATTATGATTTAAAAAACATAAAATTTAATTGTGAAAACAACTGATCTACAAGTTCACAATGTGTTGCGTTGCGACGCATTGGGAGCTTGTAGATTGGCTATTTTCACCACTTTTGCTCGACACTCCTGTATGATGAAGTAGGGCAGTGAGTGACGAAAAAACCTACGTTAATATGTGGAGATTTTCTGTCCGACAGCAAAGACATTAGGCTTTATACTGCTGCTACATTCACCCATTTTAGGAGTTATATTTAAGCAATAAAATAGTACATGAAAGGGAGCATTAGGCTGTGGGATAATGGCACTGGTGTGCCAATGTCGAACGGAATAGCGCAATCTTGAGTGTATTAATATGATTATACCAGAGTTTCATTATTTCGGTGGCTGTTGCTAGGTTACAGGTATGGTAAACATGGTGGATGTGTTTGTATCAGGAGATATTAGCACTCAGTAGAATGTCCCTCAGCAAATCATAATGTGAGATCCGAACTAACAGTAGCATGGTCTATGAAAGCTATTTTGTCATTGGTTGGAAGGTGTGTATTAATACTGTGCGATGCGCACACATAGTTCGGCTCAAGTTTATCCACCATTAAAAATGTATGCGCTGGCAGCAAATTTAACCTATCTCTAGGCCTATACTGTAGCTAACCAAAGCCCCAGCTGGCCAGCATTGCACAAGCTAGTGTAATCAACAATAAATGATCAAACCTTTACAAGCAATTGGCACAGTTAAAACACTTGTTTTACCATTACTATTAGTTACATCAACAACAACTTAGCTAAGCAGTTTGGTGTTTATATGTGATGATGAGTTTAATGAATGTCTACAAACTGGTTCAAAAATAATAATGACATTAGATGCCAACAATATTGCATTTATGAAGAGTAGCTGTTAACACGCAAGCTAGACTTTAACAGGTTGCATATCTAGTTGCTGTTATCTTTTCATATGAAGGATTCACACACTGTGAATGAATAGATTTAGCTCCTAAATTTAGCAGGTGTTTCATTAGTAGAATGTCACCTCATCAATATTTCACACACCTCATCTCACTCACACACACACACACACACACACACACACACACACACACACACACACACACACACACACACACACACACACACACACACACACACACACACACACACACACACACACACACACCCTACTGTTTGACAATCACAACAATATACAGTAGCTGAGATATCTAGAATTCAATTTAAAAGGAAGTGCTAGAGTTGAGACTCAAGTGAACGGGAAACGACCTATAACGTTGTTGAAGAAACAAATGTGTACATTTATAGACATACTTAAGAACAATATAGAATAAAAGAAGTCCGCACAGGCAGCTGCTGCTCCGAATAGATTTTTATGGTATGTACTGTACCAGTTTGCACATAAACTTATTTTATTCTGACTTCTTTTATTCTATTATGTACTTTTTTTGTCCTGCACCAGCGACCAACATGGATGTGCATAACAATTCCTTTGAAATCACATACTTAAGACAAACCAGTAGTAGCCTGATTCTTAGTTTTACGACGGTGTCCCGCACAAAGTATCCACGTTCACAATACACAGGACACCGTTGTATGACCGAGTATAAATTAGGCAGTAGTGTGGCCCGGTGCATACCTCTCCCAGCTCCTCGTGCGACTGCTCTAAGTATGGCGTTTCCCTCAGGGCCTCGTTGGGGTCCAGGTCAATGTACGAGTCATCCTGGCGCTCCGACGTGTCACTGTCGCTCTCCTCGCTCTTCTCCAAGCCCTCGGGATCTGATTCCTCGTGGTCCTGCTCGCCCTCACGGTCCGACTTGTCCGAGTACAGGTCGGGGTCCTTGAACTGGTCGCTGTCGTTGAACCTAGTGTGGAGCAGGGTGGACGGAGGAGAGGGGGACACAGGAAGAGGAATAAATGTCTTAAAGGGGCTACACACACAACACTTTTTAGGTTTTTAGTATTTTTTGGGCTCCCCAGTGTCTCTTGTACCCAAAAAAAATATATTTTTTTAACATTCAGTCATTCATGCTCATTTTATGGATTTCCTGAATGGGCTTGTCTGAACAGGCCATTTCAGAATGGCTGTGCAAGTGATGTCACTTGCACTGATTTTGCATTGATGATGGCCAGACAGAATTGCTCAGTAGCTCCCCCCTGCCCAATAGGACGTTTTGGTATTGCAGCTGAAAAAGCTTGGAATGACAGACAGTCAGATTGTGAGAAAAAAATATCTGGATGTTTTTTAGGCTTACAACCTGTTTAAAACGTATTAGGGGGCAATATTTATATATAATATATATTTTTTTAATTCATGGTGTAGCCCCTTTAACAATTCAGATCAGACAAACTCTATAGAGCTATTACAACAACAAAGTGCTAATTTTCACACAATCATTTGAAGGAAATGGATATAACCATCCATTGGTAAATCATACTGTCTGTGCAGAGCTAATCTCACAAACAGCTGGACCGATCAACTCCAAACATTTTATGAATGCTGCCAGTAGGCCACATAAGTAGTTTTTTCACGTGATGTTTTATACTCTGAAATATGTCATTTAATTGTAGAATGTAAGTTAATGGGGCTGTGATTATACTGAAACTTTGCCCAAATTGGAGTTATACATCACTAATACGTCACAGACGACCGATGTTATAGGCTGTTCGCATGAAGTCAGAGATCAACATTTTTAATTAAGTATTTGTTCTCACTCACTGGAAGCCCTGCATGTTGTGGGCTCGGAGGAGGCTGTAGAAGTTAATGGAGTGCTCTCCGGAAGGGGGGGCGATGTTCACGTCCTCCTTGCCCTCCCGGATCATGGTCCTTTTCAGCAGGCTGGAGCACTTCAGGGCCAGCTCTAGAGCATCCATCCAACAACGCCCTGCGAAGGTCACAGAAAATCATGTTACATTCAGGAACATGAGTAGGGTTCGATTTGTGACAAAAATAGAGGGGGGGGGTACATTTTCTTAACTACTTAAGCCCTATTCACCTGTTTCCTAGGCTGTGTGTTTTCCACTTCCTGTCGGATTTCATTGGATATCATTAGTCATCTGACCAGTTTCATTGGATTTCATTGGATCAAATCGACAGGAAGTGGAACACACACAGGAAGTGAAAAGCCTAGGAAACAGGTGAATAGAGAATATTCTTCTTTGTACGACAAATAGAGAAAATAACATATCTACAAGCTCACAATGTGTCGCTTGTAGATCTACCAACCTCGCAATTTTTGGAAACAAATAAAGAAGACATTAAAAATAAAATTATATTTACAAAAATAATGAATAGTCAGAAGATCAAAGGCATGGATTTTGATTTGTTCAAAATGAAGACACTTATGAGTAGCAAGGGTTATGGATTACCGTCAGACTCTGAGGCGGCACGGATGATGAGGTGGCTGCTGGGTAACGGCTGGGTGATGGAGCCCACCGTCTCGCCTTTGGGACCCTGTTTATCACAACAGAACATGGACACAGCAAGAGACAGAGTTAAGCGTGAATGAATGAATGCATTTTTTTCTCTCCGTGTCTTATCTAAGGCCCATCCCTTATGGCACTACTTCTCAAAGTGGTTCCAGGGGGATTTTGTTGTCGTTGGGGATTATAGACGTGTTGTGAGCTTATAGATAGTCTATTTTTGAAAAAGTTTGGCGTATCTTCAAATACATATTAATCTGGGGGTCCTTGACAGGTTTGAGAACCACTGGTCTAAACAATGTATCCTCTGGCTATTTATTCTGATTTCCTTATCCAAGGAAATGTCAACAATACCTTTATTTTGGAATATATGGCATGCCTCAATTCCTATAAAGATATCTTCCATTTAGTTTGCCCATACACCTTTACAGTAACGTCCTAAATAAACAAAAGATTCTGGCAACTCTATTCTCTTATATTTGCATTAGTCTATTCCACAAAGCTAGCTTTCTATTTTGCACAGCTGTTCCTGTGGGCAAAGTATGAGTCATGAGATTGGGACTTGGTCTTACCAAGTCTCTTGACAATGGCTCATTTAGACTATGGAATAAAGATCATGTCTTGACAATGACTTATTTAGACTATGGAAAAAGATCACGTCTTGACAATCGCTCATTTAGACTATGGAAAAAAGATCATGTCTTGACAATGGCTCATTTAGACTATGGAATAAAGATCATGTTTTTCCTGAAAACCCCACATTGTCACCCTCATGTGCTAATGAGTAATTCTTTGTGAATAAAATAGTGAAAATTTAGCAAGCAACTAAAACCACGGCCACTCATAGTGATATATATGTTTAAGTTTATCTATTCCATTTGTAGATTGAAATCACTTGATTAAAAATAAGACCATAATATATTATGTAAGCCACAAGGGACGGAGGGGTAGCCTGACACTCAGCCTGAATTTTCATTTCGTTTCACTCCATTATTCAGTCTGAAAGCCCCCTCAATAGACCATATTCACACGGCGGCCATGTTTCTATGAAGTCAATGAAAGTAGCCACCCCGGGTGGCGGCACTTTCAATGTTAAATTCCAATATGGCCGCCGTGTGAATATGGTCTATGCCATAGACATATAAAGGTAGACGCCTCCTCCGGCTCTGAGGCGTCTGTATCTCGGGCGCTCACCAGCTTCCGCCCTCAGTCGCGTGCGTCACAGAAGGGGACGTTCGGTAGGCCAATCAGAGGCCTACTGAACACCCCCTTCTGTGACGCACGCGACTAAGGGCGGAAGCAATACAAGGGTATTGCGATACAGGTTGCTCCAATGAACTGCAGAGGCCAATGAGGTATCTAGGTTTCTATATCTATGGTCTATGCAGCCGATTTCTGAGATGGGGGCGTGGCCAAAGTGGGACTCCACTATGAACCAACGCGATTGGTTCATACTGGATTATCCAGACCCATTCAGGGTCTGGTGACAGCGTCACCAGGCCCTGAATGCGAGGCAAACGATTCAGGGGGTGGAGCCAGGCTAACGGAGGGGGTGTAGGGATCCCAATCAATAATTGTGAAGCTTTGCGCAACTTAACTGCTTATTTCAACACGCATCAATACAATTGAGATTCTGAAATCATTGTACTGTAATACGGAGAGCCTAATTCCAATTAAACCCTTTTACACCACATTCAGAGAGAGAGAGAGAGAGAGACCTGCGTTGAGTAGTCGTTAATGGATACCAAATAATGACTGGGACAGACAATGCACCAGCTGAACCCACTGCAAAGGGACAATGTCTGTTCCCTTATGAAAAGGCTTCCAGATATGAAAATGTACTAACAAATTATCATGCCTGGCAGCATAATCTTTTCTATAATAATTCCTGAAAAGCTATTTAAAAAAGGCCTGGGCTCCAGTGATAAATTAGTCAGTACACTTCCACATAAAAGCTAAGTGGCCTTGTGGTTAGAGTGTCTGCCCTGAGACTGGGAGGTCAGGGTTTAATACCCGGCCGAGACAATGCTATACCCATTGCTTGGCACTCGCATCAAGGGTTGGATTGGGGGGAAACCCCTGCGACATACTAACGTCATGTCCAGGGGATATATTTGTACTTAAAATAAAAAAATGACCTGATATGTACACTCTCAGAGTTAAATGAACACTGATGATTTAACAATCTTCAGTATGATTGTCAAACAATCATACTGAAGATTGGAGGTCCACCTCTCATCTGTGACTTAACTGACAGTTTAATAAGACAGTAATCTGGGGTCCTTTCTTGGAGTGCCTTCATAGCATGTGATGCTTTCTTCTCTGGTAATGTATACACAATATTCTACAATGACCTGTTTGAACATTTTTTTCAACTGTTCTTCCTTTAGACAAGTGTAAAAAAAAAAGCAAATCATAATAACAATTAAAAGAAAGACAAAGCTCAAACCTTTACCTATCCTAAAAAAAGAGAAAAGATTCAGATGTACTACTGTATTGTGTTGGTTCCTCACCTTGACAGCCCAGATGGACTGCTCCAGAGGGTGGAAGAGCTTAAAGCAGAAGCCATCCTTCTTGGACGGCCTCTCGATGAGCTCACAGGCGTTCAGTAGCACCGTGCCAACCCACTGGCCGTTCTTGTGGGTCTTGTAAATGAGCAGGACCCCTGGTTTCAGCACGCACCATAGCTTGGTCCAGCTCTTCAGAGTGCCACGGATCTGTGATGAGGACACACGCACACACGCATTGATGTTTTACGGCCTGTCCAAGCAATATGCACAATTATAGGCATAGATTTGAGGTTCAGTTGTCCAGAACAGCCTATCTGACCGATATATAATGTATACTTTTTTCCAAGGAGTCCAAATGCGTTGTGAGCTTGTACATCAGCTATTTTCAGTGAATGTTCTCCTATTATGACATGCCCAGAATAGGGACGCTAGTGTTCATGGTGGTTAACATCTCTGAGGTGAAACTAAGGAGAAACTAACCCCCTTTTGTATTTCTTGGCCTCATTTCAAGGTAGCGAGCATCCAATTATCAGAATTGTACATTTTGTCAAGTGTGAAAACATCTGATGCATGCAAGGACATAACAGCAAGGCTGACAGCCGAGTGACAGCGGGTGATCGAACCTTTAGCCAGTCGGCCATGACAATGACAGAGGGATCGGTGATGGTACTGAGAAGTTCCTTGGTGGCCCTCTTCTTCTCCTCCCTGTAATTCTTCTTTTGCACCTGCAGATGACACACCGCCAATAAGGTTGTTATCAGTTGACTCCGGAGAAATCACCAACTCGAAAAATTACATTTCTCATGGTTGTTAATACTGAACACCAAGTCATTGATGCATTTTTATCAGGCTACATTCCTTGTTTGAATAATATGTAACTGTGCTACCACTATTTGTACACACTGCATATTTTATATCAATTATCTATCTCCCCAGTATTGATACTATTACCTGCTGTGAATGTGTGTAGTTAGAGCGACAGACAGAAAGATACACTGGGACTTTTTAAACAAGTACTTTTATACACGTGTACTACAGTATGGTGCACACCAAACAAAACTGGACATTCAAATTCAAACTAGGCTATTTGAAAAGGAAAATAATGAAAGGGATGATTTTTTGTGATTTTTGTATTTATTTATTTCGAATTAAATATCAAAGCGACAACTTGTTGTTGTATGTGAAGTCCATGGCCAGTTACCGATGCTAAATAACTACTGCGTTTATGAGGGCTACATTGGTATTCAATGTATAGTATCTCATACTGAAGGTCCAAGTTACAAAGAATTGTTAACACTCAAAGTTACAAAAAGAGGTTAAATCTGATTAATTTGAATTCAGGAGAGCTGGATTAAGGCAATTTCATAGCATTACATCTATTGTTTATTTTTTTTTAAGTTGAATATTTCCAATTGTAATGGATGTATAATTGCAACTGCACTGATATCTCACACTGGTAGGGATTTGGGTTGCAATCATTCTGTTTTGAACGTGACATGGGTCTCTATTTCATTTTGATGCATCAGATACATCGATTAAAGTACATGGTTGCGAAGTGACAGGGAGATTTTCTAGGATCATGAATTAGTGCGTGTGGATACGGAATGGTAAATTCACCAACCTTGAGGGATTCCTTCTTCGTGAGCTTTCCTCCGGATGCCGACACGTCTTTGTCAGAGCCATTGTAGAGCTTTGTTTCAGACTACAAGGGCAGAGGAGGATATTTCAGACCGTGAAGTGAACTCACACAGATAAGAGGAGGTAGATATGATGCGGGTCCTGAGCGGGACTCAAACCCACATTGCAATCCTTTTATCTGTGGCTTGCAATTAAGGCTGGATCTGGCCATTAGCAGTCATACAAATAAATGTGTTTTGGGCATTGACATTAATTGTATCTAGCAGTTTTTATATAGATGAATGGAAATGATTCTAACGATTATGCAAAATAATTGTCATTAGCTCAAATAATTGAGGTCTGGCGATTATGTAATAACTGTGACCGGGCTAGTTAGCAGGCTGATCAAACTAACCAGTGACATTTCCAGGGAGGAAAAGACAATCTGTAAGAACTGAAGTTCAGTGGTTTGATTCAAGATACCACCAAGATACTGCCTAAATAAGTAAACACCTACTCTATTTGAGGCGGGAAACAAGTTGAGAGCAGCATTATCACAGCAGAGAAATATGATAGCTTGGTTCCTGCCAGGCCGGCAAAGTTTTTCAGTGCCCACGGTCCCACGCTATAGCCCAGAATTAGCTCAGCTGTTCTAATGAGGAAGCACATAGATGTCAAATCAGGTCTACATCTGTGTCAGCTAACTCCATGACCTAACTGGAGTGATTTAAGAATCGAGCGTGAGATGGGATAGAGAGTGGGAATCAAGACGATGGGATTCTAGGCAGAGATGAGAGAGCTTGAGGGCACAGAGTAAGTATCACCAGCCAAGTACAGTTTTCCAAGTCTTTGCTCTTGTTATTCAGAGAAGAACCATGAATAGTTTCCTCTGGCTGAGTTTATATTGATGCCGATACGTTGATGCCGAAAGTGAAACAACAGAAATAGAGGGGTTAGATGTTGATAGGGTTCTGGCTTGATTTTACTTAGATCAGCCATCTACCCAACACATGTAGCGTATAGCGTTTGAAGTGAGGAGAGATGGCTTTGACATTATTGATTTCACCTTGCTCTTGGATATGGAATGTGAGTCCTCTTTCAGAGGCAATGGCAGGAGGTCCTCCTTCCCTCGGTCGAAACCTATAACGACAACACAACAGGAAAAGATCAACAATGATGAGCAACATTAAAGGGTTTCTTTAAGACCATATTTAAAGGGATTTATAACGTATTAGGTAGTGCCATGGATAGAGACAGGAAGGATGGGGCAGAATAAGAGTAGTCGATACAACTCACAGATCATCAGATCAGATTCAAACCTACCTGTATAACATTGTAGTCTGTGCAAATGTGTAAATAACTGACTGAGAAAAACTATATTAGCCGATACCTCAGCAGAAGTCAAACACAGAGGAGAAAATATACTGCGCAGTGAGATGCCTGCGGTTGATGACATCAGCAGCAGTTCCCTTGCACTTTCTTAGCACACCGAGAAGCTCTGAATTGTTCATGGCATCCGTTCCCTCATATCAAGACCTTCAACAATGATTTATGGGGATTAAAGAACCATCACTTCCATGGCAAGAATGCCTGAGTGACATGGACAAAATATTATTACATTGCAACTACATTGCTGGACATTGCGACTGCATTATGAATGCAACATACGGACGTGGAGATTGCAAGAGATTCTAGATGTTTTTTCTTGAAACAAGTGGGGAATTGGGGTGTAAAGCGAAATGCTTCGGCTTTACTCAGATTACTTCCTTCAACAACTTAATTCATTGGCTAAAAATATATTGTCTTAGTCTCTGTCTAAGGAGTCTTCCTTTTAAAGTTTTTGATTAGATTTAAGAAGGTACTTGATTGCCAGACCAACCGGGAAGTTGCTAATCAATTTGAGCTGCTAAAATGCATGATCAACTATCTGGATAGTCAGTGAGGACATTTCCACAGCCATGCTCTAAATTAACAGCAGATTCATTATTCAATAGTGTGAACAGCACAGCACAATTTACTATTGTCTACATCTAATATGAAATTAACAGCTGGCGATTTCCTCATCCTGAGGGATTTATAGTAATGGGCCTTTCAGAAATCACAAGCTTGCAAATCAGTATTATGCAACATGTTAGGAACTCCATTAGTCTGCAATAAGGCTTTTAAATATCGACTGACTCAGTTTGTCACTCAAGCGGATTGGCTGGGAAGAGGCACTGTTATACATTTGGGTTTTATCAGGAGACATTTATTATGTGTTCCTGCCTTTCCCATTCTGCAGTCAGGCAAATAAATCATCCTGGTCATTCTGGATTCAGATCACCCAGACGTTCATAAAATAAAAGCTTGTGAGCCGAGTCGCTGACTATAAAACATGGTAAATATCATCAACATGATGCTTTGATCAGAGACCCATTTGTAAACAGCCTGGACCTACTGTACTATGCACCTACAATGTGCAACATTATCCATCCAACTCGTATCAAATGGGGAAGGCTTATAGGCTTGCCTGGGAGTGCTTCCAGGCGTTTTTGAAAAATCTTTTAAGTGTGAGAACTACTGATTTAGAAGGCATTTATAGAATCGGCCTCAGAATGTATTCCAGTGACACATACAAGAGGTCCAACTGGACCATCTGTTCCCACTCGTCAGGGTCATCTCCATGCCTACCTCAGCCAGAGGGGCAGCTCAAGAGCCCTTCAGGCAGCAACACTGCCAACATATTTCAACCACTAGCAATCCTCCATAATTTACTAAAGGAAAGAAATAATGATTATGTGAAGAAGATGGACAATCAAAATTGACATGAGAGTGAGTTGATAAGTGTGTAAAGAGCACTAAGCTAATCAAAATCCAGGTTATTCACTGCTGTTTCTTAATGCAAATAGCAGTGTCACCCACACATATCATTGTAATAAATATGGATATGATGAGATGTGATCATCAATGCACCTTTACTTTTACTTTACTTCTAATAAGGTCATTTTATGATGCTATGATTATCAGGGTATCGTGAGGCTTCTAATAAAATAATAATTAGGGTAATTAAGCAACATCTACACCAAGTGATTCTTCAAGGTGAACTTTCAATCTGTTGTAATCATTTGAAAAACACCATGCATGTACACACACACACACACACACACACACACACACACACACACACACACACACACACACACACACACACACACACACACACACACACACACACACACACACACACACACACACACACACACACACACACACACACACACACACACACACAAACACTAGAGGTTTGGGTTGCCCGAACACCTACGCAGCACCGCCGATCCGACCAATATGTGTGAGTCATAGTGTCTGGGTCTTTGTCGGAGTACCCATTGTACCCTATGTACCATTTATGCCCATATATGGAGATTCCTGATATATGCCCATATATTGGAATGGCCATATAGGTTGGATCGGCGGTTCTGGACATCTCTAGATCCGTCAGTCCCGGTCCCTTTTATGGCATGATTTCAACAACCAGGTTCATTACCTGGTGACATTAACTTGCTGGATAATCTATTATTGATTTCCAATTGATTGATTTCCAATAACTATCCCCATTTAGTTGAAGGCTTATTAATTGTTAGTATTCTTTAGTTTTTGAACAGTGCTGCCTCAAAGAATTATGTCACAACGTGGAAGATGGACTAGCATTCTAAACATTTTACACTCAAAGCTTTCCATTCCTATGGATGCTTACAGCACTGGGACATGAGTCAGAGAGTGACATTAAGAAGTCTGCTGGGAAGAAACACAGGGACCAAACTCAACATTCATTGTCTGTGTGTGTGTGTGTGTGTGTGTGTGTGTGTGTGTGTGTGTGTGTGTGTGTGTGTGTGTGTGTGTGTGTGTGTGTGTGTGTGTCAAAGACAAGATAAATGGCATCATTATGACCTTGTGTGCTGTCTTCCTGTATCACATTCATACTGTATCATCTGTATCGATAAAGTAATCGATTGGCCAACACAAGATAAGAGTTGACTATTATGAGATGATGGACACGATGCTGGTATCCCCCGAAGCTGGAGCCTTAAATGCTTCATATCTACAGCCACAGAAATATGGCAGAGCCAATGCCTTTCTTCTGGACAATCTCTCCTGTACTTAAACAGGGAGGATTGAGGAAATGCCTCAGAGAATGCACAAAGATCAGAAGGCATTAAATAGTTGTGTTACCTTGTCGGTGATACACTGCGGTAATGCTGCAGATGGATGCCTCAGGGACCAGCTGAGGTCAGGACCAGTCTCCGGAATAGATTACCTTGGCTGTCTCTGTACGCCTACTGTTTCAACAGGTGCTGATGAAATATTCTGTGGCTGAATACTGTTCATTTGTTTTCAGTTGCTGACTCGCTAGGAACTGTGGTTATACACTACTGAACCTAACGGAATATAGTAGCTTCTGGCATTAAATGCACCCGTTATGACAGTACTAATTTTAGACAGTGGAGGCGTTTCAGCGAAAGCGCTGTTCTGGGTTTGTTTGAGTCTGGTGATGTTTGTGGTACAAAGACAGGAGAGAGTGCAGATGGAACAATATGCACAGAACCATCTGCCAAAAACAGAGCTAAAACAAAGACAAAGCTTGTGCACACGCATACACACAAACACGCTACACTAAAACGTTTAACAATTTCAGTCAGTAGTACATTTTTGACCAAAGCAGTAATTCCAGATCTGATCATTGTGCTCATTGTTACTGTCTCATACTAACCCCTGGTTAATATGAGAGATATACTGTAGCTTGGTAGTGATCACTGGGATGGACTGCAGGAAGAGAAAGACTTACGGAAACCATGAGCATCCCTCAAAAACAGATGAAAGCGTGTACTGTATGTTTCTTAGATAGAATCTTTCCGTTGAATTAATAAAGCGAAGGTGGAATGGAGAATGGAGTTTGCGTCAATGTCCATGAATATCAATATGTGGGTGCACGGCTGGAGTAGCAGGAGAGTGTGGTTCAGACTGGCTATAGCATTCACATGACTGCTACTGATACTGCAGTGGTTCTTCTCTGCGACAAACCTGACACATATGTCACACAGAGAGAGAGAGAGCGAGAGAGAGCGAGAGAGAGAGAATGAAAGATAGGTTATTTATAATACTACCGTTGTTATCTGTAAACATGTTTGCTTTGGCAATATGAGCAGCACTGTCTTTTCGTGCCAATATAGCTCTTTAGTTTGACAATTTGAGTGAGTGAGTGAGAGAGAGAGAGAAATAGAGGTTATTTCTAATACATTTTTTGGCAGTGTGTGTGTGTGTGAGAGAGAGAGAGAGAGAGAGAGAGAGAGAGAGAGAGAGAGAGAGAGAGAGAGAGAGAGAGAGAGAGAGAGAGAGAATGTTTTGAATTCATAGTTAACACTGGTTTTGATGTTATTCAAAAATACAGAGTTTGGACGAATGGATAGGCAGATAAATTAATGTGAATCAGACTGTTCAGTGAGGCAGACAGTGATGACAGTTATGTTTGAAACCTTAAAGCAGGCTGCTCTCCAGGATCAATGCTAAGCTGGCAAAGAAGGTAATGTCCACTTTGGATTAAAATATGCTCAGCCACGTCTGTAGGCTCCACATAGATGCAGACAATGTTATGTTTTCCTCTTCAAACTGTGCTCAAAAGCCATGTTTCAGCGTGCTATGTTGCTATTTTGTAAGATGGTGGAAGATGAAGAGGCTGCTATAGCAACAGGTGAACTGACGACAGCAGGCTGTGAACCGCGTCAACTTGTACGACACATCAATTTAGGGAACAGACCACAGAGAGTGCACTTATGTGGGAAACTTGTCATGGCAACGGTATCTCAGTTAATCTGACTCTGGATAGCTTAGAGCCGGGTGAAAGTGGAAAAATGGATGGGAGGGGGTTTATGTATCCAATTTAAGCCAGCACAGAGAGTATGACATTTCTGCTGTGTTCCAAAACTTTCATTTCAGCAACATTGTGAAATCAGCAACAACTTTCAAACATTTAAACAGACATGGCACTGCCAAAAGTGTCATGATATGAATTAACAATACAAGCCAATCTAGAGCTTTGAGGATCTGCTATTTTAACCATTTTCTAAAGAAATGTGGCAAAAATGTTGGCCTATAATGACATACCAAGAAAGAATAGGAAGAATAGGGAGGCAAAATAGGGAGGGCAGGTTGAAAGTGGTTCATCCCTGAGTCAATAATAATCAGTGATACAGCCCCTACTAAAATGATTCTCCATCGATTGTAACAGCACAGTGAAAGTGGAGTCATTCTGCCCATGGAGAGATCATCCATTGTAATTGCCAACCCGGAGCACAGCCGGTTCCCAGGTTTTCTACACTGACCGTATGAAAAGTTTTCATGCTCCCGTTTCATTTGCAGCCTGCTAGCTGCCCCCTAGCAACAACAACACAGCAAACAACAATCATCATCAGACACCACGTTGCACGACCCGCATGAACCATCCGCAAACAGCCGCCTCAGCCAGACAATTCACATTAAGAAGGGATAATATTCCAAACTAGAGTTTCGGGGGGCTACGCCCCCCTCAACCCCAGCCGCGCACGGGGCTTTGCGTTTGTTGGTCCCGCCGTGTCCCTGTGTCTGTATCCGTGTAGCTGCAGCACAGAGTGGGCAGTATAGATGGGGATTATGGCTGTTAGAGGCATGTACGCGCACGGGGCCCACGTGGGCGTGTGTATATGGGGGTAGACAAATTGTCTAAGTAACATTTGCAAAAAGGGAAAAAAAAAAAAAAATTGTAAGAAAGTGTAATGTAAAAGTTACAAAATGATGAAAAATAAGTAGAAGAAATTATATTTTGTATGTTTCGCGGACCACCAGGGGGTCCGCGGACCCCCTGGTGGTCCGCGCGGAAATCGTGGGATGAAAATTTCCAAAAGGAAAAAAAAAAAAAAAAAAAAAAAAAATATGAAGGTGGTTGCTTGTTTTTCTGAAAGCTGGCGAATGGCAGCCCTTTCTGCAAGATGGCGGCCGCCTGGTGTTGTTGTGAGTACGTGTATTAGGGGGGGGGGGGGCGGCGTGAAAGGGTTGATAAACACTGCTCTAATCGGAGCGAAATTATCTGAAATTACTACATGACCATAATGCAGCCTAACATGCGTTGCACGGGGCGGTCCTGCCATTACGTTAGTTACTGTAGTTGCTGTGGAGCTACATAGTTCTCCAGAAGACACACACAAACATACACCATCTACAATGGACGAACTGAGCAGCAATATAGACATTCACCACACGAACGTGCATTGTTGACAAAGTGATTGCACAGCCGCTGCAGGCATGACAAGCAGGTTAGCGTTAGCGACATGGCAGCTATCACAGCACCCTGTCCGTCGTGCTGCAACTGCCTGTGATGGCTACAGCAGTAACAGCAAGCTGTCTGCGATGCCATTGTCTGGAGACTGCTCTTAGCGTGGCACGACCAATGAGAGTGAGCGCTGTAGTTGTTGCTAAGATACGGTGGCGTCTCTGCCCCATAGCTTGTAGATCTCTCACACATGATTGGCGTAGGCTGCGTTGCCAGGTCTGACTTTGTGTCTAAGCAATGGTCGGCTTATTTTTGCGCGCCTTTGGGCTCGTTTGCATTGTGCGCACGGCAGCGCTTGTTTAGCGTACGTCAGCGCGACGTGGCAACGGACGTGGCAACGTGAAAGGTGATTGGCTGGTGAAAAGAAACACCCGACGTTACACCAGAAATGGTGCCTGGAGAAATGGTGACCAAAAAAAAAGTTTGGAAAAAAAGGAAAAAACCCCCGCAGCGGCTGCCTGCTGTTGTGGTGATGAGGTCGTGCGCACGGTAAACGGTACGAAGCTGCCTCCCCTTCCGTTTTGTCCGACATTTGGTGAGTAGAATTAATTATGTTGCGCGGTGGAAAAGGTGTAGTGAACAGTGAGATGTCCCCTACGCGAGGCGTAAATTCAGTGCGGCCGCCGTGGCGAGTCAGTAGGCGACATGTGGTCTGGCGGTGCGTTGTTTATCCGATAACAGAGCTGTGGGGTGTCGCCACCGAGGGTGCGGAAGTTGCTCGCCATTTATATAGTTAGATAGCAGGATGTGTGTGTGTGTGTGAGGATGGAGGCATTAAGACAGTGATATTACCCCAGGCAGACGCAATGCGTAGGTGAGCTCTATAAATAGCGCAATGGACCAATGGTTAATCTGCAGTGGCCCTTCACTGACCTCATCCTACAGAACCCTTTCCCGGGTTAACATTGGGAAATGTAGGCTTTTCCAGACAATGCACTGCATCAGGTAAGACTGTACTCTGGTATTTCAGAGTACTGCTGTAAATCACGTTAACATTTTGTATTAGATGGGCACAGAGGATCATGGCTGAGTGCAAAAAAATGTAAGCACAAAAAAAACTCATTCATACGCATAATTCAATGTTGTGACAAGTTCATAATAGAGGATGACTGTCAATGTTAAATTCTGTTCAAGGAGAAGATAATCACAACAAATACAGATAACAGTTAACATCAAATGAAGACACACCAGTCTTTCTGTGAGTGTGAGTCACCAGCCTTCTGTGTGGGTTTTTCTTTCTTTGTTTATTACTTTTTTTTGTTTAAGATTTATTTTTGGCATGTTCATGCGTCAGGTCCTTTAGAGAGATAGGAAATTAGGGTAGGGTGGGGTGGGGTGGAGTGGCAGTGGCGTCTGCTGTAACCTGCTAGTCAAGCTTGGGCGGCCAATCGCGGTCCTGGATTCACAGAGATTTCAAAGAAATACCGACCAGTGAAATCTTTCCCCCCACTCCCGCACCCCACCCCCGTCTACCAAAAGCCAATCCAAGGTGCCTGCCACTGAGAAACGAGGAGCTCCCCCCCTCTACCTCCCGAATCGAATCCACTGACAGCCAATCCACACGTTCCTGGTGTCAGAAACTAATTTACCGAAGGAAGAGCAGGAAACATAAATAAAGTTTGATTTGATAGATTTTGATTAGTGACACTTTGTCAGCTTGTTCTTTTGTCATTCTATGGCATGTCATAATCAAGTTCTTCTCAATTGTGTTTTTTTAACGTGACAGGTCCATTTGGATATCAGTTGGCTGTTCAGGCTTCTTTGCGACAAGGAAATCTTCATTACGATCATTACAATCTTTTCTAGTCTATTATCACAGCGCGGCACCAAATGGCGTGCTACGAGCTTGTAGGGGGTCGTCCCTGGAACAAAATATTTTGAGATGGGTCTGCGGCCAAATACATATCATTTTTGCTGATTGGTTGCTATATCAGTGGTGCTCAAACTTTTTCCATGTCAAGGACCCCCACCACAAAATATTTTGTTCCAGGGACCCCCAGAAGCAAATATTGGAGTTAAAAATGTTCGCTTTAAATATAGATATATTCGAAGATTTGCAAAAATGTTCACGATTTAAAAAAGAAATAGCAGATCTACAAGCTCATAGTATGAGCTCATAGTACAAGCTCATAGTATGAGCTGGTATATCTGCTATTTTTGAATAGCCAAAGTATAAAATAATGGTTATAGCTAAAATCTAAAATGAAACGGATGCATTCCTGTACTGAATGGGTTAATGCAACGTGCAGACCCAAGTGCTCCAGTATTTTATTTGGGTAGTCTATTTGAGAAGGGCAAGGAAGCACATGCTGTTTGTTGACATTCTAAGGATGCATGGCCTATTTGCATAAATAGTGATATGACATTATTCATTTTATCCCACAACTTGGCTGAAGCACGTTGGACTTTAGAGATGTTTTATATAGTAGTAGTAGCCTATATGTATTATATATTCTATACGTACAAAAAGGGATGTTACTACACTGTTTAATTTGATTTTTATTTGTAATAAAATGTCATTGAAATTACATGATGTGTTCTTCATTTTCCAGTATACAGTATATTATGTATTCATATCATTCATTGTATTCTATGATGGGAGTGAAAGAGAAAGATAAGAAAGAAGCGAGCGCAAGGCGGCTGTCTCCAAACAGCATCTTTAAGCAGGCTGCTGCCTGTTTGCCCAAGTGCATGTCTCTCACACAGCATCTTAAGCAGGCTGCTGCCTGTTTGTCCAAGTGCATGTCTCTCACACAGCATCTTAAGCAGGCTGCTGCCTGTTTGCCCAAGTGCATGTCTCTCACACAGCATCTTAAGCAGGCTGCTGCCTGTTTGTCCAAGTGCATGTCTCTCACACAGCATCTTAAATTAAGCTGAATGGAGCTGTGGGGACAATGAATGACTCATGGATGACACAACCACACAAATAACTAATCACTCTGAGAGAGAGAGAGTGATCAAGTGGATGGAGGATATCGCAATCACTATATTTTGCCTTTATTTTACCAGGTAGTCACAGATATCTTTTATAAGTAAGACCTGGCCAAATGGCAGCATTTACATTTTCCAGACACAAAGAACATAAAGAGAAATGATTGGGATCAGGATTCCTCTGCCATTTGCCTGCTTTTAAGTGCTGCTTGTGTAGTTTTCACCCATTTCACAAATGCATGTTAAATTGAGTTAAAGGAGACACACCATGAATTTCACTTTTTTTTTTTCTTCTTTTTTTTTTTGGCTCCCCAGTGTCTCTTGTACAGCAAAAAAATATTTTTTTTTTAACATTCAGTCATTCATTCTCATTTCAGAGATTTTCAGAATGGGCGTGTCTGAACAGGCCATCTCAGAATGGCAAGTTTGCTTACATCACCAAACTTTCTGCCCATGTATTTTGACAGACAGAATTGCTCAGTACCGCAGTACAGCACCCCTCTGCCCAACAGGACGTTTTGGTATTGCAGCTGAAAGTGCTTTATAAGCCTGAGAGAATTGACTTGGGATGAGTATATCTGAGTGTTGATTTAGGCTCAAACCTTTTGAAAATGGTTTGAGGGACATACACCATATTATATTAAATATCAAATATTTTTTTTTAATTCATGGTGTGTCTCCTTTAATGTTAAAGTGTTTCAGGATTTAGATGCATTTCTGGGATTGAGGATTATCATTTTCGTTCATTAGCGTGTCCGAAAAGTTGGAGCAGAGGCCTTGATCATTTATGAAACTGTAGATCAGCTGAAAGGCTTAATCTTTTTTTTTTTAAACAAAAAAAAAATCCACTTTGCTCTATAATGCAGGGGGGAACAGAGGGGATAGGAGAGGAGAGGCACTAATAACTGATTAACAACACATTCATTTAGTATAATGATCAGACAGTTGCCCGTTTTCAATTGACAAAACTGAAGTGGGATTCAGCTACTGTACTATTTGTGTTTGTTAGAGAACAATCATATCAAATGGCAACAAATGAAATACAATAAGGGTTCAACATCTCCATCCAAAACTATTTGGCAACAGAACCAGCCTTGGTTACCTTGTAGCTGGAAGCATTCAGGAATTCTGTTTAAGTTCTTTTTTTGCATAGAGCCAGTGAGAACAACTCCTGTAATGTATGCTCAAGCTCTCAACACCACAGAAGTGAGAGAAAAACAAGAACCATGTGGTTGGGAGAAATTTGTCTTTAAATATTTTCTTTTAAAATCCTGACAGGTCTAATGCTGTGTTTACACTGGTGCTTCGTGTCGGATGCACCAGGACCCATGTTAACTAATTGGGCTGTTTATACGTGTACCTCCCGGGTTGCTGCATCAAGCACCGTGCCAGCTCCTGATGTTCAGTAATCATTTTAGCGTAATTTTCCCCGCAGTGCTTCCAGTGTGAACTCTGTAAGTCTAGCAAAGTTGATGTGTCGAGATTTCTATGAGGTTTTACCTCCAACCAGCCCGAACGAGATGAGATTGAAAGTAACATGACTTCAAACACTATATAAGCAGTCCAGATAATGTTTCTCCAAAGCACAACTTCATAGCTTCATAAGGCATAACATCTACTGTCACCGGTCCAAACAATAGAGTTTTATTTACTCTACTTTTCACATAAACAACAAGCGTAGCTATGGCTACGAAACACGAATGTTCTAGAGTCCATCACCAGGTAAAACTAAGGGATCTAACGGGGATCTAACTCTGCTCTGTTGGACAGAGAGCCACTGAACACGGTCTTCACACAGCACAGTCATCTAGCAACCCACCTGGCAGCGAGATGGGCGACAGCTCGTTATAACCCCCGAATGAGGCATTACGGATGAGCTTGCGTCCGCCAGGATGCTGGGGCCGCACGGACGAGGTACCACCGCACGTGGAGAAACGCCGCCGACACAGGAGACCCTCCTCCTTCATCATGGGGCCGCCGGCCAGCGGCAGAGCCCTGGGAAGGGGCTGCGGCCGCGGCGTGTGCGGGGAACGGCAGGGGAGCAGAGCAGAGCAGGGGTCGTGGCGGGCGGAGGCACCGGGAGTCGTTGAACGCTCCGATCTGCCCACCCCCCCCAGTAGTAGCAGTAGCAGCAAGCAATCCGAGCAGACACCAAACCGCCAAGCATACACACACACACACACACACACACACACACACACACAAAGCACGTACGTACTGTAGTAGAGCAGGCAGTGAACCAGCACGACACACTTCTTCCCTTACACTGTTCTCTCTCTCTCTCTCTCTGCCTCCTTTGTGTGTCTGGGTGAGATGGAACCGCCTGCAATTATTAACTGACAAATCAGCTGAGCCACTCCCACCCACTCCCTCTCTCCACAACTACGACACACACAAACACACACCAGCTCTTTTGTCTAACTTTTTATCTCTGTTTGTTGCTATCCTCTCTCTTTCTCTTGCAGTCACTCATTTATTCTTATCCTCAAACCATCACGTTTCAACATCCTAGCTCACCCTCTGAAGGGTGCTGGCAAAAAGTAATTGTGATACAGATTAAATTCTGTAGGGAGAACACTCACTGCCTCACACATACACAAACATACACACGTGTGCACGCCCAGTCACATATACGGTATACACACACACACACACACACACACACACACACACACACACACACACACACACACACACACACACACACACACACACACACACACACACACACACACACACACACACAAAATAATACAGACAGACAACCAATGAGGATAGAATGAAATACTCAGATTCCTTACAGTTTACCAACTATCCTTATAGACAAACAAGCTGCCTATCAACCAGTCACAGACTGATAGGAGCATATCTGGCAAAAAAAACAACAACAACTTAACAAAAATACTGAAAGACACTTTATCCTGGAGTAAGATTCTTAGATCTTTCTCATTTGCAACATTTAAATATATATATTTTTGCATGCATCAAGAAGTTTCAACAATTAATTACAATTATGTTTTGCATCACGATACTTTGTGCTCAAGGCATTGATTTGCTCAGCAAAGATATCCAGATGTCTGCGACAAATCCTGTTCCTATCTACTGTTTTGCTGAAAACATTAAATTAAAACCTGAAACCTGAACCTATTTATGCATTTAAGAGATGGGGCATCCAGGTGGGGTAAAATACCTGCCCATCACCGTGGACACTGGGGTTCGATTGTCTTGTCTTGGCGGACGCTCCAATAAACACAATTGGCCAACGTGTGAAGCCGGCAGGGGAGGGTGTTCTCTATCTTTACTGCAGGGCACTGTATTGCTGAGGGCCAGGATGACAGACATTTGAGGGCAGGGTGACAATACATTGCCCATATACCCCCACTCCAGGTGACAGGACTGCATGTGTTGAAGTCTTTTCACAGGGGGTTATCTGTGTGGAAATGAATAGGCCTGGCTTTGGCACTTATCTCTGAAACCCAATCTCCCGGGCAGACTGCTATTGTTGATCTGACCACATAGTGTCTGCTGGCATCCTGGTATTTCTTTCAGCTGACCTGCCTTGTTTATGCTTCCACATTGGCTGACCAGAAGCTGCAATATTTACACTGTTTTGGTTTGTCAACAGAGGTGACTAGGGTGTCATGTCGCCCATTAAGGTGTGCCATCAATCGTCCATGGCAAGGCTTCATCCCAGACCTTTTGGAGTGGTAAACAGCCAAAATACTGACCTCGACAGCAAGTTAAGAACACTCTGGTGTCAAGGCGTTGCATGGAAACGAAACATACAATCTCCCTGAGCAAACTGATAAATCTTCTGCGGTGCCAGCCACAGTCAGACAGGATATAATTAACACAGGGTCAGGGAAATAGGATGTGTTATATGTATAATTCACACTGTGGGAGAATTAACCTACTTTTCGCGCACAAGAAAAGTAAAATTTTGCACCTGCATCAAGTACTGGCACTGGAGTAATCCTGTACTCAAATTAAGACAATGGCAGCAAGATACAGATCTACACTTTGAAAATCCAATTTCTAGGTTATATTAAGGCAATACTAACTCTGCAAAGAGGATCAGCATCTTGCGCTATGTGTATATGTACTGTACCATCATGTAAGGTAAACCTGCGTTGTGGCTAATTAGAGAACCCCAACCAAAGAGTGTTTGTCGACAAACAGTGCCATTTCTCTCCTAACCTCACTGCTGTTGCATTGAAAGGTCAATATAACACTCACTGACAACTCAAGCACTGAATGTACACAGTGTTGTGGAATTTTGCCTTACTCAGGCAAAATCCTTTGTCGATGACCTTCGTTGCCAACCTTTTTAACCAGCTTATACACATAGTGACTCTGTTTATTAACCTCAATACATGGTGTTATAAATATCTTTATACTTCTCAAGAGTCTGTGAGACATAAAATTCAGATCGCCTTCATTTTCCCCCCTTCTTTTTAAGCAGCCCTAAAGCTAACCTTTTCCATGGCCTCAGCAGCAAATTACAGTTGACCTTCTTGAGAACCTGTCCTTTTAAAATGCAAATAAAGAAAAATAATGCTTGAGAAAGTGCCTGCATTATTATTTTTTTGCTAGCCAGGCAACAAGGATATAGCATTATGGATTCTTGGTTCCTAACCAACCCTTCCTATCTGGTGCAGATTTACAAATTCAAATGTTTGAATCCCAGCTTTGCACAAAGCATTTACTGGACAGACTTAGTCATTTGTGCATCTGATCTGTGTGCAACACTAGTTGTATCTCATGTACAGTACTGTACAGGTGGGTGAGTGTGTATAGGTGGGTGAGTGTGTATTTGTTTGTGTCTCATGTATATCAGGTGAGTGGGTGTCAGGTACTAGAAGTGCCAGGGTGCCCAATGGGTACGCTCCAGACTGGGTCAAACCCAGATAGGCACAGGCATGGATCATTAAGAGATCATTAGGAGAGCCTCTCTTGGACAGAGGTGGTGGTACAGTTTATTTTCCAAGGGGAATGTCTGTGTTTTTAGTCCTTCTCATCTATCACTTTCCACATTTGAATTTCCTGCAGTCTCAATTAAGGCTCTGACACACCAAGGTGACTTGTTACTAATACAGTAACTGCGACTACTGATCAGGTTGCTTTCCCTCGGGTGACGTCTCATGTTTCAAGTTGCTCTTGAACTGTCCATACACACACACACACACACACACACACACACACACACACACACACACACACACACACACACACACACACACACACACACACACACACACACACACACACACACACACACACACACACACACACACACACACACACACACACACACACACTACTCATAATCAGCTGATGGCACTGTTCTGTGCCTGCATGTGAATAACTTTATAGTAACAACTTAAACTAAAACCGATGTAGGCAGTCTACTGTACGGATTTAGGCCAGTATTACTGAATTGCAGATTGGCTCAAACTTTCCTGCCCTACCCGGGATTTCAACCTGGGTCTCCCACTCAAGTGCTGACATTTTTACCACTGAGCTAGTAGAGAATGCCTGCTTACACATGAGAAATTACATTTTGACCTTCAGGCAGAACCACTTGTCAACCAATAGTGGTCACACCAAACCATAGGATCAAAATGTCTCAGTAGAAGAGCAGGGAGCCCAAACACAACCATAGCAGTTTGTGTTACTTCTATTGTATTAACATACTCAGATGCTCATACTCAAAATACACAGTGGTCAAAAAATATCATTTTATTCACTAAAATAAAGTCATATAGTGTAGCTTTAACACTTTTACATTAGTTTAATGTGTTCAGATGGGGCACACCAAACACACATAATATGTGTGTGACCTCTTTTGCTGGCTGTCTGTTCACTTCTTGTGCTTTGATTTGCTAGTGCTGGACAGACAAACAGAGAGTACAGTTCTCAAATTCTGCCCAAACCCGAAGTGACCTTTTCGGGTCGGGTCGAAAATGCATTCTAATTAGTACCTCGGGTAACATGAAATATTTTTATAAAAAAACAAAAACGTCAATTTCCCCCAAAAAAGAAGTTTCAACTGCCCCTAGCGGCCGAACAGTAAGGTCAAGTGAGCTCAAGTGAACTTTTCTCAGGTATCTAGCTTGTTGCCGTCCGACATTCCTAGCCCATGATGTTATAAAAAAAACTGTCAAAAATGGCCAAAACCCAAACATTGAAAATCGGCGAAAGTGGCAGTTTTCGAGACGTTTTGGCCATTATCTCTGGAATGGAAGGTCAAATCTGCTCAGTTCAAAGCTTGTTGGATGTGAGACTTTGAGGACATTAAGCACACAATGACAATTTTTCTGGGTTTTCGGGCCTAAAATTATGGTAATATTTCTGGCCAGGCCCTGTTCAGGCCGGCCCAGTTAGGGTCCAGTTAGGACCGGGCCTTCATTTTCAGGCCCTTTGAGAACTCTAACAGAGAGCTCTCCCTTCCCAATGAGCTCCATCATTGATTCAACATGCTCAGTCAGGTTAAAGGCGTGAGTAGGGACCTTTACAGACCCTGTCCCTCTTTACATTATCGTGCTCTATCCACCAAGTGGACGTAAGTGGACGTAACCACGTCCACTTGGGGGTTTCCTTGAAGAGCAGGCCGGCGCTTTTACCATCTGCTTCACAGAAGATGGCAGTCTTTTTTCATTCTACTAGATAAGTGGTTCCCAAACGTTTTAGCTCGAGACCCAAAAGAGACATTTTATGTCTCCCCGTGACCCAAACTAGTGAGAATAGTTTGGGTCACTTTTCCCCCCCTAATTTATGGAATTTCTTAGATTATAATTGTTTTAGGCTTTTAGGTGTCATAAACAAAAAGGTACACATATAACAAATAACTTACATAATTAAAACAAAGAATAAATAGTGGAAATAGACGATCTAAAAGCTCATAACGTGTCACATCGTGATGTGTTTTGAGCTTGTAGATCGGCATTTTCAACTATTTCTTAAAATGTTTGAAAATATATGAAACATTTTCAACATGGAAATGATTATGACGATTACCGGTACGCAAAAAAGAATTGTGATTATCTCAAACAATTGCGATTAGGTGATTATGTAATAATTGTGACAGGCCTACACTTGACGGAACCTGAGGTCTCCAAAACATTCTGCTCTCTTGTCTTCTATCCTCCAATTACTCCTTCCCATCCCACTGACTTTGCAACTTCCTTTCTCTTCACTATTTCACCTGTCTTTGACCTTCACGGCCCTCTCTCCTCCAAACTGGCATGCCTGTGTCCTCCAGCTCCTTGATTAACTGAGCTGAGAAAACAAGTCTCAGAGCAGCTGAAAGGAAGTGGCACAAAACTAGCCAATCAGATGACCTCTCCCACATTCACTCCTCTTAGCCTTCCCCCTACCATTATCCACTGCTACCTGCATATGCACTAAGATTTAGTTTAGTCCTCTTTCCTCTAAGGGCTACTACACACTGCAAGATATTTGGTCCGATTATGCAGTCTGGGACCTTTTTTGCTGCTCGCCGACAAAACCCCTGATTTGACGCAAGATCAGGCTTCACTCGCCGAGGTTTTGCTTGTTTGCTTGCCATGGGATCCCACTGCCGTTGCAGGGCTCTACTCTCTGTGTTAAATCCTGTGAACTATCTTGAAGTGTGTGATCCCATGTCGGCGATCAATCGTATAGTGTGAAAACCACAACGATATTATGCCAGCCGATTTCAAAAAGAGACTTGTGTAGTGTGAAATACATAACGATCTGATGACTCCCCGACGACTTCAAAAGTCGTACAGTGTGTAGCTGCCTTAACCCAAGGAAGCTCTTCTCCTCCTACTTTGATAAGAAGGTTGATATCAGACGTTCTTCCATCCTCCCACTAACCAATCATCAAACTTATCTAATGCTAACACCAACATATCATCCTGTCTTCATTCTCTCTTCTAGCTCCAGATAGGGAACTGAAACGGGTAATCCACCGACCACCCACACTTTTTAGCTCGAGACCCAAAAGAGAAATTCGATGTCTATGTGGGACCCAAACTGGTGAAAATAGCCGATCTATAAGCTCACGTGTCATAATGTGACGCGTTGTGAGCTTATAGATCTGCTATTTTCATTACTTTTTAATGTATGTAATTAGATTTTAAAATCTATATATGTATTAAATTATTTTGAAAAATGTTAGATTTTTTTTATTGATGAAAAATGTCAATGTCAAAATCCTTTGAACGTCTTTTTAAATAATGTGTTTAGTTTTTTTGTGTAGGAAACAGGAAAAAAAGGGATATGTACTCACAACCCATAAAAATGGCTCTGGGACCCACAAATGGGTCCTGACCCACAGCTTGGGAAACACTGCTCTAGACCCCATCCCTCCCTCCATCTTCCAGACCATTGCCTTGATCTACTCTTATTCATTACCACCATTATGAACACATCCATAACCTCAGCTTGCTTCCAATCTGCCAGCCGTTTAAAGTCAGTTTAAAATTTCAAAACAGTTACTCCACTTCTCAAGAAACCAACTCTTGACCCCTCCAAGACTGAGCTACTCCTCTAGCTTGGAAGGTCTTGCCCCCACAGGTTCTTTCCATTTCCAGAAGACTGTGGTAGCTCCTGTTCCAACTGCCAAGAAGAACCCAGGATTTGTCCTGGACAGCCACCTGTTGTTCAAGGCACACATCCTGTGGGTGTGCACTGTAGCCTACTTCCAGAGGATCAACCCCTTTCTCAGAAAAGAGTCTGCCCAGCTCCTTATCCAAGCCCCAGTCATCTCCAGGCTTTACTATTGCAACAACAAACCTTACAGGTTTTCCGGCCTGCTCACTCATACTCCTACAACTGATCCAGAATGCCGTGGCATGGGAAAATGTAGGAAGGCTGAAGACCCATTTTAACATTTCACATCGTCTTCCAGTTGCTACCAATTCAAAACACTGGTTGGCAATCAAGCCTCTACCTTCAGGACATGATCCATCCCTACACCCCTTCCTCCACACTTAGATCAGCGAACACAAAATGTCTGTCCCTCCCGTCCCTATGACACCCTGACCAATGCTCTTCTCCCTTCTCACTTCAAAGCTGTGAAATGAAACATCCCCTTCAGTCAGGACTGCAGTCTGAAAACTAATCTCTTCAAACTCTACCTTATCCCCTAGCACTCCTCATTACCGTTATCACTTCCTGTTGCCTATTTGATAGATGCCAGTTATACTATGCAGATGTATGTTAGTCACTTGTTCACATGTGTCATATATGTTATGTAGATAGGGATAACATGCCAAATAGTATTGTTAGCATTTGTGGTCAAGCAAACGGTATGTTTGCTTGACCACAAATGCTAAGAACACTATTTGGCATGTTATTTAGAGATTGATGTGTACCTGGGGTCTAAGATATTCAACTTTGTAGCACTAGAAGTTTGCAGAGTAGGGTTCATGCCACTTTGTAATCCGCTCTGTATAAGTGTCTAAATTGTAGATTGTAATCTAAACCATAGCCACTGGAATGGTTAAGCGCAAATACATCTACTTAAAAAGGTATCTGTTTCACATGACAGGGACATGAGACCACAGTGGTATGGACTGACCTTGTGATAATTGACTAGCTGAAATCCAGCCAAAACAATACTCACGAGTGTGTGTGCCTGGATGCAGACAGACATCTCTGTCTTGCATAAAGACCACAAGAAGACACTATAAGCCTGGGATTAACTCTTGAACAAAAGAGGCTTTCTGAATGTCAGCCTACAAGCATCTCCCTCACGCGACCCAGCCCTCCACTTGGACTTGGGCACCGGAGTGACACACTGGGAAATGTATGTGTTTTCTTTTCCCAATCTCATAATGTAGCAATAGAAAGCATTTGCATTGGTTTTAAATTCATTCTATCCTCAGAGACACAAACACACACATGCACAACAAAGCACACACGTTGTTAGCTAAGCAACAACACAACATGGCAACTGAATTTCCCTTGTGGAATAGATATAGGCCTATTTTTCTAACACAGATATGGATTCAAACTAAGGTGTATTTCATGTGCAAAAGGGGTGGTGGGGGGCATCAGCTCTGCTCTAGCTCAAAAGCTAACAGTACATACAGTAAGCTACCTTGTTGTCTAATACAACTCAATACTGTACCTTGGTTTCCTTAAGGCTAAGATGTGTACAGAGGAAGAAATAAATAGTCCAAAGTGAAGTGGCTTTATCGCAAGTAAAATCACTAAGGCTTTACATCCACATTGCATCGGCCCAGCCAAGCCAGAGGCTCTGGCCTTGCAGCCCAGTTATCCTCCATCATGTTGTACTGTCCTTATTTCCACCGACACTACGTTATCTGAAGCACAACACCGTCAAGCACGCTCTCTCAGGGCTCCCGTTACCCTGCCAGCCATTGGAGGACAGCGTTGTGGAAAAAAGGAACACTCAATTGGCATTGGTAGAAGGCGAGGATAGACCGCCCCCAGGCCTGTGTAATTAACCCTAGTTGAGAGGGCTTAATCCCCGATGGCTGAGCCTAAATCCATGATGGTCCCACCTGCTCTCTCCCCTGCTTTTCTCCCCTCCCACCCCACTTCTCCATTTACCTGGGGAGAAGACGATGAGTTTAGTAGAGCTTAGTTTAGTTTATATGAAAAATAATAACAAAAGTTATAACTAATTGGGGATATGACACAATAAAGTCCAGGACCTATTTTCATTTCCTTACACGCAACAAATACACCTCATACATGAGTGACAGTTGGTTAAAAGCCGTCAAAGTGAGAGTAACAGTAAATCCCTTTGGAAGAGCCATGTACTGCATGTGTCAGTTAGTGAACCTGATTGGCAGGTAAAAGGCTTTGGAAAATTCTCAAATGAATGTGGCAATTTTCTTAGACATGCTTTATTAAGTTTATATGACTGATATACCCCACATGGTTTGTGTGTGTGTGTGTGTGTGTGTGTGTGTGTGTGTGTGTGTGTGTGTGTGTGTGTGTGTGTGTGTGTGTGTGTGTGTGTGTGTGTGTGTGTGTGTGTGTGTGTGTGCGCGCATGCAAGAAAGAGACTGAGGTCATGTGGGACAAAGATTAAACATGGGTTGCTAACCTTTACAAAACAAACAACAAGGTACAATCACTATACCTCAACCCAACGGTGCAGTAGTTACTACAAAAAAATACTGAATGACAAAGACAGTGATATTATCACACTGGCCAGTGAAAAAATGACCAAGCTTACACTATTGTTCATCACCTTCACACACTACAAAGGGCTTCCTGAGGATAAGTAGGTTGCCATGGATACAGAGCCAAGGCTTTTGAGTGTTGTGCCTACAATGTCGGCAAGAGAATTGATCATGCTCTCTTTTCAGCCAGTTTTGTTAACCATTATCTGAACACATGCAGCACTATGGTCAGAGAGTGAATTTCACAATAAAATACTACAGAATCATACTGCTTTTAGTCATGACACTGCATTAAATGAGCATACACACAATGTTGCAGTGTCAGTTCCATCAAAACTCTCACTTACAAAAAACTCCTTTGACAAGTTTCAAAGGGCACTTTGTGCTCATGTGTGTTTGTGAGTATGTGAATGAGATGGGACAGGGAACCGTAGGATGTGCAGTTTTATGCTGACTCCCTCTAGTGCCTAAGGCACACATTGCAGCAGCAATCACCCAGCCTATGCATTTCAACAACCAGACCCTTCCTCCTCAGGGAAGTAAGCCCCTTATCAAAGCCTCAGTTATCTCCACGCTTGACTATTGCAACTCCCTCCTTGCTGTACTGCCGGCATGTCCACTAAATCACTAGGTCAGTGTCTTGGCAAACAAATCGTACATGTCAATGATAAGGTTGATAAATCAATAAAATTCTACCTAAATCTACATCTATAGAAAAAATATGTATAATACATGCTCTGGTGGCCTTTATTAGATATAATGCTGATGTATTGCTTAGCTGAGTTATGTTTTCTGAAAAAAATGTTTTTGTTAGTGGCTCAATTTCCCTGAATTTGTTATGCTAAAATGGGCCACCCATTTCATCTGAAATGAGCCACTCAATCATTGTAATTTCTGATGAAACAATCATCAATTAACTTTTAACACACATAACACAGTGTGACATTACATTGTATTAATAAAACAATGAATAACATGTAACACAGTGTGTAACATTACATTAATAAATTAATAAAACAATGAACATTAATTAACATGTTAATTTGTTTAACTTTAAGAACTCATGTAAATTGGAAGAAATTCATGTGCATGTAAAAACAACTCCAAAAGCCTTTTGTAACTCTGGTGTGTATGTGTGTGTGCTGAAACCTAGGTGTGTGTGCAGAAACCTAGGTGTGTGTGCAGAAACCTATGCTGAAAGTAAGTTTGGACTCGGGCCAATTTCTTTCTAAGTCATTAGATGATGGGCCAGAACACAGTCAAAGGCTAATTTAACTCATCCAGTGCCACAGGACGAAAAAAAAACATCCTGTGGCATATAGCCCTCAGTGCCACAGGACGAAAAAAACGTAAAAAAATAAATAAAACGTGTTCAGAACCCAAGATATGATGATTTGAAGATTTGCTGCTCCATTCACTCTTTGTTTAACTTCTTACTGAAAAAGGCTGTATCTCGGCTCCTGAGCACTTTTTTTTTTACAATGAATTTTGGCTGTGGCACTCAGAGCCAAAATTCCATAATACGCTGGGGACTGAATGAGTTAAGAATTGGAACTTTGACAGACTGTCTTATACAATAATCAATATATAAATTACTATGTATTGCTATTAAAGTTACTAAAGAAAGATTTGTGGGTTTTAACTGCATTCCAACTGTGAGTGTAATCAAATGTCACAAGTGCAGATATAAATACTTGGGGTAATCATTTTGTGAAGGCCACATCCTTGAATGAGGATGTTTAGTTAATAAAATAAAAAAACACCTGGAGACAGACAGACATACTCTTTTGAACAGAGATAAACAAGCTCTTTCATTGAATAAGAGCTCAAGGTCTTCTTAGACATGGAGAGAAACTTTATGAAACACATGCCTGTGACGCACTGCCAACATGGATAAAAACATTCTTAAGGTGGGGGTAGATTCTCTATTTTGACATAATAAGAGTGCTTCTCAAACGTTTTAATTAAAAGGTTCTCCAGTTTGGTATTTAGGTCACGGACCCCCATAACTCAGAGAGTCTAAAAATGAAACCAAGTGGACCCATAGGTTCCATGGGGGCTGGGGACCCCCTGGAAGCCCCTAAAGGACCCTTGGGGGTTCCTGAACCCCACTTTGAGAATCAGTAGCCTATACGTGGGACTGTTAGATATTGTCAATTATTTACAAAATAATTTGCCGGGCCAGATGTCATCACTGATAGGTATATTTTGGCCCACGGGCCACCTGTTGCCTAACACTGCTATATGCTGTAGTGTAGGGAGAGAACAGCAGACTAGGCAGGTGTCATTCAATGTCATTCATTGTTTTATTAATAAAATGTAATGTCACACCGTGTTATGTGTTAAAAAATCATGTTCATCAATGAGATTGTTTTTATTATCAGAAATTACTCTTTTTTTCTTTGCAGCTGCTTGAGTGGCTCATTATAGATGATGAGTGGCTCATTTTATCTGAACACCTTTGAGGTAATTTGAGTCACAGCCAAAAACGCTTTTTCATAAAAGAAATAAGTCAGTTAAGAAAAACATCAGCATTATATGTACCGTAATGAAGGCCACCATAACATGTGTTATACATTTTTTTTGTTTTTTTAATTGATTTATCAATCTTATCATTGACAACAGATTGTTTTCACCTGGCAGTTACCCTCAGCAGTCATGTGACTGATGTGATTGCATCATATCAGATGTGAGGCATTACGACGCCATAACAACCATAGACCAATCAAAGCAATTGTTTTATGTCAAGTACAACTGTGGCAAGAATCATGTGCATCCATTGGCTGTTAAACTTTAAAGAGCAAGGAGCTAATAGGGTCAAAAAAAAGTAGCCCATTTGAGCTGATCAGGTGGCCCATTTTACCCGAAACTGCTAAATCTAACAAATGTGTGACAACAACGGATGTTTCAAAAGCTGCAGGGCCTAAACAATTTTATTTTATTACATACATTTAACACAAACATTAAAAACAGTCCTTAAACCATACAAAGCAAATTCAGTGTCATGCATCTCCTATGCACAGCTAAACTTTTAGACATGGTACACATCTCTCCATATAGCAACACCTCACTCACTTCCAATAGAGATGGAGAGAGAGAGCATGAAGATGTTCATGTGTTTATGGACAGAATAATCTCAATGGGGGGGTACCAGAGTCTCAAAAAATAAAGAGTGAGGTATTAATCAATTTCTGAAGCCGCGCAAAGTGCGCATATCATTGTCTAGTCCTCACCTTATGGTCATCAAACTAGAAGATCTGACTGGATGAACAAGACATACAATGTACATCAAGACAAACAACAAGACAGACAACAGGTTACACCGACCCCAGATTCACACTGTTCGGCTTTATAATTCTCTTAAAAAGCAAACGTCACTTAGCAGAAAAACCTCAAGAGGGCAGTGCAACACCAGAGCAGAATGTCACTAAGAGAAGCACAGATAGTACTTCTATAGTTTTCCAATTCTGATTGACATAACGAAACAGGCTGGTGCTTAGAAAGCAGCATCCACCTCAAAGAAAAGACAACAGATTCTGTTTGCATTAACATATTTTAAATAAAGCCTAATTCATACATTGTCACAAAACAATGTTCCTCACCAAAAACAACCGATTCCTAGAGAAAAGCGAAAAAGTATAAATGAGTATTAAATAAGTCATGATGTAAATGTTGTATGATCAGCTGACCTGTGCTCATATTTATCACATGACTCAGCATGTGGCTCTTGAACTGGTTCTGGCTAACAGTCCAAGCCAGATGATCATAGCGATGACTCAACAAGTCTAGACAGGGAGCTAAATGCGAAGCTATTGGGAACTAAACACACTGGGGACGTGTGGGATATAGAGCAGTCTTTTTGCTACAATACCATCAATCATGGGAAGAAATTACAAAACTGCATGAAGTTCAAAATAACTTAATACAGCACACGATCATCAGGAAAGTCAGTAAAGAACACCACGATTTTAGTCTGTGGCAAACTCTTACACGAACAAAGGAGAGATATTAAGAGGGATTAGATTAGATCTGTGTAATTCTGTTTGTGGTTCAGAAGTGCACAGCTGTGTGTCAGGATCAATGACTGAACAACTTTTCACTTTAAAATGTTCAATATTTTCCCAAATTAACCCAATGCATTTTTATGATTTCCATTTTGTTTTAGACGTGTAACTGCGCAATCCGGTCAAAAGGCCCACCATCGGACTTGAATATTTCTGAGAACACCAGTAGACCAGCAGCATTTGTGATATAGGTCAAGTTAACCGAGGCTGCGAGCTTGAGTCAGGAAATCCTGCTCTCTCTCTCACACTCTGTCTCTCTCTCTCTCTCTCTCTCTCACACACACACACACTATATGATGGGAATCAAACACATACACACATTTAACCCATAAAACGTACAATTGGAAGATAGCACTTACCGTGGCTGTAGCTGACCCCTGGGCTGAGCGGGGAGGGGCTACTGAGGTGCTCTCTGCTGGGAGTGTGGAGGCCCCCTTCCTTCTCCTTCTCCTTCTCCCTCTCTCGCTCCTTCCCCTGACGCTGGCTCATCCTCCCTGGGGTCAGAAGGACGGTGTCATCAGCAGACACTATGGCAGCTGGAAGGGAGGACAATGAAAATGGAGAAATAAGGAAAGAAAGAGAGGAAAACGGATTGTGAAGGAGAAGAAGACAGGAAAAGAAAGGGGGAGAAAGAAGGGAGAGAAAGTAGAAAATACATTCAGGTCACAGAATCACCACTCACAGCCAGAGTCTGTTTCACAACAAGTACCGGTTACTGTTTACTTCATCCCACTGTCCTAGTTTTACTCCATCTTGCGTCAATTATTTCTGTACATTGAAGTTATTCTCTGCACAGGTTTAATTGTACAAATGATGTACAAAAACGAATTTCACCCACTTTTTTACCTTGTAAACCTGTGATGTGACAATAAACCTGATTCTGAATTTCAAGTCCATAATACAGGGGACAATGACGGATGTCCTTACTCAACCTCTTCTCAAATGCAGTTAGCATACACGTCCGCACATAGTACAAAAAGAGTACGAAAAGTCATAACATCGGGGATGCACATGGACGTCCCCACGGACATGAGCTGGTGATGACAGCCATATGACGCTATTGGACCCTCGCAGCTATGCAGACATGGCAAGTACAATTTGTCCTTAACCCTGACAGTATTCGAACCAATATCACTGAGTTACAAAGCATCTTGACCATAATCAAAGCTATATAATGCATGTAGCAGTTACTCTAATCCATACAGTCCATACAGAATCAAGCACTTACACATAATCCTCAAACGATGGTAGAGAACAGGCCGGTCCTACACATTTCACTGTATAGTACCCCGACAAACTGATGACTTCTATATAGCCTAACAACCCTTATAGAGGGGTCACAGCAACAGCATACACAGCAGTAAGATTATAGAAGCAACAGGCATCATGGAGCCATATGAGTATAATGCTACAGTATTTGTGTGTGCATGCACCACACACACACACACACACACACACACACACACACACACACACACACACACACACACACACACACACACACACACACACACACACACACACACACACACACACACACACACACACACACACACTGGTATAATCCAGGTCATAATCCAGCTCAAGTAGGATCCAATCTGACCAGAGAAGCATGGACAACAGCGTGTTTCCAGCACTAACTAGTGATTAAGAGTAGGCCTACATCTGGTGAAATGTGTGTTAGAATAGGTTGACGAGGAAAGACACAACAAGCACAATGACACGTGCAAGGATATCGTCACTAGCTCACGTGATATGAGGCTAATAAAACACACCTGAGATATTTGTCTTATACTTAAAAACAAGCGTAAAAGGTATTTTGTGAGTATTTAATTTCCGTATCTTGTTGTATATCCTAAGTAAAAAGGAGCTGTGGGAATTTAAATGGAAGGGGGCGGGGTCAAGCCGCACTGGAGCTTCCAACCTCATCCAACCTTTTATCCAGCTATAGGTACTCAATTTTGGGGTTGCAGTGTACCACAACCCACCTGGAGGTCAGTATTGATGAGAGTAAGTATTATGATGATGAACTCATTAAGATCTTGTATTAAAATGTAACCTTTAGAACGTGTCCTGCCCATTAACATAATTTATTAATTTGATCATCTGAATGGATTCTTTGTAGCAGTTTGGGGCCAATTGGACAACTGGTGAAGCGGCACAAACAAACACACAAAATCCACTCTTTTCTAATAGTGTGTCAGATAGCAGCAGGATTGGTGGGATCATATCGTTTAGGCTATTCTAGGGTTATTATTCATGTATTTTATGGAAAATGGACTCACTAGACACCTGTGGAGATGCTGAAAAAAGAAGAAGAAATACCAGCAGCATTAATTGGCACCTAGATAGCAGTAGGGGATTATATTGAATAGGCTTAGGTTATTCTAGGGTTATTATTCAGTTATTTCAGGAAATTGTGAAGATGGCTGAAATAATTTTACTCACGCAGAAATCCTACGATCTGGTACCCCCCAAATTTAGCACAAAAATACTTTTTACTACTCTGCCACCAAAATGGGGAATGCCCTGACATCATCCATTAAAGGATGTGACACTGGCCTCTTTCAAAAATGGCCTGTACAAGTGGAGATAGATATTAAATCCCTTTGATATGAGGGGTCATACGCAGCTGCTCCATTTTCCCTCTGTAAATATAGCTACAGTACAGTATGTGTATCTTCTGGTGACATGTATTAATATGTTATGCTCTGTTGATGAATTGAATACATAGGACCACAATGGAAACATTTTTATCCTTTTAGCCCAAGTACTGTACTTCTGTGCTGTATTCAATCAATCATTTCAAGAGGGATGCAAAAAGAGAATCATGTACACTATATCCTAACACCTGAATGCACTCCATTACGCAGGCCGATAGTCACTGGTGCAAAATACCGTAGACAATAAAGTTCCTTACAAGCATAATGTTCAACTCCATATCATGCTGAATGGCATCAGGGCCCCTACACACTGCCCGACATTTGAAATGGTCGGCGAGTGAGCATTTCACCTTGAAAGAGTTTCTCTCTTGAAATCGGGCTAAATATATCGTTGTGATTCTCACACGATTGATTGGTCGGCAAAAGGGGTTCACTGATTGCAAGATATTTCACCACGATGTGATCCCGACCCAATACATACATTTGTTTTTATTTCAAACGTCTCACAAAAACGTGAAAGGCTAAATAATTCTCAATTTCTCTGCATTTCTCTCTCTCTCCCTCTCTGAAACAAACGTTTCAAAAGTCAACCAGGGTGGAATTCAGATCAGAACAGAAGCAGTGTTGCCGTGTCCGCTTATAAGCAGGTTGCTTGTAAAAATATTGGTGGTTGCGTTTCTTTTTAGCTTATTTGGCTTTATTTCTTAATGTTGTTATTTTTTTTCTTTGAAAATAGCTGCGACGCGTTGTGAGCTTGTAGATCGGCTATTTTATTTGTTTATAGGTTTAAAGTGCTCATGCAGCCTATAGTCGCTTTTGTTGGGCTTGTTTTCATAGACCTGGTTGCTTATTTCTCTCGCAAAACCTGGCAATACTGTTCAGAGATACATACATGCGTCACACACACACACACACACACAGCTCTCTCTCTGTCTGCAAGCCCTATTCCTCTCTAATATGAAACAGCCCCATCGTCGAGCAGGCTCGCTCACTCTATCAATCTGTTTTACACGCCGAAGCTGCTCCCCCCTCCCTACCTAACAAAATAGTATTACTAAACTAAAAACTAAACAAAAACAGGGAACTGCCGGCCATCTCCAGGCCAAACTAAAACAAACTAAATACTTAAAGAAAAAGGCTTTTTAGCCAAAATCAACAAGGTGTGGGAACTGAGGTCTTGCTGGGTCTGTGTCTCCAGAAGGACTGAAGCTGGCTGTTTTTATAGTGCCTTGATTGGGGCGGCAGCAATCACTGATCAGCTGCAGGTGTGCCAGCCTGAGTGAGAGGAGAGACAGTGGGGTTTAGTGAATGAATAATAGTGTCATGGCCACACGTAACATCATGTTTAAAGGGGCTACACCATGAATTAAAAAAATATATATTATATATAAATATTGCCCCCTAATACGTTTTAAACAGGTTGTAAGCCTAAAAAACATCCAGATATTTTTTCTCACAATCTGACTGTCTGTCATTCCAAGCTTTTTCAGCTGCAATACCAAAACGTCCTATTGGGCAGGGGGGAGCTACTGAGCAATTCTGTCTGGCCATCGTCAATGCAAAATCAGTGCAAGTGACATCACTTGCACAGCCATTCTGAAATGGCCTGTTCAGACACGCCCATTCAGGAAATCCATGAAATGAGCATGAATGACTGAATGTTAAAAAAAAACATTTTTTTGGGTACAAGAGACACTGGGGAGCCCAAAAAATACTAAACACCTAAAAAAAAATGAAATTCATGGTGTAGCCCCTTTAACTAATACAGGATTGGACTGTCTGGACGGTAATATTGCGGTTCTATGCGGGAGGACTAGCCACGGTGCGTGGCTGTAATGTGCTCTCATTGGCTGTAGCGTGCACTAGATCGGGGCCGCTAGCCCCAAATATCCAACAAGTTTGAATTCTAAAAGTTGTCGGGAACACCTCGCCGACCGTACTTTATCGGGTGTTTCTTCTCGGAGTACCTTACCCACTGCGCGATCAACCCCTCGCCGAGGAACGCCCGATCTTGACTCATATCGGTGGTTTTGTCGGTGATCACCAAAAAAAATCCCCGACAGACAAATCGGGTCAAATATCGTACAGTGTGTAGAGGTCTTAAGGTTTGATTCATTTTGATCTGTGAAGTAGTTGGGATATTCAAACAGTCAAGCCAAGGCTGATAAACGTAGCAAAGTGTTTCCATTGCCGATTCCCCTCTTCCTCATCTTAATCACACACACACACACACACACACACACACACACACACACACACACACACACACACACACACACACACACACACACACACACACACACACACACACACACACACACACACACACACACACACACACACACACACACACACACACACACAGTATCTCTCAGCCTTGCTCTCTTGGTTGCTGCCTTTCAGAGGCAATATTCAATTAAACCAACCAACCTGATGACAACAATTGTTTGGGGATTGCTTGTGATTATTAAAAGGCATGTGGCAACATTTCCATTGTTGAAGCCTTCAGAGTACTTGGCCTCCAAGTACTAGGAAGTTAGGAGACTACGGTCTCTATTGGGCCTGTGTATAATACTAGACCGGGCACCGGTCTTCATGGGGACCACACACGTTGGAAACAATGCAAGTTGCATCTAGACCTCCAACATAAAAAAGTTGGCTACCCCACCTCCGATCAAAGTTAGGCACCTACTGTAGGCCTACGTACTAGGCTGATGCCCGTTGGGAACACATGCCCCTTTATGGTTGTCAGAGTACTGTACATGTAGCAGTGTTGATTTTGACAGCAAATTTTGATTTAGTTTTAGTCATAGTCTTTTGAATAAAATTCCATTTAGTTTTAGTCATATTTTAGTCATCTGAAACGTTTTTTGTTTAGTTTTAGTCGACTAAATATAAGATTTTAGTCGACTAAATCTACAGTTGATTTAGTTGACTAAAATGTATTTTGGCGGTGCCTTGATGGTGTCGTAATGGCTGATTTTACACTTGGTTGCATTCTGAAAATAGCTGATCTACAAGCTGCAACACCCATGAGCAACCAATGACTTGTCTTTTAGTTCTACTGGATCTCTTCTCCACTCGTCCCTCATTTTTATTTAGTTTTCATCAGTGTAAAAAGGTAGTCGACAAACATTTTTCGTCGTAGTTTTAGTCGACGAAATCAACACTGACATGTAGTACCCATTGTCAGTGCCTGTTGTCAGAGTACTATTACTTAGTGCAGTCTCTAAGTCTATATATATTATTATCCACTTAAACTCTACAATATATACTTCATTGACTGGAGTCCCCCAGGAGTCTACTGTATACATGATCCGCTCCTATTTTCCCCTCTACGCCAAGATTCTTCAACAAAAATAGCCGACCTACAAGCTCACAACTCATTGCAACGTCATGCGCTGTGAGCTTGTAGATCTGACATTTTTGCACCACATTTGCCTTTCTTTGCCGAATGTTCGCCTATTATGGCATAGGGTTCCTGTGGTTAAGAAAGTGTGAAACATCTTCAGCGAGTCGTCTGTCTGCTGGAAGCCAAGAATAGACGGCAGTCTGTATTGTTTGGACTTTCAGCATGGTTATTTGAGCAGGGATGCGAGACCCAATCAAAATTGGTCTCCCGAGACGTTTTTCAGACGCCTTCCTAATCAAATGTGTGAAGAAGCAATCTGTCTCAAGTGGACCTAGACAATCAGGATATAATGTGGATACAAAACACCTGGTATGAACAGGCTCTGTGGGGAAGCTCATCTAATCATTCCAAGTTAGAGGCTTGTCCCCTCCTATGGTCAGTTTATTACCACTCTAATCCGGGCATAAAAGATCTGCGTCACCTTTAAAAGCCATCAGACTGAATCCCAAGTCATAC
Organism: Gymnoscopelus microlampas; assembly: GCF_963454915.1. Taxonomy (NCBI): domain Eukaryota; kingdom Metazoa; phylum Chordata; class Actinopteri; order Myctophiformes; family Myctophidae; genus Gymnoscopelus; species Gymnoscopelus microlampas. The sequence goes on from NC_139960.1 coordinate 23,008,213, forward strand.
TTGTATGACACATGAACAGGGCCGGTGGAGGGCTGATAGCTGCTCTAGGCGAGATTCTGATTATGATACTTTTTTTTGTGTCTTTGGTTACTTTATTTTGGTTTTAGGGTTAGGTTAGGGTTGTGTTATTTAATTCTAATTTTACCGATTTGTTATCATTACTATTTATTTTCCCCGACTTTTTTTGCCGCCTCGCAAACTGCCGCTCTAGGCGGCCGCCTAGGTCGCCTTAATGGGTGCGCCGGCCCTGCACATGAATAAGGTTAACAGGCTGCTTGGGAAAAGTGAAGCAGCAGTGCCGTGTATTTGTGTGTATGAATGAAAATAACAGGGCTTCTATCCAGCTTTTTTAATTAGATTTAAATTAGGGTCTCAGCGGAAAACTTTTCTGTCTGCACTTTTTGTCACCAGGGACTAAAAACCTTTCTTCAGTGGCAAAAGCTATAATTTTGCTGTGATACAGTGGGCAACTTAAATGACAGTGAGAAAACAAACCCAGTGTTGCATGTGTCAAACTGGAACATTTTTAAACGACAAACTGCTTAAATCAGAACTAATCATATAGCACACATCTTACCGACAATAACTCTTCAGTATTATACAGACAATGCAATATTACAATAAAAAGTGAAGAGTCCTTTGTAGTCTGCTTTTCAGTCCAATTTAATGGCATGAAAGTGTTCAAGGTTATTACTTTTTGTAATTTATCATTTCTTATGCTCTTATGAATGATAATACGCCTTCTTTATCCTTTAACACAACCTTACTATGACATTTTGCTGTAAAAAAATATTGTGCCGCAATATATAACAGGTCTACCACCCTGTGGTACTACCTTTACGATACACCCTGTCCCTTCCCCCTTACGGTAGCCCCTGACCCTCTCCCGACAAACTGAAATGTCACTGGCTTACCTGATGTGGCATGATGTTCTTTAATCTCTGCATGATGCTAGCAGAGAGGAAGGGTGGACACACACAGAGGGCATGGTGATGGTGGGCACAGCAGCAGCAGAAACCACACAGGAACGACAAAAAAAGAAAAAGAGAAAGAAAAAAAAATTAACAGACGTTAGTTGAACCAAAATGCAACGAAGGACACAACATGACAACACTGGCAACAGAATAGGCCGGGTAACAGAGGGGGAATTAACAGGTTTGGATGGTGGTACAGAATTGTCCAGACAAACAGACGTCCATTGCTTGTGAAGGCCACCATTGACAACATCAATGTTACCTAACCCATATACTTTATTCTATACACTGAATCAAATCTTAATCTGCACCTGTGGCTATTTATCTATCCTTATTATGACATTTCAAACCCGCAAGAGTGTACTCTATAGTCTATACGTGCTTAAATGCGCAATGGCACTTTGGTAGAGATTTGGGTTGTGTAGTTACCTTGTCATGATATAACTAGTCCAAATAGAGAGATACCTTGCTCTGTTGCTCCATTGATTAGAAATTGATATTCCAAAAATAGTTTCCTCATTGACTTACATTGCATGGTGAAGCAGCTCTCAAAGTCACTAGTTTAGCCCATAAACACATGTAAATCAAGCTGATTCTACCGATATATAACATCACAAAACCCAGCATGGGTTGTAAACTTCCTGTTACTATTTGAATATCTGGATCCACAGATCCAGTCCAGGTCTCCTTCCTAATACATATAGCTAAATCAAATCATGACAAGGTACATGCATGTAACTGCACAACCCAAAACTCTACCCCACACACACACACACACACACACACACACACACACACACACACACACACACACACACACACACACACACACACACACACACACACACACACACACACACCCTAGAGTGTCTCACAGCCATCAACCACCTTCCACTTTATAAGGGAGTGAGATGAACAGCACACAACATTTCCATTTTTATGTGAGCCTATATGCAATATGCAAGGGGACAGCTGTAGCTTTTTCCATTTTCGAATCCATATTACTTGAGCATGCAAGCTCTGTAGTGTGGTATATTATGGGCATATTAAAAGGAGTATATCCACCATTATGAATAAAAATATGTCATATTTTTATTCATAATGGTGGATACTCCTTATAATCTTGATCTTATCATGTTCCATAGACTGTAAAAAATAAGTGCACTCATACTGTAAGTGCTATTTAGCTCTAACACACACACACACACACACACACACACACACACACACACACACACACACACACACACACACACACACACACACACACACACACACACACACACACACACACACACACACCTTTATGGTTGTCAGAGTACTGTACATGTAGTACCCATTGTCAGAGTGACACACTGACACACACACACACACACAATGTCGGTCCCAATCTGCATAGCACCTAGAAGCTTATTTGGGATTGTGTTAGCAAATGAGGCAGTTTTTATCCCAGACAGATAACAAAGCTCTGGGAAGGGTAGGAATATGAGTTATTTTCCACGAAAACAATACCACTGATTGGATATTGCGATAATCCAGAGGAGAAAGTACTAATGAGGATTTCTTATTGGTTACAGCCACATGATCCACTGATTGAGAGGATAGACAATACTATGAGCTGCTTACAACAAAAAGGCAAGAAGATTAGAAAGGAGGAGTCACAGAAGGGCAGAGTTTGAGTAGCAAAGATTTAAAATAGACTCCTGCATTGTGATCCCGTGGGACCCAATGTGAATCGCAGGAGTGGGCAGCTTTTAACCACTTGAACCCTAGTATCCCTATTTTGGGGGTACCGTAACATTCGCAGAAAATATCCGATCTACATGCGCACATCGTGTGTCACAGCCCTTTTAACTGTTGCTCCTTGAAGGAGTGAGTCCCAATTTTCCCACGCCTTCTCCTGTTCCGAGTGTCCATATGCCTTTACGTCTCAGGTCTTACTCCATAAATACAGTACATGCCTACATAGTACAAGCCTCAACGATCTCTACTGCCAAATGCTGAGGAATGGACAGATCCCCTCAGCAGCCTCAGAAAATATCCATCTCTGTAACCAACCAGCAATGAGGAGACACAGACAAACCAAGATCTTACAGCCATCAACATTTTACCAAGACTTCAACCCAACCAGAAGTAAAGACATATCAGCAATGGGTTATTAACCATTAAAACCGGGAAAGCATCTGTGTAATTTTCAAAAATAGCAGTTCTACAAAGAAATCTTCTCTTCTGGGGGTCCCTGGCACAAAACATTTTCAGATGGGGGGTCCGCCGTCCTTGGCATGAAAGAGTTTGAGAACTACTGATTTAGAAGGCATTTGTAGAATCGGCCTCAGGTTTTAACCCATTGAAACCGGGAAAGCATCTGTGTCATTTCAGATTTTAGCGTGGCTATCAAAAAATAGCAGATCTACAAGCAGATCTACAAGCAGATCTACAAGCAGATCTACAGTCTACACGTCAGACAATGTGCACACGCACATCGTCTGACATGTAAGGCTAGTAATAGCAAGAGAGGTAGTGGGTTGACTGTTCGTGGCATGATTTGTTTGTATAAAAAAGACAATAGGGCTTCTCCTGTCAACTTGTTGCATGCCTTGTTTGTAGCTTACGAGCGAGTCCTGCACCGACCGTGTTCATTTGTGGCGCCGCCCTCTACTGGGCAAAATCAGGGGCAACATCTGAGTTTTAACCAAAGTTTAAAGGAAAATATGAAAGTTGCAAGCATGAAAGGTAGTTTGCTGGATTTCCCATGGCATGCATTATATTTGTGCAAAGTTTGGAGCAAATTGCACTACTGGTGTGCCATTAGGAGCCGAACGGATAAACGGCGTACGCCTTGTCTAAGTGTAGGATGAAAGAAATGTCAACGTTTATTGGGGTTCTTTTAATTGTGCTTTAATTGCACATGTGGCTACAATAGGCAAAGATTTGCAGAACATTCAGCAAAAATAGCAGATCTACAAGCTCACAACACATCTTTGTAAGATTGTAGATAGGCTATTTTTGGCTATTCGATGTACTGTACAAAGAAGTATAAAGGGTTTAAGTGGTTATTGGACTTTTGGTAGCTCGTTGACAAAGAGATTGTGCTTGTAGTTCCTTCAAACTGGGGTGTTGAATCTCTGACCTCACAACAGTTTGATACAATTATGATTCGTTAGGAAATGGATTCAATGCATCATGAAATCTCTCATTTCACTACGATTCGATCCTTTTGATACGATTCATTTCAATAAAAGAAATGTTTTACAAATGTTATAGAGGAACCTGCTTCTAATGGACAATAATGGGCTATAGACAATACAAATGACCAACCAAGCTTCAACTTATCAGCAACAATTATTTTTCAAGAAGTGCCATGTACAGAAATAATTAGCGCGCTATGCTGACACCGTTAGTAATAGAAGCCAATCTCTCCTTGTTGCAAGCTCAGTAACACCCCATTTACCACAGCAGCTTCTACAGCAAACTGATGTCCGGTTCACGTTTTGCTGACTGTTTGTGCTGACTTTGTAAGCACTGTAAGCAGTCTATTTACTATACTGCAGAAACCACACACCAATACTGATGGACATAATCTCCTTCCAACAATAATTCAAAACAAGGCAAGCTAACAGGTGTGCATAGTTGAACCGCATGGCTCATTGCCTTTCATTTGGGGTGTCTGGTAATGGTGTTGTCAGCTCAGGGGAAATCTAAATTCAATTAATGGGATTGGACGGCGGAGAAGAACAGCAGTACCAACAAACTTACGCCCACTGCTTTGAACACTAATCCTTATACCATCCCATATGAAGGGACCGCCCCAAAGTCTTTGCTTTGTACACAACATGCAGTCAAGTCTTTCACTTGACTGCATGTTTGTGTTTGTTTGCCCTTTTTATGCTTTTATTTGTAATGATGTACCCACAATTCAGTCTTTGATCCAATCTATGATTTTATCTATGATTGCTACTTGTACATCCCATGTTATTCTCAAATAAAAACCGTTTACTACCACTTTGTTTCCACCCAGTTTTAGCCCCACGGAATTTAGATGTCACCAGACATACAGTATCTGTAGGGGGAGATCTCTCATCGTCTGGCTACGCGAGACTACATACACACAGACACATTCACTAGAAACAAATAAATAAAAAATGAATGACCAAATCGGAATGAATTAAAACAAACGTGTGTGCTAGATGCTCAAAGATGACACATGAGGTCAATGATCAAATTGTGACATAAAGCCAACACATGATGGCATCATGAGGTGCCGCCGTAGCCACACAGTGTGATAGCGTGACCAGAGATGCCATTTTACACAAGTTAAACACAGCAAGATTTGCTGTGACGAGAGTTGTGCAATACAGGGTGCATACCAGACATTGTGCCAATGCATTTGATTAAGCTGAATCTGTCCCAATACACTCACAGTGACGCTCACACGTTTAGATCCTGTGTCAATACAATGGAAAAGGTCAGTCGACACCCATTGCGAGTAATCCATGACATAAGTGTGCGTTTACCAACTTAATCCCTATTTCAACACGGGCCGATAGGTCTATTGACAAATAGCTACCGGGGCTGGCTATTGCAGATCGCAAATTCATTCTCAAAGAAGCACAATAGGTTAGACAGCATTACTGGCAGATAAATGCAAACATGACGTCCTGCACAAATTATTGAGTCACTTATCTGGATATCGATATAATACCGTTCTTGTCTCACAGTGAAAATAGCCAATATACAAGCTACCGATTATGATGCATTGTGATCTTTTGATCTGTTTTGAAATTGATAGTTTTTGCCAAATTCCACCTATAGCGACCTGCACAAACTAAGGACGCCAGGCCAGCAGTGGTTAAGATCATGTATAGTCTGTGTAGAGTAGACTGTTAGAAAGAGAAGATTAAAGTTATATATTTCTCATCTGGGTAAATGTATTTTTATGACTTGAGGCTTTCAGGTTCTCACCGGCTGGAGCACAGAGCAGTGAGTTCAAAATAACAAATGTGTGTGATATGAGGATTATAGAGTTTTTACTAGTTTCTATGTTCCTCTAAGGAAACAAAGTAACATTTTCAAATTATCTTTGAGAAAAATGTTTATTCCTTCAGATAAAACCCCACATAAATGCCAAAGATCCCCTCAGGTCTTTGCGATAGCATGCAGGATTGCAAGTTTACAGTGATTTAAAATGAAAACATGAAAGATGGTACGCACAGTGTAGCTCCCACTTACTGTGATTTATGTCTGACATACCATATTTCAATACTAAGCAAATACTTAGACTAGTATGATACCAGACAAGCACACTGCTTCTTCAGTATAGGGTTTTCCTCCAGCGTAGCAATGTTCCCTTCTCTGGAATAGACGGAGAGTGCTTGTGCAGGAAAAAATGCCTTGACATATTACATAATGTTGAAACATAACTGCCAGCACATCTCTGACCCAATTCTCTTTTGGTTGCATAGTGGGGAAAGATATCACTACCAAAGCCTTTTTTTTTTTTCAAGCTACTGTATGTCCTAATCCTAAGGATAATACCCAATCAAAGCCTGCATTTAAAAGTAATCTCAACGATTTATCTTGAACAGTTGTGAAGCAGTATATAATAAAAGGTTAGATCTGATACCTAGTGTAAAACCAAATGAAGCTTTAGCAGGTTTTAAAAGGTTAAAGAGGATTTTTACCATTACTCACGTTTTGTTTCATTCATTTCACTATAAAGAATGCGAACGGCCTTTTTGCATGTAGTTGAAGCGCAAGGGGGCGGGGGTTGGGGGGCTGGGGAGAGAGTCAGCGCACTGAAGTCAAGGCACAGACTACTGTGTTGTTGACAGACAACGGATGCACGCTTATGAGAAACAACAAAAATAAAACCTGGCAAAACAGTTGCGTGCATTAGCGCAAGATGAGGATAAAGGAAACATTCAGTCTAAATGTCCAGTAATTCGCACGCGAAAAGGAAACATTCAGTGCAGTCTAAATGTCCAGTTTGCTAATTCACAACTACTGTGCCAGATAATCACCAAGAGAGTTAAAAAAGAAAAAACGTTTCAGTCATTCAGTCCGACTTCACTGTAGCCTATAGTAGCCTTTTCATAAATTATATTTGTATTACGCTGTCCTGAAAGTTTATAATATTTAGAAAAATCTAAAGTTTCAAATACAAAAGTAGTGGTAGTAGTTGCGAATTACTGGCCATTTAGACTGAATGTTTAATTTATCCTCATCTTGCGCTAATGCATTATTATTATTATTTTTGTTGTTTCTCATAAGCGTGCATCCGTTGTCTGTCAACAACACAGTAGTCTGTCAACAACACAGTAGTCTGTGCCTTGACTTCAGTGTGCTGACTCTCTCCCCACCCGCCCCCCGCCCCCTTGCGCTTCAACTACATGCAAAAAGGCCGTTCGCATAAAGAATAGTGAGGGAGCCAGGGAGAGAAAGAAAGGGGGGGGGGGGGCAGGAAACAGAAAGGAGTATCAATTTACTTTTGGCAAGGTGCTACATTTTCTGTCAAACAGACTGCAGAGTCATCAACAGCAGCCGTTATGGCCAGCAGTGTACAATTGCCACCAATTTCCACTGATAGAAATAGAGGAAGTGCTTATTCCATCACTGTCATCTGTGCTGTCACAAAAGATTATTATCCAGGATGATGTGGCTGGCTGGCTTCTAAGGTAGCGTTCACACTACGTTCCTTTAAAAAAAAAAATGTAGGCACCGCCTTTTTAAATTAAACCCTATGACAAATTACCAACATTTTAGAAAGAACAGATCAGAGCGCCTTTTCTGGGCGTACAGAGCACTTTCACAAGTTCAAAATTGTTACATTCAATACATTCTTTCAGAAATGCACTTATGATGTGGACCGCTTTTTTCAGATGTCCATCATGATTTCACACAAATGCAGAGCTGCTCATCCGAGCTGGTCTTGCTATGCCTAGCTAAAAGCCACCAAGGCACCAGATGGGGGTCCATGGCCACATACATATTAATTGGGGGGGTCCTTGACATAAAAATGTTTGAGAACGACTGGCCTAGCTGATCCCCTCTACTTTGAAAATACAAATAAACTTGCCTTGCCTTGCCACCTGGGAGAATGAGTCACTATGATGACTATGTTTTGACAGCATGTATCAGGTACAATGGGTGGTGTAGTATTGTCTTCTGTGTGATACACTGTATGTATATTAAGTAGTGTGTGAGTCACAGGTGTATGATTATGCTGATTTATCCACTGACTCAAAGGAGTGAAAACATGATGCCTTGCCTTTGGCAGTTCTAGCCTGGCGGGTAGAACTCCAGGAATTTATAGCTTTCCAGATAATTCAAATGCTCTTAATTTGTAATACTCGCCAAACATAAAACACCACATAAAATGTCCACATAAAATGTCCTACCACATAAAATATCCTAAAAGCACTCAAATAAAATGTCCTAAAAGCACTAAAATAAAGTAACTCTGAATGTGCAAGAAGACGGCATGCATGATCAATCATTTTAGGTATCAATACTCTTTGAAAATCTCCTGAGATTCTCGTGTGCCTGCATTGCATCGACTGTCATTGTGCCTGTGCAAGGATGTCTGTGCATGTGCAATCAATAGGGAGCCACTTGCACCCAGGCGGGCGCCCCTGCTGATCATGTTTCCATCAATCAGTCACTGCTATATCGAGTGCTGCGTGCTGCCAGCAGCACACAACTTTATATCAAGCTCATGTGGTGCCACTGTATGGAGCACAGTACATCATGTGCTGATGCACTCAGTCAGGTACAACAGTATTCTGTCTGTCAACAACCTGAACAGCAACATTTATTTTCTACACCTAGAAATGGTTCTCCTGAAGAGACAAAGGATTACTGGTTACAGTGGTTAGGATGGTCTACTCTACCAGCTGGCGTGCTGGTTGGCTCTTTGGCTGACCAATTGTCATTTGGGCAATAACAGTCAAAAGATAATTGTCATTGTCAATGTCAACTCAATTCACGAACTGTACTGTAGTTGACTGATAAAACAGCTAAAATGCTGGCAAATGTAGGCATCTTACACAAAAAAGTCTTCGAGACACCCCCCCCCCCCCCATAAACATTGGAGTTCCTTCCTTTTACTGTTAATTGTGCAAGTGATGAGAATAGGATAAGAACATACAATGTAGCCTAGCCTATGTTCAAACTGTAGCCTATATTATATCATGTTCAAAACAATGCTGGCACGGGCCTTATCTGCAACCTCTGAGGTCACATTTGGTGCTGTGGCAATGCAATGAAACACTGAATAAAGAGAAATGGACAGCATAAAGGAGGTTGATCATTCCAAATGTCCGTAAGAAAAACTTTCCTCAGTTTGTTGAGGTAGTTCCTAACTGACACGCTCACATCTGCTTCATGACAAAAACTTAAGAAGCTTCTCTGTTAAATATTACACCACTGTGGTCGGCGGTGCGCAGCTCTCGTCTGCAGAGTCAACACCAATGCATGGTAACTAAGTCATGCAGGACAGACATTGAGGCTGAGTCAGCACCAATTCCATAACCGTACAAACGCAAGTAATGTAAAACATCCACATTGATTATCTTCATTAGTGTAAATCATTAAAAATGGTCTGCAAATAATGCTATACAACTACAAAACAAGAGTATTAGTTGTCCCTGTAGTGTAAACCCTTTCTAGATGCTGAATGTAGTATCTCTAATCAAGAAGCATCTATTGTCCGTGTGTGTGTGTGTGTGTGTGTGTGTGTGTGTGTGTGTGTGTGTGTGTGTGTGTGTGTGTACACGTCTCAAAGCTAAGGCCTGGTTGCTGGAGAGCTGTGAGATGCCGGTGTTGGCTGGCCATATGGTTGATTTACAGCTGGGTCCCAGTCACAGTGACAGGGCCACATAAATTAAACGCTCTCAGCGGCATGCTTTGTGGACAGCACAACAGTAAGAACCAGCTACTGTACATCAGCCGGCAAGCCAAGACACTGTCCACAACAAACACTGAGCCAAGGCAGTAAAGAATAACTCAATGGCATCCATCTGTGCACTAAATAATGTTAGATTCCATACATTGGCATGAGGTCACAACATGTTCCCTGGTCTATATCTCAATGCTGAAACGTGAGCCTAAACAGAAACACACTACACCGGCCTATCTAGAGTACCAACAGTTTCAACTGCAAGGAAGGTGAAACTTGTGTTGAAAGGCTCAATCATCAGCACCACCTCACAGGTTTTCAAGGCTGCAACCCAGGCAAAGTGTATGAAACTTTGAAGAGCTGTGTGCCCTTTGGCCCCTTCGTAGTGTTATGTGGCGAGCCAGGACAGGTGGCCTAATCACAATTAGAAATATAGCTGCAAGCAGCAATGAGCGGTTTCGAGAATAGGAGAGAGAGAGAGAGAAAGAGAGAGAGAGAGAGAGAGAGAGAGAGAGAGAGAGAGAGAGAGAGAGAGAGAGAGAGAGAGAGAGAGAGAGAGAGGGGCAGACAAACAGACAGACAGTGACAGAGTGAGAGAGGCAGACAGACAGACAGAAAGTGACAGAGTGAGAGAGAGGCAGTCAGACAGACAGACAGACAGACAGACAGACAGACAGACAGACAGACAGAGTGAGAGAAAGGCAGACAGACAGTGACAGAGTGAGAGAGAGACAGACAGACAGACAGACAGACAGACAGACACAGAGAGAGAGAGAGGCAAACAGACAGACAGACAGACAGACAGACAGTGACAGAGTGAGAGAGAGGCAGACAGACAGACAGACAGACAGACAGACAGACAGGCTACCAGGAGTATGTTTGTAACAAAGTAAGAATTCCAAATAATGATCACCTCAATGCATTGTTGGGGACAGGGATCAAACCAGCGACCTACGGATTATAACAGGGTCGTGTTTTGTACAATGCAATTTAAATGTAAACTGTAATCAGTGGGATTTGAACCAGGGACCTTCGGTACATGAGGCTCACACTCTACTGGTGGAGCTATTGAATCCACAGCATCAGACAGTGAGAAAGGAGAATCTAACAAAACAAAACAAAAGGGCGAATGAAGTACGTCATACATTGAAAATAACTACTTTCAAGTATGCATTTCTCGTTATCTTTAACAATTGCACATGTATTCATTGATACAGTCATGTTGTGTGCAATGCAATTACAATGAAGTCTACATGAGGTGGGACTCGAACCGGTAATCCTGTGGTTTCAAGGCAGATGATTAAGCGATCAAGCTATTGAACCAACACACCTGAACCTGTGAAAAAGGGCCTCAAACATTTATTTGACACAGTTTCACGCAAATTGCTCAGAAATCCTGGATTTAAATGTTTTTCAAACTGCTCAAAATTGCAGACAATCTAAGGGCAGAGCTTACTGGTCAAAGTGATACATGTGTTCCTCATGAGTCAAGGCACATGTGTAAGCAGGTTTAACGGCTGTCGGCCAAACGAGGCATGACTTTTGCCTGTTTAAAGTTTGCATTTTCAAAAAATTGCTATAGCGCCCCCCTTTGACCAATTGGAGTAAGATTGGTTTCAGTGATACTTGGAATAACCCTCTACAATATTGCAAAGTGTCAAACAAATGTGAGTCTGCATGTATGTGTTAGGGGCAGATGAATAATTGTCATAAAACTGCAATTTTCATTGGCTTATAAAAGCTTAACGTTTTCACTTATGGAAAATCCGCTTGCTCACGTCTGTCGGCATTGGTCCAAAGTTCATGTGTAGACAGTTTCGTACAGATTGCTCAAAAATCCCAGGAGGAGTTTGATTTTTACTGCTTTTTACTGCTTTTCATAGAATTCGAAATGGTGGGAGATCTAAAGGTCAGAGGTCAAAAGTCAAACAGTGAAAGTTGTTAGGCATGAGGAGACGCATGTGTGTATCAAAGTTTCATGGCTGTAGGTCAAACAGGGCATGAGCTGTACCTGTTCAAAGTTGGCATTTTCAATTGAGTGCTACAGCGCCACCATTTGGCCAATGGTTGTGAGTTTCGGGTCTTCGCCGTTTGGCATAGCCCTCTACCATATTGCCGAATTTCATAAAAACTGACCACGCGGTTAGGCCAGAACTGGCAAAAACGGCGGAATAATAATAATAAATATAGCTGCAAGCAGCAATGAGCGGTTTCGAGAATAATGGCAGACTGGCAGACTGGCAGACTGTGACAGAGTGGCAGACTGGCAGACTGTGACAGAGTGGCAGACTGGCAGACTGGCAGACTGTGACAGACTGTGGCAGACTGGCAGACTGGCAGACAGACAGACTGTGGCAGACTGGCAGACAGGCAGACAGACAGACAGTGACAGAGTGGCAGACTGGCAGACTGGCAGACTGTGACAGACTGGCAGACTGTGACAGACTGGCAGACTGGCAGACTGTGACAGAGTGGCAGACTGTGACAGAGTGGCAGACTGGCAGACTGGCAGACTGTGACAGAGTGGCAGACTGGCAGACTGTGACAGAGTGGCAGACTGGCCGACTGGCAGACTGTGACAGAGTGGCAGACTGGCAGACTGTGACAGAGTGGCAGACTGGCAGACAGACACTGGCAGACTGGCAAACAGTGACAGAGTGGCAGACTGGCAGACAGACAGACAGTGGCAGACTGGCAGACAGTGACAGAGTGGCAGATTGGCAGACAGACAGTGACAGAGTGAGAGAGATGCAGACAGACAGACAGACAGGCTACCAGGAGTATGTTTGTAACAAAGTAAGAATTCCAAATAATGATCACCTCAATGCATTGTTGGGGACAGGGATCAAACCAGCGACCTATGGATTCACAGGCTGCCTCTCTTCTCATTGAGCTAGAGATATGGCCTCCTTGATGGTGTCTGTTGATATCTATAGGTTTTTCCGTCTGTTATGGACCAAGCCTCTGTTTCGCTAACTACTGTAGATCACTGATTCACAAAACATTTACCAATAAAATTTTTTTTGTGTGAAAATAGTCGATCTACAAGCTCACAACGCGTTGCTATCTAAAAAGGTGTGAGATTGTAGATCAGCTATTTTCACAAGAAAGTATGTCATACATAAAAAACAACTACTCTCAAAAGCAATTCATGGTATTGTTTAAAAAGTGCACATGTCTGAATTAACAAGGTCATGTTTTGTATAATGCAATTTAAATGTAAATTGTGACGAGTGGTGTTTGATCCGTGGACCTTTGGCACATGAGACTAACACTGTATTGATCAAGCTATTCAATCCACAGCCTTGGTCAGTGAGAAGGGAGAATCCAACAAAACAAAACAAAACAAAAGAGGGAATGAAGTACATCATACATTGAAAACAACTACTCTCAATAAGCGTTTAATTTAACAATTGCATGTTTATTCATTGATACAGTCATGTTGTGTGCAATGCAATTGAGTTGAGGTCTGCATGAGGTGAGATTTGAACCGGCGACCCTCTGGTATCAAGGCAGATGATTAAGCCATTGGGCCAACAGACCCGAACTGATGAAAAGGGAGTTCACACACATGACACACTTTCACGCAAATTGCTCAGAAATACTGGATTTAAATGTTTTTCAAACTGCTCAAAATTGCAGACAATCTAAGGGCGGAGCTTACTGGTTAACAATTGCACATGCATTCATTGATACAGTCATGTTGTGTGCAATGCAATTATAATGAATTCTACATCAGGTGGGATTCGAACCAGGAACCCTGCGGTTTCAAGGCAGATGATTAAGCGATCAAGCTATTGGGCCAACAGACCTGAACTAGTGAAAAGGGAGTTCACACACATGACACACTTTCATGAAAATTGCTCAGAAATCCTGGATTTAAATGTTTTTCAAACTGCTCAAAATTGCAGACAATCTAAAGGCAGAGCTTACTGGTCAAAGTGATACATGTGTTCCTTATGAGTCAAGGCACATGTGTAAGCAGGTTTAACGGCTGTCGGCCAAACGAGGCATGACTTTTGCCTGTTTAAAGTTTGCATTTTCAAAAAATTGCTATAGCGCCCCCCTTTGACCAATTGGAGTAAGATTGGTTTCAGTGATACTTGGAATGACCCTCTACAATATTGCAAAGTGTCAAACAAATGTGAGTCTGCATGTATGTGTTAGGGGCAAATGAATAATTGTCATAAAACTGCAATTTTCATTGGCTTATAAAAGCTTAACGTTTTCACTTATGGAAAATCCGCTTGCTTAGTTCTGTCGGCATTGGTCCAAAGTTCATGTTTAGACAGTTTCGTACAGATTGCTCAAAAATCCCAGGAGGAGTTAGATTTTTACTGCTTTTCATAGAATTCGAAATGGTGGGAGATCTAAAGGTCAGAGGTCAAAGGTCAGACTGAGAAAGTTGTTCGGCATGAGGAGACGCATGTGTGTATCGAAGTTTCATGGCTGTGGGTCAAACAGGGCATGAGTTGTACCTGTTCAAAGTCAATTGAGTGAAATAGCGCCACCCTTTGGCCGATAGTTGTGAGATTCGTTTCTTAGCCGTTTGGCATAGCCCTCTACCATATTGCCGAATTTCATAAAAAGTGACCACGCGGTTAGGCCAGAACTGCCAAAACCGGCGGAAGAGGAAAGCCTAGTATCCCAAGAAAGGCTTTGAGCCTGATGGCCTCAAAACCTTAATAAAGAAAGCCTAGTATCCCAAGAAAGTCTTTGAGCCTGATGGCCTCAAAACCTTAAATATAGCTGCAAGCAGCGATAAAACGGGGCCAGGAGAGAGAAATGATAATTCCTTTAACAGGTCAGTTCATGAAAGTCCTTGCGGTCTTGTTTCCAATGAGGGCCTGTGAGCAATTGGGGGTTAAGAGTCTTGCTCAGGGACAAATTTCATTTCATCGACACATTTGCTGACCTGGCCTGGAATCGTACCTGCGGCAACCAGAGCCTCTGGCTCCCTAGGCGGGCTCACTAACCACTCAGCTATGGCCGCCCCTCAGAGAGAGAGAGAGAGACAGACAGACAGACAGACAGACAGACAGACAGACAGACAGACAGACAGAGAATAGATTGAAGATAGAAACGGAATAGATTGAAGATAGAAACGGAATAGATTGAACATAGAAACGGAATAGATTGAAGATAGAAACGGAATAGATTGAAGAGACAGAGAGAGAGACATGGAAACGGAATAGATTGAAGAGAAAGACATGGAAACGGAATAGATTGAGTCATGTTTTTTGCAATTCAACTTAAATGAGTCTGCATCAAGTGAGGCTTGAACCTGCAACCTTACGGTCGTGAGGCACTCTTAGGTAGCTGCAACACTACCTATAGTGCTATAGCTTTATCCAGGCTGATATTGTCTGTTGAGGATCAGAAACTCTTGCCTTCTGTCATGACCCAAGCCCCTGTTTCACTAACACTAAGATCACTCGTTTACAAACCATTTACCAATGAAGAAATTGTACATCTCCTCAGAACCAAAACTAGTGAAAGTAGCCGATCTACAAGCTCACAAACCATTCAAAGTTGTCAGATTGTACATCGGCTATTTTCACAATGAAGTATGTTATACATTGAAAAAACATACTCTCATTGCTATCTGAAAAGTTGTGAGATTGTAGATCAGCTATTTTCACAATGAAGTATGTAAAAAACACTCAATTAAGTATTTCATGTTATCTTTAACAATTGCAGATGTATTCATTGATAGTCATGTTGTGTGAAATGCAACTTAGATGAAGTCTGCACCAAGTGAGGCTTGAACCTGTGACCTTGACGTTGTGAGACATACACTTAAGCGGGAAGCTATTGGACCAACAGACGAACCTCTGAAAAAAGAGATCACACTGATGATACAGTTTCACGCAGATAGCTGAAAAATACTGGGTTACTGGGTTTAAGTGTTTTTCAAACTGCTCAAGATTGCGGACAATCTAAGGGCGGTGCTTACTGGTCAACGTGATAGATGTGTTCCTCATTAGTCAAGGCACATGTGTAAGCAGGTCTAATGGCTGTCGGCCAAACGAGGCATGACTTTTGCCTGTTTAAAGTTTGCATTTTCAAAAAATTGCTATAGCGCCCCCGTTTGACCAATTGGAGTAAGATTGGTTTCAGTGATATTTGGAATGGCCCTTTACATTTCTGCAAAGTTTCAAAGAATGGTAAGTCTGCATGTATGTGTTATAGTAGGGGGTGCTAACCACAAAAAATGGCCAAATCGTTACGCGGCGGATAAAAGCATGAAATTTGATACAGATGTCCCTTGGGTCATCCTAAAACATCCTAGAAGGGGTGCCCAAAAAAATCTTAAACAGGAAGTGAGTTATGGACAAAATTCAAAATGGCCACCTAAACTGTTGACCGTTGACTCAAAAGACACCAAAAGAATCTCCAAAAAGCATAACATTTGGCACATATGTCCCTTGGGTCATCCTAAGACATCCTAGAAGGGGTGCCCAAAAGAATCTGAAACAGGAAGTGAGTTATTGACGAAATTGAAAATGGCCGCCTAGTGTTGTCGATTGACTCAAAAGACAACTAAAGAATCTCATAAAAGCATACAATTTGGCATACATGTCCCTTTGGTCATCCTAAGACATCCTAGAAGGGGTGCCCAAAAAAATCTTAAACAGGAAGTGAGTTATTGACAAATTTTAAAATGACCGCCTACAGTGTTATCGATTGACTCAAAAGACAACTAAAGAATCTCATAAAAGCATACAATTTGGCATACATGTCCCTTGGGTCATCCTAAGACATCCTAGAAGGGGAGCCTGAAATGATACGTACAAATGGTACAAATGTCCCTTGGGTGATCTGAATGCATCTTAAGGGGTGCCAAAAAAAAGTTTTAATAGTCTCTCAATGGAAAACACTCCTCCCCCACGGGCTGCACTGCTACAACATTCAAATCGAACAGTTTGCCAATCTGGCATTTGGTCCAGAAGCCTGAAAGCTATGCAATCTCTACCATCTCCTGACAAATATGGATGGATTAAAGTAGCTGATTCGTGGACACCTTTATGGACACTCTTGCCAGAGGCTGCCAAAGTTTGTAGAGAACTCAAGTGTGGCTGCAAAGCTGAGCCCTTCTGTTCGAGAAAGTGTAGATGCCGGGATGCTGGGTTACCTTGCAGAGCATTATGCCAATGTGCTGGTATTTGCGAAATGGCACACATGAATACATGTAGTTACTAAACACTAATCACAAAAAAACAGTAATGATCAAGAAGAAAATACATGAGAAGATAGAGTGTAAAACCAGCAAGAAGATGTAGAGTGCAAAATAAATAAGATGCAGAGAGTAAAATAAGAATATGCAGAGTAAGATAAGATGCAGAGTAAAATAAATAAGAATATGCAGATAGTTAGATAAATAAAGAAGATTCAAAGAGTAAAATAAAAAAAATAATGCAGAAAGTAAAATAAATAATTTGATGTAGAAATGAAAACAGAAGGTAGACTACAAAATACGGCAGGTTATGCACTGCATAACCTGTCGTATTGAGTCTGCATAATATGCAGACTGCCGTGGTCAACTGTTTAAACAGCCATTTAGAATTTCTTCAACATGGTCCCTTCCTAAAAAGTTTAATAAACAAGCAAACAAACAAATAAATAACCCCTTCTAGGATATATTAAGAAGCACTCAATGTACGTACCAACTGGTACACTTTTATGACGTCCCTTTATGTTTTCTTTTGTGTCAACTGCTTTAGGCGGTCACTTCCTGTTTAAAACCTCTTTGGGCACCCCTTGTAGGATGCGTTCAGATCACCCAAGGGACATTTGTACCACATTTCATGCTTTTATGAGATTATTTAGGTATCTTGCATCATCTTTCACACTGTAGGCGGCCATTTTCAATTAGTCAATAACTCACTTCCTGTTTCAGATTATTTTGAGCACCCCTTCTAGGATGTGTTAGGATGACCCAAGGGACATATGTGCCAAATTGTATGCTTTTTGGAGATTCTATAGGCTTTTTGAGCCAATCGCCAACACTGTAGGTGGCCATTTTCAATTTTGTCAATAACTCACTTCCTGTTGAAGACTTTTTGGGCACCCCTTCTAGGATGTCTTAGGATGACCCAAGGGACATGTGTGCCAAATTTTATGCTTTTTGGAGATTCTTTAGTTGTCTTTTGAGTCAATCGACAACACTAGGCGGCCATTTTCAATTTGGTCAATAACTCACTTCCTGTTTCAGATTTTTTGGGGCACCCCTTCTAGGATGTCTTAGGATGACCTAAGGGACACGTGTGGCAAATTATATGCTTTTTGGAGATTCTTTTGGTGTCTTTTGAGTCAACGGTCAACAGTTTAGGTGGCCATTTTGGATTTTGTCCATAACTCACTTCCTGTTTAAGATTTTTTTGGGCACCCCTTCTAGGATGTTTTAGGATGACCCAAGGGACATCTGTATCAAATTTAATGCTTTTATCCGCCGCGTAACGATTTTTCACTTAGCACTAGGGGCAGATGAATAATTGTCATAAAACTGCAATATTCATTGGCTCATTAAAGCTTCATTTTTTCACTTATGGAAAATATTTTGCAAACGTTTGTCGGCATAGGTCCAAAGTTCATGTGTAAAACGTTTCGTGCAGATTGCTCAAAAATCCCAGGAGGAGATAGGTTTTAACTGCTTTTTACTGCTTTTCATATAATTCGAAATGGTGGGAGATCTAAAGGTCAGAGGTCAAAAGTCAAACAGTGAAAGTTGTTAGGCATGAGGAGACGCATGTGTGCATCGAAGTTTCATGGCTGTAGGTCAAACAGGGCATGAGTTGTACCTGTTCAAAGTTGGCATTTTCAATTGAGTGCTATAGCGCCACCTTTTGACGAAAGATTGTGAGATTTATTTCTTGATCGTTTTTCATGATCATTGTGGAAATAATCTATGATTATGAAAGATAATCGTGGATTATTATTAATGATATAGTAATGTACTTTGTCATCTGTCCTGTGGGAGAATACATGTCCCTTTAAGTTGAGTCTAGCAGGCCAGATTAGACCCCCTGGTGAGGTAGCTGCTTCAAAGGGCCCCTCGCATACCAAGCGGGGGAAGGTTGTGAGATAAGAGCCTTTGGTTGACTGAGCAGGGCCAGAGCTAGCCGGCCCTTGTGTGATGTGTAACAAGAGACAGGACCAAGCGCAAAGCCTTGTGGGTAACCAGAACTTCCTGTTGCTTAAAGATCTGCCCTAAAGGCGGACCTTATGTGTGAAGTTGATATAATAGGCTGCCTGAGCACAGGATTTTAGATTCAGAAGGAACAGTGCCGTGGGTTACCTGAAATATGGGTTTTAAGTAACTTACCGAGATCCTACAAGAGAGTGAGAGACCAATAGTGAGTAACATTGTAATTTTGTACTTGTGATGTGTACGTCTGATGTGAAGTCATATCCTTAATACTCTGTGTGTTATGTGCTTATTCTCTCTCTCAGGTTTTATTACCTAACCACTAACTACCGGTGCCTAAAGTGCTAACCGTTGCTAACTGGTAACTAAGTTTTAGACTAGATTGTTTGTATAGTAAATAAAAAACCATCAAAGACACAAGGTATGAGTAATGTGCTTACAACTCTCTCCACTCTTCTTGAACCCTTTCAATGGGTCTAGCGATTGTAGCTTAGCTGCATCAAACGCAGAAAGTGCGATTTGCTACAAAATTGAACAGTAATAAAACTATTGATGCCTCCGGAGGAGGCATATTTGAGTTTTAAGCGTTGAACTACGCAGTTATTAAACTCTATATAAGAGACATCTATCAGTTGTAAGTTTAATTACAAGGTATTAAACTCTAGCAGTCCCCGGAGGGGACTTCTTCAAGTTTAAGCGTTAAAGTACGCAGATATTAAGCTATAGAGTCTCCTAAAGAGAGACATCTATGAGTTTAAGTGGATTAGCCGTGTTATACAGGGGTACAACACAGTAATTAAAACACTAGTTTGTCTGAGAGGGACAACTAGTTTGACGATTAATTACATAGTCATTAAACAAAGTTTAAGTGTTACACAGTAATTAAACCACTAGTGTGTCTGAGAGGGACAACTAGTTGTGTGTATTGGTTACATAGTCATTAAACAGAGTTTAAATGTTACAGAGTAATTAAACAATTATAAAGCCGTGGTAGCCTATGGCGCTTGAAGCGGAACGTATAACTATACTGTCTCTTTAGATGAGGAGTTAGTTGCAACAAAATAATTATAAGGCCTGGTATGGGACAGGTTGAAATAGGCTCACAGAACTAACGCTGGCTTAATGAACCAGTGCTAGTTGTGTGAACAAAGGGGACAAAGGGCCTCAACTAACACAAACTGGAGGAAGTCATCTGTCCACGGAGGCGAAGGGAGATACACGGAGCCGGCGGCCTACACGACGCTAGGACCGAGGCAGTAATACCGTACGGGCCCGAGGAACCACCGGGAAGAGACTCGCTATCAGGTTGCTATGAACAAAGCCCCACAGTTCTGCGAAGACCGTGGAGGACAAAGAGACTGTAGATTGTGAAACGCTGCGTGCTAAGAATAAGGAGCTGAGGGAGAAGCTAGAAGCTAACCACAGGTTATGTAGCTAGGCTACCGTTAAAAGTTTGATTAGCGTACCAATAAGGGGGTTTAGAAAGCTAACAGTCCTGAGAGCTACTCTTAGTGTCGCTAGCTCACAGTGCTAACGGATCTATTGTCTAGCATTAAGTGCTAGCTGCTAGCTAACTGCCACTGCCACTGTTGAGTGGTGGGGGAGAAAATTAGCATTGTCTTTGTCACTTACAAGACAGTGCTAAGCTAACCGCCAAATTCTAACACGCCTTGAGAGGAGAAGTAGTTAGGTTTGGTTAATAATCTAATCATAGATGCTTGCTTTAAGCTGATTAGACAACCTTTAAAATAGTATTCATGGTTTAACTAGGCTTTATGAGAGACCAGCCACTGCAATATAGCTAAAGATTAGACTAAATGACAGTGATTAGGAGGGGATCTTATAATGGGGAGTTAAAGGCCATTGTTTACTGATAAGGGGTGGGGGAGGTTTTCTACCACTAGTGTAATACCATGTTCAACCAGACTTTATGATAGACTAAAACTGGAGCAACTAGATGGTTACGATAGCAGTGGATTAAGTCATCATTGTGGGTTAAATGCTATTATTTACTTTGGTAGAGCTAAATAAATCCTGCCAGTATTAATTAACAAAATAACTAAATGTGAATAGACCATTAACAGGCTTCTTGCATAGAATGCTACAGGGTGGGTGCTATTACAGGTTAAACACAGTGTTAATTAATTATTGTTGTTATGAGCTAAAGGCTGAACAACACTCTACTTGCTAAAAGAACTGACGATTGCTTTCACAGCCTATTGAATTAAGACTAACTGAAAAAGCCTACCTAAAAGTCCTGTAGAAGCCAAGAAGGCCAGGTAAAAAAGGGGAATGGAAGTGTTAGCTGAGTTACTAGAGAGGTGTGAAGCAGCTCAAGCAGTTTTTAGGAGAGATGCAGAGTTTGCTCTTTGTGGTCTACCAAGCGAAAGGCTGGCATGGGAGGTAAGAGCTGATTTAGATAGATTCCTAGAGGTTGTTACATATTCTATCGCCATACTGGAAGTTGTTGGCATCGATTCATCTGCGATCTGCAGGATACAGGATGTCTGTTGCCTTGAGTATGACGAGACTATAGAGAGAATCAAGGAGGCAACTTTGACCAGATGGTCAAAAGCCGAAGCGAGTGAAGACCCCCCTGCTGTGAGGGAAAAGCGAGTGACTATCTCCACAGATAAGAAGGCAGCAGATCCGGTCGTAAAGGACAGAGCAGCTGGAGGTTGGAATGTCACACCTGGGCCAGCAGTTCTCAGAGTCAACCCAGATGGCACCACTCCAGGGAGGAACGCAGGGTCCTGCCCGGGGGTCCCATTCTACGCTGCAGAGGGGGGTGAGAAAATTACTCCCACTGTACAAGCAGCCATCGCTGAGGAGGAGGTCCATCCGGAGGGAGCCGTGCTAGGAGCCAACATCGCAGATGAGCAGGCGGCCAGCAGAGCAGTCTCGATGGACAACGCGGCGGAGGGAGTGCCATCGGAGGTCGAACCAGCTCCAGGGGACCACGCTGAGAAGGAAGTCCGTCCAGAGGGCCATCCGGAGGGAGTGGCATCAGAGGTCAAACCAGGCGTTGCTGTTCCTGCAGACGAAGCTGCGAACGCAGAGACCCCACTCTACGCTGCAGAGGGAGGTGAGAAAGTTACTCCCACTGTGCAAGCGGCTGAACCAGAAGCTGCTACTGCTCCAGAAGACGACGCTGAGAAGGTTCCAGAGGGAGTCAACGTCGCAGAGGAGTCGGCGGCCGAGGAGGGAGTGCCATCGGAGGTCGAACCAGCTCCTGGAGACAAGGCCACGGGTGACGTGGCGGTCGAGGCAGAGGCGTCAATCGTGACAGTCACGGAGGAGGACCCACTCAACGCAGAGGGACACCATCCACCAGAGGCCGCAGGAGAGGCGCCGGCGAGGGCGTCAGAGGACGTCGTCGTGACAGCTGGAGGAGAGGAACCGTTGACGGCTGAGAAGGAGGTGCCATCAGACAGCGTTGCTGCTCCCGCAGACCAAGCTGCGGGCGCGGTGGAGCTGCCACTGGAGGTCGCGAGAGAAGCTGCAAGGGAGATGGTCGATGGAGCCGCGCAGGCGAGGGCGTCAGAGGACGTCGCCACCGAACCATTCAATGCAGAGGGGTGCCAGCCACTGGATGTCGCTACTGGAGAAGCTGCACCAGGAGAGGCACCGTCGGAGGTGTCAGCCACAACAGCTGTCATGGAGGACCGTCCAGAGGGCGCCGCTACGACGGACGTCGACACCAGCCCACTCAAGATGGAGGGGAAGAAGACCACTACGCCAGGGCGGAGAGCCATGGCCAGTCAGCCGGGAGGTCCTTTGAAGCCTGCGGCTAACAAAGGTGGCAGGCGACCAGCTAAAAGCGTCTTGGTGGCATCCGAGAAGGGCGGCGTTCGCCCCAAGCCTGCGTGTCACAAAGGTGGCAGGCGACCAGCTAAAAGCAGACTGGTGGCGTTCAAGAAGGGCGGCGTTTGCCCCAAATCCGCGTGTCACAAAGGTGGCAGGCCTGGGAGCAGGCGACAAGCTAAAGGCAGACCAGGGTCTGTCCGAAATAGGGGGCTGGGCGCCAACCCAGCAACCCCAAAACCACTCAGAAGGAAGTCTGAGTGGGTGTGGCCTGGCGTACAGGTCCTTTCAGTTCTTACCGCCAGGATCCAGGCAGAGAGAATGCTTCGTCCTGGTGGGGCTGGAATAATTAGAAAAAAGAAGGTAAAGATAAAAGATAAGCCTTCCTCACCCTCTGCGGAGGGAGCAACCAGCTCTTTCTTGGCAACAGCTGAGAACTGACACTTGCGCTGCCACCCTCAGAGTAAGGGAGCAGTGCAAACGAGAAGCGAAAAGATGCCAGCGCGGTGTCTAAAAAATCGAAATGTCTTATTTAAGCGACTGTTTACATAGGAATTTCGAGATATACTTTGTAAATGAATGTATCATTTCTAGGATTTGCAATATACCACAGAAGAAAAACTTAACGCAAAATGAAATGTATTAAGCTACTTGTAACTTCCAAAACTATGCCACCAAGTTATGGTTGGGAGGTTCTTCCGCCCAACAAAATATATTCTTTACTGATGTTTGACTCATGATCTGAGTAACCAAACCGTTTGAATTATTATTTGTTGATTGTATAAGCATTTTTGTATGTGTGCTTGAGGTTAAAGTTAAAATTTCTTAAGGTGAAATTGTAGATCAACTATTTTAATAATCTTTTAACCCTTTTGCCCAAATTGCAATGTCAGTTACCATGGCAAAATGCCCTAAAATAGGACATTGACTTAGTGGTAGGAGAGAAGAAAAGACAAGACACGTGGGTGTCAAACAAATGGGCCTTGGAGGGTTCATGCTTGAATATAGATAATAACTACAATTAAAGTTAAGTTGTCCTGGGATTTAGGACAAATCTCAGGGATAAACTAGTGGAAAAGAATTGTTGCTAAATTAAATTGGTCTTGATTTACTATGAAGTAAAGTCAATTTGAGATCAAATATTAGCCACAATGTCCAAAAAGTATTTCAAACAAATTGAGAACATTAAGTTGAACTGTTAATCGTTTCAAAATATGGGTTTGGAGCCACTGAGAGACAATGTGTGTTGAAAATGTAACCTGTATGAGTATGGGATCAAAGCAGTTTACAGAGAGCCATACTAAATAATTGTTTTACCGAGCCGTTATCTAAAGAGCCAAAAAGCTCACGAGGAATGTTTTGTGTGTGTCCTGGATCCTAGATCAGACACACAGGTGGCAGGTGTGGAAATAATCTATGATTATGAAAGATAATCGTGGATTATTATTAATGATATAGTAATGTACTTTGTCATCTGTCCTGTGGGAGAATACATGTCCCTTTAAGTTGAGTCTAGCAGGCCAGATTAGACCCCCTGGTGAGGTAGCTGCTTCAAAGGGCCCCTCGCATACCAAGCGGGGGAAGGTTGTGAGATAAGAGCCTTTGGTTGACTGAGCAGGGCCAGAGCTAGCCGGCCCTTGTGTGATGTGTAACAAGAGACAGGACCAAGCGCAAAGCCTTGTGGGTAACCAGAACTTCCTGTTGCTTAAAGATCTGCCCTAAAGGCGGACCTTATGTGTGAAGTTGATATAATAGGCTGCCTGAGCACAGGATTTTAGATTCAGAAGGAACAGTGCCGTGGGTTACCTGAAATATGGGTTTTAAGTAACTTACCGAGATCCTACAAGAGAGTGAGAGACCAATAGTGAGTAACATTGTAATTTTGTACTTGTGATGTGTACGTCTGATGTGAAGTCATATCCTTAATACTCTGTGTGTTATGTGCTTATTCTCTCTCTCAGGTTTTATTACCTAACCACTAACTACCGGTGCCTAAAGTGCTAACCGTTGCTAACTGGTAACTAAGTTTTAGACTAGATTGTTTGTATAGTAAATAAAAAACCATCAAAGACACCAGGTATGAGTAATGTGCTTACAACTCTCTCCACTCTTCTTGAACCCTTTCAATGGGTCTAGCGATTGTAGCTTAGCTGCATCAAACGCAGAAAGTGCGATTTGCTACAAAATTGAACAATCATCTATCATATGGCCGAGTTTCGTAAAAAGCGTATGCACGGTTCAGCCAGAACTGCGAAAAGTGGCAGAAGAAGAAGAAATGGAATAATGCCAATAACAAAACGGGTCCATGCTGGAAGCCTGGCCCCGTAATAATAATAAAGAAAGCCTAGTATCCCAATAAGGCTTCGAAGCCTGATAGGCTCTCGAAACCTTAAATAGACAGGAAGAGCATGAAATAGCAGGTGACAGAAAAAAGAAAAAAAAAAAGTGTTTGCAAGAACTGGGGCAGAAAGTCAACTGTAGGTGTGTGTGGGTACTGGGGAACGCAAGATCGCAGCAGTCTTAACACTCTTACACTTCACACACATCTGATAACCCGCCGCAGGATGTTTCACCATTGGGCCGGGGAGCTCATCAGGTGGCTGTCGGATGGACAGCATCATCATTGAGGGAAGTGAAGTGGTTCTCTGGTCGTCAAGGAGACAAAAAAGTGGAGCTGTTTGACTTGAAAATATTTAATTCTTTGAGGGAGTAGCCTCAGTGCCCAGGCTTTTTTTTGTGAGGGAGTGACTTGCTGTCCATAGTGATGGAGAGCATATGCAGCGTCGTCTATCAACAATCTCAACAATGAACATATGAATGAATATGTGAAGTCTATCAGCAATTAACAAATTAATGGATATTATGTTACACCGGAGATTCTAACTTGGGTCTCGCGTGTGGGAAGGGACACTAAAGCCAAACATCTTAACCACTAGCGGCTGGTGACAAGCCTAAAGGGGAATCCCCCCCTTTTACATCTAATGTAACTAAAGTGCACAATGCAAGTAACTAAACCTAAGTTGTGCAATGATTCTCAAAGTGCGGCTTGTGCAAAATGACTGGAAACCATAAAAAGTTATTAGATTTAATAGAACAAAATAAAACATTTAGATTAAAATTTATAATGATTAATGTGAACTTTCATAATAACATCTTTGAGCTTTTATTTTATTCCTGACAGCTAGTATCCACTATGTTCTACTGCTTAATTTATGGTCCATCGTCACATGCCGGAAGTAGTATAAATCAGGCTTTGTGGTTTTGTCTCATCGCAAACCGTGGTTCTGAACTAGGCTTTAGGAACCAATTTCATTACGTCTCCCCTAGCTTTTTGACTTTCACAAGGGAGAAGCTGTGCCCCCCCACTGCAAAGCTTCTGCTGCACAGCCTCAACCTCAAACAGGATGCTGCAGACACCACCATGTCATTACATGGAACCTTTCAACCCGCTTGAACATGGGGAAGGAGTAGAGTTTGTGGGTGGCCCTATGTGGTCGTGTCTCTGTTTCAACAGTGCAAGGGGTCCTTGGGTTCAGTGACACTCTGCAAGTGACAGGTTGATCACTCAAGGGGTAGGGTGACAATAAATAGCAAAGTCGACCCTCAGGGGCCATGTCCACAGAAAGTGTTTTTTGAGCTGACAGCGTCTGTCTGTCATGAATTTCTATGGTAAAGACGGCATCTCTGGGACCCCAATCTACACTGTAAAATCTTAAGTGTTCATTCAACTCTCACAAACGGACTACCAAATGGATCGGTAAGGATCCATTTGATTGCATTTGTACCCTTACAGACCAGTAAGGGTCCATTTGGTTCCCAACTATCAATCATTTAACAGGAGAACCCCTGGACCCTATATTAAGAACCACTGTATAGCTAAGAGAAACTATTAGCATAATGTTGCAAGTGCATGCAAGAATGGTCATTTGGTATATCTCTGTGTTAAAACAGGTAGTGATGAATGAAGAATCAGGGTTAACCCTAATTGTCATATTAAGTATAAACATTCCACTTCAGATGACACAAGAGAGCTGTCATTAAAACTCTGCATGTTTTAATGCTAAAGTCTTATGCTGTATTCCTGGTATGTTTTTGCAAATTCCTGATAAATCCATGAAATATGACCAAGGCTGTATCTTGTTATCCACTAATGTAATTACAGTCCATTTGAAACATCCACTACTAATAGCATGTGAGCAGGGCCCGAGGAACCCTTGCTTGGGTCAGTAAAGACCTCTGTGAAAAGCCATTGCTTTTAAAAGATTTCCTCTCAATCTTTGGGAAAGAGAGTAAAGTCAATCGCCTGACTCCAGAAACTGTCCGAAATGAATTAGCGCAGGCCGCGGCTAATGGTATCAATCTGATTACATATAGCCAGACCCGGCTGCTTGCATCTCTGATGCAGTGTCCAAGTCAAGGCTCCAGTTGTGGCAGTTCACAGTGGGATGAAAAACAAATTGAAAAGTAAACACAACCATTCCTGAAATAACACTATTACAAAAAATAATAATACCACAAATAATACAAACAAATAAAACAATAACACATGCCAGGAAGGGATCAATCTTTAATTTTATCTTTCTCTTCTCCACACAGCAATGGTCTTGAAGCAAATGCTGCTCAACCAGAAAGTAGCTCACTGGCACTTAAGGAAATTGATCGCTGCTGTGATCTGGATGGGGTGATCTGATGATGACTTTAAAATGGAGATACATTAGATACATTCAGGAGATATCATGTTTCAATAATTCTCTCTCTCTCTGAGAGAGAAGCCTCGCCTTCTTTGATTAGCACTGATTAGGCTTGAATCAACTCCCAGAACAACCCCCATTCACAGACATACAAGGGTCTCTGTGAAGACATGCCATTCAAAACAAACAAGGGGCACACTCAAGCTCTCTCTCTCTCTCTCACACACAGACACACACACACACACACACACACACACACACACACACACACACACACTTAACCCTTGAGCAACACATGGCCAAACTTTGAATTCAGACACCGTACCTTTAACAAATACTGTACCAACCAGCTCCAATGAAAACAACACTAAAACGGCACTAACTCTTGTGACCAACCACAGCTCTCCAACAGCTGGATTGCTCTAGTCGTATAATCAGTCAGTCAGTCACACACCCTCACCCACTGACGTTTTGTGTCACACTTTGCATGTGTTCGACTTCGAGCACACTTGTAGAAGAGAGGACATGCATACCGTGTGTCCGTCGTAAGGCGAGGAGACGAGCTTGTTGCTGCTTCTTGTTGTGGTAATAAACCTGGTACGACAAGCCACTGAGCTCAGCTCTCTCTCTCTCACACACACACATGCACACACACATACACAGAACAGGCAAGAAACAGACCTAGCCCCTCCCTCCCTCCTTCTCACATGCTGTCCTGCTGCCCACAACCCTGGCTCTCTTTCTCCTCCCTTTTAGTCTTTCCCATCTCCTTCTCTTTTCAGACAAACAGTTAGGCCCTAATACTCAGTCTTTCCCTACTCCGTAGATTTGGCGCTGTTGGTCAGAAGCCTTGTATCTCCATATTTAATATTTTTTATTTGTATAAATGAATGCCCTATTTTATACTTCATCGTATGACATTAGAAATGCTTTGGGATATTATACATCTGCTATTTGCATATGTTTTTAGGAATTCTGAAAAATGCCTGATGAGGTTGAAAGTGGTTCATACATCTGTCTGTGGGTTTTATACATATTTAACCAATTAAAATGATCAACTCTTGTGACTAAATAATTACATTGGATCAATTGGAACAAAGTCTATTTTTCCAGTTGCTGAAAATGTACGATTTTGGACACATGAGGTTTCTTCTCGACAGCGAAGGTATGCTACCACTCTCTCTCTTCCTCTCTCTCTCACACCTCTGCTTTTCATAATGTTCAGTTTCTTCTCCATTTATCTGTGTGCACTGTTGCTGTTCAGAACATACTATAAAGACACGTCTGTCTCAAATGGCAGTCTACCACCTACACAAATACACACACAGTATTATGGGTAATGCATAGCCCCTTTCGGGACCCTGTTTACCTTTTTTGTATTTGGGAAGGCGGTATCCAGGGTCCCTTGTCGCTCAAAGCACTCTCTCTCGAAGTCGCGGGTACCACTGTCTCGTCTCGGGCTAATAGCTCGTCGCTTAGAAGTTGCAGAGATTTCTCAAAGGTACCAAAAAGAGCAATACTAGCGCGCGGTTAATCTGCATTAATGCGCTCGGATCGGCGATGCCGTTTAACATTTTTAATAATTTAGTAAAACTTAAACTCCTCTCTCACACTCTGCTCCAGTTCCCATGTCCCGCCTCCCCGCGGTGACTGACAAGCTGCGCGTCCTACGCATACCTCTATGGTCCTACGGTACTGCCTCTGATTGGCGAGCTCCTACATGCTTGCATGACAATCACAACTATACTGCACCTGTTCATTTTTACTCAGACCGAGTTTAAAATAAGAATTCAATATACTGAATATAAGTACGAAGCAACTGAAAAACACGTTATTTCAATGGTAGTGGATGGGGAGAGGATTTTTGTCCAACAAAGAAACAGCAACCAATGGGTGCAAAGAGGGGCACAACCACGGGCAGGACTTGACAAAGGGTCAATTGTAACACAATGTATACATTTTAATTGGAAGTAATATGTACTACATTATATATTAAAGTAACTTCCGCAACACTGTGTTATCACACACATACATAACTAAACTACAAACACATACATTGTCTCACACAATCTTGAACACAAACACACAATCACAGCAACAGAGCTCCTACTCACATACAAACCATGTGTCTTGGTAATTCAGGCCTTTCTGCACCAATAAACCAAAGCAGGCCACCTAATTTCCTCAGCCAGCACAGAAAAAACAAGCACCCCAGGGACCTACAGAGGAGTACATAACCATTAATGTACTCTCCTCTGCTGCTGACCTGCTTCCATTAACCTATATGACTGTTGACTGTTACCTCAATCCGCGCTTATGGATAGAATACATCACTTAGCTACAGTACTTGACTGTGTAGAGGAAAAGGCAAATATCCCATTCTTTGTACTAATAGGTTGGTTGCCTTTTAATGGTTTACAAACATTAAACATTTTCCATGCATCAAATTACTTGTGCAATGTATGTAGCTGTCACATAATGTTGGGTAAAAAGATCACACCATACGTTGCAGAAAACCAATATTTCACGTTGATAGGATCATGTAACAATTGCTTTCACACTGTATAACACACTCCCTCCCTCCCTGCCCCATCACAGAACAAGTAATGTTCATGAAGTGCAACAGGCAATACTGATACATACAAACAGTAAACAAACAGCAATTCCTACCAGCAAAGTGTAACAACAGCCAAGCATGCATCAAGGGACATCGGTTTGTAGCTATCGTACGTACAGAACCCCAAGCATGAGCGCTAGTGATGCGCGGGTTGACCCGTAACCCGCGGGACCCGCGGGTCAACCCGCGGCGCGGGTGGGTCGAGTCAGAATTTCGGAGAAAATTATGCGGGCTGCGGGTGAGCGGGTCACGCGCTCTCACACGCAAAAAAAATAAAAATAATAACATGCTCTTGTTTTGTCTTTATTCCTATTAAGAATAAGAATAATAACAATAAAACAGTTTGAATACACTTAGGGATTATTTTCTAACCATGATTTTACAGAATAAAAAAAAAAATCGCGGGTCGCGGGGCGGGTTGAGCCGTAGATTTATATATGGGTTCGCGGGGCGGGTTGAGGCGGGTTGGGTTCCGTCGCGGGGCGGGGCGGGGCGGGTCATGAAAAAACCCGACCCGCGCATCGCTAATGAGCGCACAGATGCTGCTTTTCTCCCGCTCCTTTTCTCCCGCTCCTTTGTTAATGAATGCTATTTTCATAGATATCATATCATATCAACCCATAATATAAATGTATTTATTTTACACATAGAAAATAACCATTGTGGCATTAATAAAGTGAGATCAAGTCATACAGTTTGGATATAACCAGTATTCTAATTTTATTATCATGCTTTGTCTTTATTACAGTATAGAAATATATATTCTAAATGAGTGAAGACAATGCTTAATTCTGTTTTTATTATATGTATATCACTGATCGAGGTGGGCTACAAAGAAGCAAATGACTCTCCATTGATATCAATGGCACTAAACCATACCAATATGGAATTCAATCTTGTTTAGAACCGGGACCTTTAGTAAGTTGTTTACATTATCGACTGCATACTAGCCTCGTGCAACCCAAAACAAAACCCATTCTGAAATTAATCTGATGTGTAGGCCTAACTTGTCAGCTGCGGTTAGCCTACATGAGCCACGTTCTTTCATTAATCTATACAATTAATCTGACTGATGATTAATTTAGATGAGCGCTGATTTGACGATCATTTATGTCCCGCTTATCATAACTAGATTGTTGTGACCTGTTTCTGACAGGCACAAACTGTTTGTTCAGAATATGATACGCTACTTCTGGACTTAAGCTATCAAATTCTGTATGTGGGCAAGAGAGTCCAAGATGTACACATTAAAACACATCACAGAATTTCCGAAGGCCGTGCATGCCGTTCCAAAAATCTACAGAAATGATAGTCCTAACAAACAGGATAGAATCAAAACAATCAGAACATTTTTAATTTCCCTTATCTATTACATATTATGATGATACAGGCTTTCAGACAAATATAGAACAGAAATCAGTTATGTGTATGCTGATGACAACTTTTCACATCAGCTGCTTTTTGAGACAGACAAATGCCCTATGAAAAAGCTGCTGGTGAGAACAGCCATGTGCAAATCTGATACTGCGCGTGCAATAAAGCATGCATCTGGTGGTAGGTTCAACGCGTTAAAGTGATGCTTTAGAAAAACAACCATTCATGCTGAAGTCTGAGTGAGGCTAAATTGTCCTTAACAATTCCTACAAAGGGACAATTGTGGCAGAACAGTATAAATCTAGCCTGCTGAGAGAGGGCTATGATTCATGTCATGGGCTTAGGGGAGAAGTGATTAATTTGCATATTTACAAAATATACTTTCTCACACTGTACTATGCTGGCAAGGAACTCACAACTTTTTAAAGGATCCTAATACAACAAGTCAACCAAACATTTAGTATGTATTACAGATAGATATTCAGCTTATTCGTCATGGAAATTAGATTTAAGAAAAACGCTACTCTGGAAACTCCTGCAAGGCTGAGATACAAGTTATAGAGTTGGATTAAGTTTACACAATAAATAAATTAGAAGTAAAGTGAAGGCCCCTTTTAGTTTACTAGCAGTATTAATACTTCTACCACAGCCTCACTGTGTGATTCCTGCATAGCAATATGCTAGTGCTACACTTCACATGACACAAGAGTGCCTGCACCATGAATTCTTCAGTAGCTTCTTGGCAACCAAAAACTGACCAACAATCCAAGAATGGGAAGGGAAATCCTTTGAGTCATAGAAAATATGTTTGGTCCCCATTAGAAAATTGCTGATGATCAGATGCAGAGATTACTACAGATCATCACATACAATCATAGTGTGCATTTCAAAATTATTGAAACAAATAGAAGATGGCTTTATACAGCAACCCTCTGGCATCTGGCATTTTGTTTTAAAATGAATGTTTTGGCCATGGGTGGTATGGCTGCCTTTGAAGGATTAAACAGTTTCATATGAGAACAAACTGACACACCAAACAGTGACCTGGTTTCCCTTGATCCACATGTGTCCCATCCATTTTTTATAGGTTGATGTTTTCACAACTTTAATATTTTAGTAACATACAGTACCATCTGATTGCAGTTTCTTTGAAGTTTCTAGTAGGGATAGACCCAAACAATATACTGTAGCTATAGTTGCGTTTGGCATACAGTATTTGCTGTCAACAGTTCAAAGTAATGTAACAAATAAGTCACCCACACCACCCAAGATGGTATCCTACCTAGTATGAAGGAGTTTATAATTTAGGCATTTAGCAGACATTCTTTTCCAGAGCGACTTACGAGTGCGAGATACATGTATAACATAGAGTTGTGGAATAGTGTGTGCGTGTGTGTGTGTGTGTGTGTGTGTGTGTGTGTGTGTGTGTGTGTGTGTGTGTGTGTGTGTGTGTGTGTGTGTGTGTGTGTGTGTGTGTGTGTGTGTGTGTGTGTGTGTGTGTGTGTGTGTGTGTGTGTGTGTGTGTGTGTGTGTGTGTGTGTGTGTGCGCAGTATATCCTCCCAGGCTACACTGTAGTAACTGGATAATTCAGGAGAGGTACTCACTGTGTCATTATGTGCATGTGGGAATATGTGTTTTGGTGTTGTAAATAGCATGGTTGGTTCTCCATATTCTGCTTAAATAGCAGTCCTACATACTGTACAAGTGGGCGTGCCCACACACACATGCACATACAAACACACACAGTAATTCTCACTCTAATCCACATACGGCCAGCATATGCCATGCCATATGTGGCCTGAATGGTCCTCAAAGTCAATACATCCATACCATGCTGATTACAGTGCTCCAAACCAGCCACATGGTCGTGGATTGCATTTCACACCAGGGACAGGGTGTGGAGGCTTTTATAGCAGAGACAGCCCGACTTCAACCTTTCTGTACTCCCACTAAGACAGTGGTTACTGGTTAATTAAAATCTAAATGTCACTCAGGACATTTCCCTACACAATTTGAAAGTCATTACTGCCAACTGAATCAATGCTACAATTGCAAATGTACTTTTCCTAGAGTTAATCAAAGCTTAGGTTGACTGGCAAAGAGGCTGCAATCAACAATTATTTTCATGATCGATTCATCCGTTTATATATTATATATATTATTATATATTTTTTCATTATTCAATTAATCTGTCGATTAATAAAGCTGCTACCATCTGCTAAAACAATAATTCATATTTATTATATAAAAACATCGATAGATCTATCAACGTTGTCCATATCAGCCTGTATGGAGTGTTATTTATATATATAGTTTTTATAATTAATATTTTACTTCTCAAATTAAATTTAAAAAAATCTATCAATGCTGCGGAAAGAAAAATGTGCGCTATCATTCTGTGCTTGGCTCCGTCCACAGTGTTCTGCGCCTGACAAGCAAAGTGAAGCTGGAGCTGTAATTGTACTCTTATCAACAGGAAGACACAGCCTGAGTGAGGATGTCTGCTTCCTGTAGTATGTGGCACTGAACATCAGTTGGACAGTGTTGGACATGCCGTGCTGCGTCACGTGTACTGCACTTACAACCACACTGTTACTTAGGCTAGTCCAAGTCTTCATCTGGCAAACATGCAAGTCCATAATGTACTGTATACACACAGTAAAATCTGGAGTTTTAATCTATGAAAAAGGGTAAATGTGCCCTCATGGGATAATTTTTACACTTCAGAGATCAGTGATAGATTAACCCTTCCGGATTTTACTGTAAACTTGTCATCTGTCATTTGTGTTTAGCTGGAACAGCATGATGGTGCCAACTGTTTTCTCTTGAGGCCTGGGTGGGTGGGTGGGTCCACCCGGCCACCCTCACAAAGAAAGCTTGAGAAAGCTGGCCCACCCAATCGATTTTTGCAAAAAAATAATAATTTGGGATTTTTTCTTTTTAAATTTTTTTATAATTAATTTTTGGATAAAGAAAATCGGTAAAATCAGGCAAAACTAAGAATTAAATAACATAACCCTAACCCAACCCTAACCCTAACCCTAAAACCGAAATAAAGTAACAAAAAAACGTCCAAAAACGCCCAATATCCGCGCAATAACCACACATTTTTCGCGTGCGCGTGCATGCGTGCCCACCCGCTCCTGCTCAGGCCCAGCCTATACTAGCGTTCTGGCTGCGCCACTGGAAAGGTTGATCTCTGAATAGATATTATCTCTGTTTAGTAACAGCTATCAAGGGCACATGCAATGTGTTTGTAAAGTCATCCAATCAGAATTGCCAGAATCGGTCGAATATTCAAATAATCGTTATTAATAGCAGTAGAATAATCAACAGATTTTGGTCAGTCCTGCACATCCCTAATATGCACAGTATGACACCAAAGAGACCGAATTGAGCAACAGTGAATGCCTGAATGTAGAGACAGCTGAAACCGGAGGTGAGCCACCGCCGGCCAATGAAATCCTTAGTGAGAGACGTTCCCTAATTGTGAGGTCTTAGAACACAGGAGAGAGGGGAAGAGGAGCAGACACTTGGAAGCCTTCCCGGAGGCTTTCATCTTTGTGTTTGGAGCCATCCTTTCCTCCAGTGGGCCCTTTCAGTGAACAGCAGGATGTCTGCCAACTACACAATATGTCCACCTCCTGAGTCTCACACTATGCTGCCATGCCAGTCGTCAACAATGAACAGTAATAAATGTAACTCAGAATTGAACTCTATAGCGTTTTTTGCCCCATGCAGAGAGATCAAGAATAGTAGGGTGGTTGCTAAAATGAAGAGAATTAAATCCAGTAAAATGCAATACGCAACCTGTTGTTTCATCAATATTTCAGGCAATTAGCAGAACTTAGTCGTTGTTGTGCCAGAGGGAGCTAATGGACACAGCAACTGCTCTCTCTCTCTCTCGGTCTCATCCCCATCCCGTAGTGCTATGCGATTTGTTTGAGCCTCTGCCGAGTCCCACGTGCAGCCATTTGTAGAATTTTTGTTTTAGTTTTTCGGGTCGTTTCAGCTTTGGGCTGATAAAATGTATGTTAAGATCGGCATGGGTAGGGTTCGGGCTTCCAACTCATTCGGGCCAGCCTTTAATTTCACATGGACAAAAACTATGGTAAAATAATCATCCAAAATAATAGTGCAAAGGAATTAAATATAGGCTATGTAACTAAATAGCACAATGCAAGGACTAACTTAACCCTAAAGTAGTGCAATAGGCTAATTCACATGGTGCTGCTTGTGAAGAATGATTGGAAAACGAAAAACGTAATGAAATTTAAAAGGACAAAATAATGAACGTTTGTGAATGTCCCACATGATAAAACACTAAAGTGGACTCTCATAATAAATTGTTGGATGTAACAAACAAGATTGTGTCATATTGACAACAAAGTGACAGTTACTGCCAGTGTCAAACCATAATTTGTGACCAATTGAAACATGTGTCCCCACTGTGGCTGCTGTTTTAATTGTCAACGACAAGATCTGATACAGTGCCCATAATCAAAACAATTTCCAATTTAGGCATTTAGCTCTTATCCAGAGTGACTTACAAGTGCAAAATCTGAATAAGCAGAGTAAGCATGAGGTCTAGTCAATAAACAAGGTAAATATTCACATGAGAGTACAGAGAGATACTTGGATACCAGGAAACGTAGCATCCAAAACATGCTATCTAATTCACTTGTTTAACATTTGTGACTGTCCCTGAAGAAAGAAAAAAGCAACCTGTTCACTAGAGATACTGTACATGAATCGATAGATGTCAAAGGGATTTCATGAGGTTTCAGTTGCCAATTCCAGCATAACTAGCAATTAACACGAAACAATGAAAGTGGACAAATCATACTTGGCCCACACTCACTTCGCAAGAGGAAATTTGCACCATGCCCTAAACTGACAAATGTATTTGCTACAAGGTTTTCTTTGTACACGTTTCATTGCCAACCTCTGTCCATCGTTCTCTCTGACTTTAATGCACACAATGATTAACCACTTAAACCGAATATACTTTGCTGACAGGGGTCCATCACGGGTCAATACTTGGTCCTCTCCTTTTTTACCTCTACAAATAGTCAATCGCAATGTACTTGTGCTATTTTCTTGCCTATTATGATGAGAATTATGATGAGAATATGCCCAGTTCATGTGGTTACATTTGCTAAATGTGGGGGTTTTGGGGTATTTTGTCACTTTGATACATTTATTTTATTTATTCATTAGTTTATTTGCGGGACAGTGCACATTAATGAACATTTCAATCAATACACACGATTGCATGTAAAGATGCCGGATTTAGCTAGAAGCTAATTTCTATCCGTAGTCCCACATACAAAAACACCAAAGTGACAACATGACAAATATAGAAAAAAAAAACCTACACAACTGCCTACAAATTAAATGCCATGCCACATTTACGCCTAACAAACAACCTAAATACCGTAAGTATAGTCTAATACCTAGCCAGTAGAAAATCAAAACCTATTTAGTATTTTGACACATCTAAGATTTTTAATGTATCAATGGTCATATGTTTGAGACATTTTTAACCATTGTTTTAGTTTAAAAGTACATTAGGTGGGGCTTTACCTTAGAGTGACAGGGAGGCTACATTCCATCGTAGGCTCCTTGATGGAGAGTACATTCTGTCTAAAGTGATCGGCCTACGATGGACCTCACAGTACCCTTTGGTGTCTGACCTAGTACCACGTCCAGTCTTTTCCTGTGGATAAAATCACACACACTGGAGGAGGAGCCAGTCCATGTAGACACTTATAGACAAATCCACAGAACGGCATTCATAACTGCGGTGTCAAGCGGCTTCCACTCTGTACAGCGACACCGCAGCTATGGCAGCGCAGTGCCAGCGCTCTTGTGCATTCGTCTATAGACAAAGCAGAGACTTAAAAATGAGCGAAGCTTAAAAAGTGATACTTTTCCAAAATGTAACAATGATGGTACGAGTTTGGTTTCTTATCTAAGACCTTGATGGTTCTCTTGGAAAGTTGTTCAATTGGTTCCCGGACTGTGGCACCAGCAAACGACCTGTTTGTGAAACAATATTCAATGTGTGATAGCATCATACAGTGGAGATGTTTTTGCAGCAGGTTATATAGTTTTATAACCTTCCTTGTTGTGTTGCATAATTAGCTCATTTGTCATCTGTGAGGATGACAGGTATACACCTGAGGAACAGAGCACTTCTTATTCATTTCATTTTCATCCTGTCTCTGCTTTGACCACAAAACACCTAGTTGGATGTGAAAATGGACAGTTTTTGACCCGAGACAAAGTGATTCAGTGTTATCCGTCATGTCCCCTGCCAACACACACACACACACACACACACACACACACACACACACACACACACACACACACACACACACACACACACACACACACACACACACACACACACACACACACACACACACACACACACACACACACACACACACACACACACACACACACACACACACAGAAATATAATTACACAGCCAAGTTCAGCGACCACTATCCAGCACCTGCCAAGCCTGTGGCAGGTTAGCGATACTATTGCCTTAGGCTAATCATTAATTGTTAGATTGGGCTCTGCTTTGCGGGCATGTTCGCTGTCATTGTAGCCAGTGGGAAAAAATGACACGTCCTTCCCCAAGCCTGTACAAACAAGCCCAGATACGTATGGACATAAGGCACCAATTACTGAAGACATCCAGTTGCATGTTAATGGAAAGGTTAAAGGATGGGGTGGGATGAGACAAGTGAAGGTGATGTCATTTTCCTGAGTGAGTGAGTGAGTGAGTGAGTGAGTGAGTGAGTGAGTGAGAGAGAGAGAGACAGACAGACAGACAGAGAAACAATGGGATGACTCACCACGTTTTTTTCAGGTTCCACCTGTGACTCGGATGAAGACTCCATAGTTGCGTTGAGCCAGAGTGGGGCGTGTTAGTGCTGCTCAGCGGCCTGCATGTCTGTCAGGAGAGAAACAAGGCATTACAAGCTTAGTTAGTTACTGTTAAATACAATTTATTTTAAAAAGAAAACAAAAAAAGACCTGCTAGCATGCCGCATCACCTCTGGTTAGATATAGCCACCTTTAAGGCCCCACCATTAGAAGGACTACAAAAGTAACAGAAGACAGAACATTTAAAACCAATCTAAATGACAAGAACCTGGCTAAAACAAATACATTTTCTGACAGCTCTTCAACAGCAGGTGTCTTTCCCCAATGATAATTTCCCATCTGCTCTCTAATGTAATCCATAAAGCACACACCTGCCACTTGAAACAAATGTTGTACACACTCCCAGTGTCAGTTCTCCCTTGTAAATACATATGCAGCAGACTCAATAATGCAGCTTTAAGGCCCAATGTCTACATGCTGAGGTGAGAGATCGTCTCTGTGTCTCTCATGATCCTACTTGCAATCAACCTTGTCACCTCCTTAAGTCAATAACCAGGACTAGCAGTATCAGAGTCCGTGCTTTTGGGAAATTACCAATGTCTTCAAAGGATTACAGAAGGATTGATATTCTCCAGGGAGGCAGAACATTTATCACAATCCATACCACCGTTTCCACA
The DNA here is from genome assembly GCF_963454915.1 of Gymnoscopelus microlampas. NCBI lineage: Eukaryota > Metazoa > Chordata > Actinopteri > Myctophiformes > Myctophidae > Gymnoscopelus > Gymnoscopelus microlampas. The sequence continues at coordinate 23,047,302 of NC_139960.1, forward strand.
TCAAAGCTGTGCGGCGGTGACTGCCAAGACAATAAATAAACAGCCTGTTTCCGGAGTGAACACAGGCGAAGGAGATCCTGCCAGGTTGTCAGATACAGGAAGGAAGATTATGGTAAAATGGACGGTCTGCATTTAGCACTTTTCTAGTGCTTTTTAATGTGTGTCTCATGGCCATCACCACCGAGGTTGTGGGTTCGAATCCACTGTGGTGCATCCGGCTTTGTCGGGTATCTATGTGAACACAATTGGCTTGTGTTTGGGGGAGGGAAGCCGGGCGGGGAGAGTGATATCTGTCACTGTACGTACTCCTGCGGGCTGGGGCGGCACCCGTCAGTGGGGAGTGTTGGACGGGAGGAGTAGGACGGAGGCTCTACGTCTTCCCGGTGGGGGCACCTCACTGGCAGGTGAGTCAGTAGGATACAACAGCAGTGACAACACAGAAATGTGTCTGGGGATGAATTAATTGGCATAAGGACTAAATTGGGGAGAAAAAGAGGTAAAAGAAATATGGCTACTATAAATTAAAAAAAATACAAATAAACGTGTGTCTCATATTCACACGCACACATACATTCACATACAGATGACAAAAGGGAACGGTACAAGGCACCAACCTGCTCATCAGGAGCAGTTATGGGTTCGGTGTCTTGCTCAAGGACATTTCAACACAATATTAACAGGAGGAGTTGAGCCGATCAAACCGGGAACCACTCTACCTCCTGAGCCAGTTTTTGGAATACTAAAGGATGTTTACAAGACACAATTGAAACTAACTTGAGTTAAGGTTAGTTAATATGCACAATAATACAAATGTGAATTAACAACCAAACATGGCATGTGAATAGATATGGTCCAATAAGTATAGATACTTAGATAGACAGGCTTTTCATCGCTTTGATTATGGTTGATTAATTTGACATTAAGTCTTTGAACACAGCATATGAATGGATAATCAATAATAGTACAATAACATAATGAGCACAGCATATGAATAGATAATTGATATGGGGTACAGTATGTCATGTTTATTTCTGTAGCTGGTCTGGATGCTATGGTACTTTGTGGTAGCAGGTTCTGTTCATTTATGTTGATTTTACTAAGATATTTAAAACACAACTCTAGCCATCCCTGGACAGAATCCTCCACCATTTTTGTGAGCATGTGGGCCAAATAGAAGGTGCACAGCCATAGACCTGGTCCAGAACTCCAGCTACACAACTGCATTGACTAAATAATAATTACAACGGTATACAGGCTCTTTTTTTCTTGAAGTGTTTCTTTTTGGACATACAAGATTTCCACCTGACAGCGATAATATAGTGTTGAAATAAAAAAAATGTCATGGAAAACACAAAGCGCATGCTTCATTGTTTGACTGTCACCTGACAAAATGTCTTTGTGCTCCTCTGTCGTCACATGGTGTGTGTGACCACAACATGATCCATTTCCTTTTTATGGTAAAGCCCAGTCCACACCAACGATTCGCAATGCAACAAGGTTACAACTTGCAACCAGTTGCAGCGGTCTGAATTGACCAGCTGCACGTCTGTGCAGTTTTTGGTCTGTGCAGTTCCACAGTGCCTTTATAGATACAAATGACCTGCATTTGAGTCTCCTATGGGAGTCTCTGCCTTGTCATCAAATTATTGACTTAGGAATGCGACAAAAACAAAAAAATCTCCATGAAATCAAGGATTCATGGGGTGTGTAATTAAATAAATAAATGCTATAAGTTTTGTGCTTTGTATCTTATGATACAGTATGTATATGTTACCACAGTATGTTAACACTTGAACACACAGATGAAAAGATAGTTCAGGTTTTGTGCAAACAAAACTGTATCACAACATCAAAGGACGTGCAGCAGTATGTGTGTGTGCACGTGTGTGTATGGAAAACTGCAAGCGAGATAATGACTCATTCCACCGTTTAAAGAATTATAATTTATAATCATAATCTCTGCATGACATCAGACAAACAAACGCAAAAATAACTCGGATGCACAACTAGACACCTGCTGAGAGTGGCTGCAACTGGAAACACATTTAAATGGATTTTAAACACAGCCCCATTTCATAAAACTGACATAAATGCTCTGCATTTCCACAGTGCCTTTATTCAAAGCGCATTACAACCATGCAAAGAAGGAACCACCCTCATCGGAATCAGTTAAGGGTTTAGTGTATTGCTCAAGGACACAAAACCAGGAAGAGGCGGGCATCGAACCAGGAATCTTGTGAGCCGCAGGCGCAGCCACCCTCATATATGCTGAATATGGTTTGTGGAAGGCTCTGTGCAGAGATAAAAACAAACAAACGTGTGTGTCTGTGTGTGCGTTTGTGTGTGTGTGTATGCTGTCAAAAAGCATTATCACTAGGTCCCTTTGTTCAGGTGCAGTACTACCTGCAACACTCTACTACCCAATGAAGGACTGGCCGATATTAATGCTCTACATGCTAGTTTGCTTTCTGGAAGATTATATTCTGCTCAGCAGCTGCCTGACAAAGCTTGGCTATGCCACCAATGCTTTCAAGCTGATAAGAAGCGGCCACTTAAGCTGATTGCCATTTTGCGTGGATATTTTTTAATAGCTTTTGCTCCACAGTTCTACCTGGGCTAACACCTGACCCCCCTCAGCACGCCACCTCCTGCCCCCCGAGATCATTGTTTGTCTATTTGAAAAGCCTTAATCCGCTGCTCTCAGACCAGTAACTTGATCATCGAAAGGGCAATCTCATCAGGAACAAATAAGACCTCTCGAACAGTGATGGCCATGCATGCCCCCCCGGGGAAGTTGGCAAGGATGTTTCAAGTTCAATTTATTAAAGCCACATTGTAGTGATAAGAGATAATAGGATGACGGGCTGCAGACGTGACACTACAAAATGGCAATAGACTGAGCAATGGGCACGGCATCAACAGTGTCACATCACACAGACTCTCGCTCTGTGGCGGCGTCACAAAGTCCTTTATTCGACAGAGAAAGTCACTGTCGGTCACTGTCGGTCTTCCTGAACTGCTCATACTTTGGCTCCTAAGGTGAATGCATGAGTCTTCAATGTAACATCTTCTATATAACACATGAGATGAGGCGAGTGCACATCTGGCTGGCAAAATTGGTATAGGTCGGGAATAGAAGGAACTCTTCCACAACAGAAAATGGAAGGACAGCTAGCTATGAACAGATGAGGAAATCAAGGCATACAAATTAATTAAAGACAACATGGATCTATCCAAAGAAAAAATGGCAAGTGACAAATATTCTTTCCTCTGCCTAGAAGACCATCCACTTCATCCTGAAAGTTACCCTAACCCTCAAAAAAGGTCCCTTTTGTCATTGAAGTGTCCGTTGAACCCAGTCAAGCAAGCAGACACAGGCAAATAAGCAACGCCCCCCCCACTCGATTTTCTACAGACAAATAGGCAAAAAGACAGACAGAGGCAGGCAGTGAATCTCAAATTCGGAGCTGCTGCTGCTCAGACAATGTACTCTTGCATCCTTAACTCGACCCAACACAGATTTCATAAAGCCTTTGGCACTCGAGGACCTGTCAGAGAATAACAGATGTGTTCCATACTTTCTTAAAAGAACCTTACGATAATCTCTGACTCAGCCCGAACCAGCTACCACACAGATGAAGTGGGAAACATGAACAAATGTTGTCTTTAATAGGTCTAGCATTTTTTTCTCCACTGGGCTTTGCATAGCAGTGGGAGGGGTTCAGGGTTATTTTGTTTTCCAGGGAAGGTTAGCTTTGGTTCTTGGTGCCAATCAGTTCCAGTCCCTGTTGCAATTTAAAAAATGACTTTCATCTGGATAGTTATACCATGAAACAACACCACTGTTCTGTAACAGCCTTTTATCCATTTGTTTTAGACTGAATAATATAAAGCTTAATTATGAATTTCTGTCGTAATTTTCAAGCAATGGAGTGTTTTTGTGCCAACAGCGGAAGGATACTAGTACTCAATGAATGCCTTGGTAAAACCAATGCTGTGTGAACTATAGCTTAACTTCTCAAGGATAACAGGCGGACTAACTGAGGTAACAACGCAAATGGATATACCATGAACCTGGTGCAGTGGATCTCAACATGAGTTTCAGCAAGCACAAGGGGTCCTCAAGAGGTGTTTGAGAGCATCCACATAAAAATGTGAAATATCACATTAAGAACGCGTATAAAATCCCCATTAAAAAAAATACGTTTCTCAAATTTTACACAGCATCAACCGACAGTTATACGGCTGTACTATCTTGTACAAAAATCTATTTGTGACCTTGTGCCCTTGACATGAAAAGGATTGAAGATAACAGCCTTAGTGATTGCATATAATTATAGGAGAAACATGGCTGAAGGAATTTGTAAATTATGTTTCAGAGTCCCAACTTGATTATTCTCTTGCCATTTGACCTACTGGGTCAAGCCCCACCCCCCATAAATAAATAAAATCTATTATTGCTATTTGTGTTGTTGTTGATAATGTATCGTCTGTCATGATGATGAATTGAGTAAAATGGACCACATGGAAACCCTCCCCTCCTCTTCCTCTCTATCTGGATGTACTGCTTAATGCTTAGCATATGGGACTGCCAGTTACGCCCTGTTCTATACTACTAGTCTGCCCTCCACCCTGCTACTCTTTACCCATCACAATCTCGCTGAGCTGTCCTACAGCGCTCTGTGAGCTTGGAATTATTCATCACTGCCAAAGACATAGGACACACGGACAGGGAATCCCAAGATAGTGGCCTGGCAGCGGCTGTGAATCGAAACAGGAGAAAACGGCTATAGGGGATTACTCCAAAGCACCTGTTCTGGGCTGTCTGGGTTGCAGGCATCACACTGGCTTCATCATTTTCTCTTAGTATACGCCACTTTCAGAGTGGGAAGGACAGTCTCCTACTTCATGAGCATTAGTGGAGAAAACAAGCTACATCATCATCACGCGGACCTGCAACACACAGATTTACGAATTTCTTTACGACCACCACACATTGTTTCTTTTTCTAGAATGCAGAGTCCAAGCTTGGATCCACAAATATCCTCAGAATTGCGTGCAAGACTGACCTGTCGCTTGCACTGGGCACTGTCTAGCTCAGTTGGTCAGGCTGGCACACAACTTAACCCAAATATACAAGCTCATAGCGTGCCGTGAGCTTGTAGATCTGCTATTTAAAAAAAAAAAAAAAAAAAAAATCTTTTGAATATATTTTTTTAAAGCGAACATTTGTAACTCAAATCTTTGCTTCTGGGGGTCCCTGGAACTAAAATATTTTGAGATGGGGGTCCGCGGCCATTATACATATCATTTTGGGGGTCCTTGACGTTTTAGAAAACTGTTAAGATTTAGAAGACATTTGTAGAATCGGCCTCAGGTCTGAATGGGTTAATTCCGTTTAGATGAGAGTCAGGCAGTCAGATCTATTAGGAGCAGTGCATTGCACGTGTCCGTCCTGTACTGCTGCCCGTGTGCTTTCCCAGAAATATGAGATACTGCCAAGAGGAGTCAGTGATTGAGACGCGCCAATGCGAGCACTTTGCAAAAGTTGTTGTTCAGAAGGACAATTCAGAGGGTGCGCCGGTGGTATGTGACTGGATAAAGTGTCTGTTGAGGAGGTAGCCTCAAGAATCTAAAAGGACTGTATTTCTAAGCGCTGGCTGTTATGACCGCCGCGGTGTGCTCACAGGCCCGGATTACTGTCCTGAATCACTTAACCTATGAAGTGAAGAGGCCTGCTATTTATCTAAGTATTATTATGAATATTATAACTATTTATTATTACCAATGATTATTGCTACTTATTATTACTATTGAGTATTACTATTTATTATTGCTTATTCAAACCGTCCGACTGGTGCCATCTGACTGCGCCCTAGCATTTATGGGTAGGGTATGATGTCATGCAGTCGTAAGACTACGTCACACTGGCGTTGTGTCCATATTCGGGACGACCGTCTCATCGTCATCGTCGCCTTGGTAACACTCCCCCTAGTGACAGGATCATGTCACTATTCCACCAAGCGATGATGTTCGTTATTATTTCTTAGTCTTTGATTGATGTCCTCCTGATGATAGGGGTGGAGAACCTGTGCGTGCTCTCTGCCCGGTTCGGACTGTCAGAGATACTGCAAGGCGTTCAACATGCACCATATCCATCCTAGGGTCTGCCTCCAACGCATGAACGCATAAACCCATCCTGTTGGGTGCGTCCAAACGGTCAATTGGGTAGAGGAGGTGAGGCTGGCGGAATGCCAGTGCCCCTTCAGATTGTCGCGTTGGTGCGCTAGGCCTTCGTCTTCCTGCGGGTTGGGGCCTCTGACATACCGGATCCCCAGGGGCTCCCTTGGCAGGAGGGCCAGTTTGGTCTCTCGTGGGTGTATTGCGTTATTGCGTTGCTGTGCCACAATTGATGGCACTCTATGACGGACGTCGGGCAAGGTGAGTGCGCTCTCCTCTTTATGCCGATGATTGGCCGGGAGAGTGAATTCGTACCAGTCAAGTTCTGCGTCTCCGACGGGTACGAGTGATGTGGATGGATGTGCTATGCAGCCAGTGATCCCGGTATAGCTGTGGGGAGGTTGACCTAAGTGGCTTAGGAGGATCTTATGTCTGTGACGGTGTGTAAACACGACGACATAGAACACCATGGTAACAAAGCCGAGGGTAACAATCGACATCATGGCAATCGTGCTCCCAGCTAGACGTTGTGCGCTCACACATCGTACACTTGACATCGACATTGATTCTGTTACCTGACCTCTATGTGAATCGTTTTGGATTGTACCTCCTGGTCCCGTGCCTCGCTCCACCTCGGTCTCTGGGTAGAAGGCTTGAGGCAACGAGGCTTCACTGTTCCCTGGGCCTGGGTCTGTTAAGTTAGACACGTAGCCCAAAGGTCTTGAATTTAGAATGGCTTCGGTCAAGGCGATGGAGAGCACTTCTTCGGAGAGCACCTGTGTTCCTAAGACCTCTCGTAGCTCCCGGCTCTTTCCGATGAGGTTCGTACTTCGGTTGGACCGGGACTCGTGGGGTCCCTTCCTGCCGGCTGTGAATCGGCGTGTCGTGTTTGTGGGTGGTTTGCCAGTGGAGTCTGCATCCTGTGGGTCTATAAAGACTCTCTGCGTTGTAAATGGTGGTAATTCTGGGGGCCGTATCTCTATTCTCCCAGCACACCTTGAGGCGTCAGGTGGGCCTCTCCCCCCCCAGGAGCATGGCATTGTCATTTCTAGTCTTATGTCATCGGGGGGCAGGCACTGCTGCGAAGTCTGGCATTGATGTTGGAACGGGCTTCGCCCAGCCTCGTTTGATTGCCAGGCGATAGCTATCGTTGTTGGTCCCATGTAAGGGACTAATTGCATGGAGTCACTGTGGTGTCCAGGTACCACATGCGCTCCTTGTGGTGACTTAAAGGAATCTTCGTGTCCGAGGATAAGCTGTAGGTTGATGTCATTTGCTGCAGGAGGGGGGCGTCTTGCTGGTGGGCCCTCCCCCCCCTGAGCCATCTGCGTAGAAGATGGCGCAACGAGGAGGGATGTCTCCTAGGTGACGTGGCGTGGGTGTGACCGTGGGTTCTGCCGCAGGCTGCTGCTGGTCTGTCTCGTGAGAGCGGAGCACGGGCTGCAGCGGCGCTGTGGTACAGGTGGGGCTCAGCAGACCTGGCTCTGCGCTCGCCGGTATAGCTGTGCGTAGTGCAGGTTCAATACTCTCCTCGGTATGATCCCGTAGTGGCTCCATGGGTCCAGCGGCTGGGCAGCCGCTATCGAATGGTGGCTGCCGACTGCCTGCAAACAGTCGATGAGAACATACATCAGCGGCGGGCCCTGCTCGAGCCCGCACATGCCGGCCTCTACAGAGGTGGAATGACGGGTCTGAGGGGCAGCCGCATCTGCCACACCCTGGGCTGCAGGTCCGATGGGTTTGTCTCCGACTCTGCAGCCTGATGTTCAGTCGAGGCAGTGCTGGGATGGGGCGGCGCTGGGGAGACGGTAGGGATGTCACACGCCTGTGTGCCGTCCTTGACCGCGTCAAATGTTGCGGGTACCGGTCTGTGGCATCCGTCCTGAAATGGGGGCGGCCTCGGAGGTCATAGACGCCGGCCTCGTAGCAAGTCCGTCTTTCGGCGTACAGAGACACGAAGTCGGCTAGGTCGGCGAAAGTGGCGCTGCGCTGCCAATCGTCCATGACGCTGTCCGAATAGCGGTGCCAGTCGTGTCTGATGACGTGGTGTAGCTTCGGAATGATGCCTTCCATAAGGTTCCGATAGCACGAGAAATTCGCGCGACAGCTCGCTTCCCAGCTGCGTCCATCTCCTCGCAGGTCGCCCTTAGGAACCTCGCGAAGTCTTCAATGTCTGCGGTGGGGGTCTCCTCGCTGACGAGGGTCTTCCAGCCGAGGGCCTGCTTGAAGGGCTCCTGCCCCCTGGCCACGAAAAGGTGCGTCCTGGGGCCCGGGCAGGTCCGCTGTGGGTATGCCTTCGCTGAGGCAGGCTTCTTCTCTAGGTCATTTCTGGAGGTCATTTGGCCACCAGGGCGCCCAGTTGGTCGATGTGGGCGCACAATGTGTCGAGTCGAGTTCTGTCGAGTCCGGACTCGGGTGCAGGGGTCTTCAGGTCTGCATGCGCGGCCATAGCCGTGGCGAGTCTGGTCAAAGAGGTGTAGAGTTTGGACTCGGGTGTAGGGGTCTTCAGGTCTTCAAACGCGGCCATAGGGGCCGGTATGGAGGTGGCCAATTTTGCGACGGCCGACTGGAGCACCATGAGGTCCGGTGTGGAAGCAGGGCTGTTCATCTAAGCTGTATAATTGTCCTCGCGGCCTAGAAAGCACAGGCAAACGGTCTCGCTGGCTAAGCGGAAGGCCCCTCTTTGTCTATGAGGAGGCTCGTTAAAGGACCAAAGAACACATAATTGCAACGTCCTCGGTTTGATTCTTGGCCAAGGTCCATTGTAGCATGTCCTTCTCCCTCTCTATCCTCAGCTTCCTGACTTGAGTGGTTCCCAACCCTTTTCCCTCACATCTTACATCTGACAAAGATGAGACCCCCCACACGTGCACACACACACACACACACACACAGTCACACACACATGTGAAAAACAAGCGTGTGTGTGTGTGTGTGTTTGTGTTTGTGTGTGTATTTGAACATGTTAACAACTTAGGCTCTATACTCGTACAAGAATAGCGAAAATTGCTAAATTACAAGCTCACAACTCCTCACAATGCGACATGTTGTGAGATCTGCTACATGTTGTACATCTGCTATTGCTATATTTTTTGGGGCGGTGTAGCCGCCCCCTATAAGTGAGTTTTGGACACCGACCAAAACATTTGTGTACTCCCTAACCCTTCCATTGTTAATGCAAATCGATACTTTTTTCATATCAGCCAATCCCATTACAGCTAGTGTCATCACCACTAACTGTAATGTGATTGGCTGACTTTGCAAATTCAGGACTGTGATTGGCTAGCGAAACACATGACACATGTGCAGCCCTATGAATAGCAGTATGGACTTTAAAAAAAGTCATTTATCCTTTTTTTAAAGTGAGTCATGTTGTGATGACCACACACCGCCCACTTCACACTGGGTGTGATTTTTTTACTTACATTTATATTATTAGTGTTTAGTATTATTGTATTAGTATTCACAATGATGTTACATGTGGGAGTTAGAGATGACTTTGTGCAACAAGTTTAAAAGATACCTACAAACAGACATGGCCTCACAAGGCCTTTGATCTTTGGTGTCCCCGCAAGGGGTGCCCGGGCCCCAGTTTGGGAAACGCTGCTCTACAAACTACATTATGTTAAGTAAAGCAAAATACATTTAAAAAAGAGTGACACACGTAGTCTCATTACAATTGTTTTGTAATCCCTTTGTGGCTCAAATAAAGATTCAAAAGGCAATGCATTCACTGGTGGTGCTGGTGCTACAGTTGAGCACATCATGAGCCAATTTAGGTCAAGTCATGCCCCCATACCCCTCACACATTGTATTGCTCACTTCAACCCTAGCATCCCCATTCTGGCCTGGGGCCTGTGAGCTTGCCTTGTAGATCTGCTATTTTTGCAGAAGAGATTTGGTGTTGAGTGAAAAAAGAAGCAGACCTAATATTGAGCCCTGCTGCACTCTGGTCAAAAAAGTTCAAGTAAGTACATAAGATTTAAGTGGTTTTAAATATGAATAAAACAGGCATGGGTTGGGATTGAAAGGCCAGCTGTCTCTGTCTATCTTTACAGTCATTAGCAGGAGAGGGAAGAGCCAAGGTGCCTCGTGCTGTTGCGCAGTCCTGATTGATTACAGTCAATCATTTTCACTGACACTGTCATTCTGTCCCGAAGGGTAGGAAGGGACAGCGATCATAATCTGACCAGAGTGGTTTGAGACTGCTGCTCCTCAAACAGACAGACAGACAAACGCATTTCAAAAATGTCTGACAGGGGGAGACGAGGGGGATGGGGTGTCTGTCTCCCCCATTGCAAGGTACAGGTGTAACACAGGTAAGTAAATCAATGTTCCCTAGTGGAGTGTCAGAGGAGTGTAAAAACAGAGCAGGGAAGAGCATTTCCAGCCAGAGACAGACAAAAAAGGTGACAAAGTGAACTAGCTGGCAGCTTCCTTCTGGGACACTGTCTGTCTTCGAGTCTAGATACTGTTACCTCTCTCGCTCGCAGCCACGCATGTACTGGTGAAGCAGTACACGGTTGGTCACACACAGAGACAAACAGACACACTTAATTTCCTCTGACATCCAACATTGTATGGAGAGGTCCATTTTTTGAGGGCTATAAGAGCCAGAGCATTCTGGACAGGATGGAGGATTCTCCAATGGAGAAAAATCAATGGCCAAGCCACTTAAGAAATATCAGCCTGTCAGGAAGTGGTAGTGGCGGTGTGCGTGCGTGTGTGCTTGAGGGGCCATCTTTAAACAGAATAAATGCCCATGTAGGTCAGGGTCTGTGTAAAATTAATCAAGCATGTAAGCAGAGGGAGGAGTGTTATTATAAGCCATGCCATGACCACTGAGAATTGAACACTATTTGCTAACCTGTGATTGGGGGGGTTGCATGTTATCCCAAAGCCAACATAATTAAAAATCCAATTGTGTCAGACTCTGGAACACAGCCACATTCTTCACTAAATTCTATTTTCATCCAATCCAAATACAAAATGTGTTTTATATAACCAATCTCTTATCTTATCTGTTTTTTTTTTTTAAATGACTGACTGATGACAACCTTTAGCAATTTGGAGAATGTCCAGAACGAGCATATAGTGATTGGAATGTTTTGCACAACAATACTCCCTGATAATGCTAATAATGATCAGTGTGGTATAACCAATCCCAACACATGAGGAACGCAAATGCTATAGTGAGCTAATGAGAATTAATTCCAAGTAAAGGTTAGTTAGTTAGTTCCTGTTTAATTTTGCTTCTGACTGAACACTTTGGTATCAGCCAAGGGGGGAAACATACCAGTTTTGTACACATACACACTTTAAAATGTTGGTTCTTCTTCTTTGGTGTCCCTCCTGTCACTCAATGACACAACTTGCAGAGGTTCACTGGCTCAGTTGAGAGGAATTCATATATTTTATTATATTTTTGTCAACTTCCACATTTCCAGAATGGTGGTCTCTTGAGATCACAGCATCTCGTTTTTGAGAGAGTCCTGGCCAGCTATAAAGTAGCATGAATTGTTCACTTATACAATAGCAATGGAAACAGTGAGAGCAATATTGAGAAAACCTGTTGATATTGAAGTTATAAAGCAATGTTGGATACATTGATTCTGGGAAAGGGCAGAAATACGAATGCGGGTGTCTGAGATACACTGGTGTATTTCTGCTAGTGTGAGCAGATATTGGTGATGATGAAGGACGAATAAAATCAAACCAATGTTACACTTTGAAATTAAATGAGGGGCCTAAAACTAAATCTTTGCTGTGCGCCATCACTCACTGATCTGATCCACAGGAGGGACATCTGGATGAGAATGGTAAGGGCACATGCAGTGTCAAGGAGACTGCACCGAGTCTGACCCCATTTCCCTACAAGCACATGCTACCACGGCTATCTGACTGATCAACCATCAACATCAGTGAAGGATCCCAGAGAGACACCTGAGAAATAGGACACCAAACGAAGGGAGAAATACAGAGAAATGGTGATAGAAAGGGGAAAACAAAAAGCACAAAGAGTGCTAAGCTAATAACATATTTCTTTCTTATTGTACTTGCCTAGTTAGATCGATGCTAAAATGATGCTATTCAGATATGTTGTTTACTTGTTCACAGATGCTATGAGGTTTAATCTAAATAACCTTCATGGCATCTGTGAACAAATAAACAACATATCTGAATAACAAAATTAGTATCTGTGGACAAAATAAAGGATACATCTATCATAGATTATGCTTCGTTTTGCCCACAGAAATTTAGCATGTTATTTAAAGAGCATGTCATTTAGACAAGCTAGGTTTGATGTCTAACTGCTATCGTAGTTACTTTGTAGCACAAAGTACAGTGAAGGAAATTATTAATAGCCGATTTTGTAAGTTTGCCCACTGACAAACAAATGAATGGTCTATCATTTTAATGGCAGTTTTATTTCAACAGTGAGAGACAGAATATCAGAAAAGAATTCCAGACAAATCACAAATATAAAAGATATAAATTGACTTGCATTTAATTGTGTGAAATAAGCATTTGAACCCCTATCAAAACACGACTTATAGGAGAATTCATTGTTTGTTGGCCAGCACAAAAGTCAGACGTTTCTAGTAGTTGGTCACCAGGTGTGTGCGCATCTCAGGAGGGATGTTTTGGGGCATTGTGGTGCTGGAAGACCCATCCACAACCCATTTTGTCACTTAGGTTGTCACCCAAGATTGAATGGCCTCGTCCATTCTTCCCTCGATACGGTGAAGTCGTCCTGTCCCCTTAGCAGAGAAACAACCCCAAAGCATGACTGTGGTCCCAGCTGCCTTGAGATCAGTAACAAGTTCCTCCCATGTAGTTCTGGGCTGCTCCCTACTATCTCATGAGCATTGATACCCGACGAGGCGTGATCTTGTGTGAAGCCCCAGATTGATGGTCATTTTGTATTCCTTACATTTTTGAATTTCGAACCAAAATCCCTCCTGAGAAACTGGTGACCAAATACAAGTAACGTTGTTGCCAAGAAAGGAGATCAAATACTTACAGTATGCGAGACAATTAAATGCAAATCAGGTTATATCTATTTATTTATCTACCATTAAAATTATAGACTAGTTAATTTCTTTGTCAGAGGGCAAACTTGCAAAATTGGCAAAGGATCAAATTGTTTCCTTCACTTACAGTACTTGTTTTCTTTGTGCTCTATTTACATGACAGCTTACTCTGATATTGTACTCTGATATTGCAAATTCTTGTGAATTGTCTTATTTGTTTTAATATAGTGCAAACATTTAACGCACTTTGATATGCATTTCTTGTATTAAAGTGAAATGTGCATGACATTTTTATTTGCAATACGAATATTAGTACTATTAACTATTAGCAATTACAGAGGAAGTTGCTACAAAGAGGCACAGCACCTACTTGTATATGGGACAGCACAGTAAAGGAAAACATAACACAGACCGATAGATCCCTGGCAAGCCTGGCATCCATTCGTGACGTATGTACAGTATGTGACATACATCTTCACTCTCTATACTACTCTATAGGAACCTTGTGAGTGCGGACTGTTCCTATAGACTGAGAGTCTGCACCCTCTATCCACTGACAGTAGAGCACACTCAGCTCGGGACTTCTGTCCCATAGTATTTGGACACAATACTTCACCTCATACAGATTCATATCAGCCCCACATGACTGTCCTGTATTCTCTCTCTCTCTCTCTCTCTCTCTCTCTCTCTCTCTCTCTCTCTCTCTCTCTCTCTCTCTCTCTCTCTCTCTCTCTCTCTCTCTCTCTCTCTCTCTCTCTCTCTCTCTCTCTCTCTCTCTCTCTCTCTCTCTCTCTCTCTCTCTCTCTCTCTCTCTCTCTCTCTCTCTCTCTCTCTCTCTCTCTCTCTCTCTCTCTCTCTCTCTCACAAACACACACACAGTCTCTCACACACACACGAAATCCAGAGAAGCCCAAACATTCAGATATACATGATACAGCCAAGCAGAGGACAAATATAGCCAATATAGGACCTACCTCATGCAGCTTGTGCAGCAGAAAGCGCTCTCACAGTAATAACACAGCAAGCCTATGAGACACAGAGGGAGAGAGAGAGATGATCACAATGTTTTTTCCTTTGCTCCCATATGTAAGCTGGTGCTGCTAGAAGGCTGCCTACATTCTCAACGCCTCTCTATTCGGACCGAGAGTGCATTTTCCTCTATGCATGTGTGCGCGCACCGCGCGGGTGTATGGCTTTTCTATGGACGAACAGCGGTTGACTAATCTCATCCATGACAGTGGGCTCAGAGTAGGCGTGCAGCTTTGGCCCGCCTCCAGAAGCGCTGTTCCTTATTCCCGTTGGACGGAGACCATTAATGGCTCAGCCAATTAGCACATCAGTCTCGGGGTAACTAAGACCCATCAGGGAAACGTTGGTCCTGGCAGACAGGATTTATCTCAGTGGGCAGCAGCAGCATGCAGGCCTGCAGAAGGAACATGCTGTGTGACAGCATGGCACGACTACTAACTAGGGACAACATGGAGGAGCTATTAACTAACGTCCCAAACATGAGAAACAGAAAGACCCTGGGAGGTGCCATTACTGACAGTGAGAGGCGTCACATTTACTGGTCTCTCAGTTCACTGTTCATGTACACATTTTGGTAATTAATGCATAAGCTAAGAGTAAGAGGCATGTATAGAGCCCAGTAAATAATGAAACAGAAGGGCAATGCCTACTTGAGAATTCATTAAAAAATGGGCGGAAAGGGGGAGAGGTTATTTCTTTGATCTTGAGATCTAGTGTGAGCATCCTCTTCCTTGTGCAGTTTGCTCGCCTGGCCGCTGGCGATTACTGTTATTTGATCAGGGTGTGTTGTATGTTATGTGTGTGCATGCGTGTGTGCACGTGCCACATGTACTGGTGCTCTGGCTGTCAAAGAAGACGAGCTACCAATGAAAGCATCCGACTGTGAACACTCTCCTCCAGGGAGAAGCGGGCGGGTCAGAGCTGAGGTTGCTGTGTCACAGAAGCCAGAAAAGGACACGCACACACACGTGACACGGGTGACAAATTAAATGAACAGTAACCTAAAGAAGCATAACATAAATCCATCTACTTTCATAGGGGTATACTACTGTGTACAGCATGACACAATTGAGCAATTAGCAACCAATCACTCAGCTTGTGGCATGTATAAAATACTGAGCAGGCCAGTTGACCTCGATTTTGGCAAGAGAAAAATATCTTCGTAACTATGAAAAAGGGTTAATTCCTAGTCACAAACAACAGTGACTAATGTGACTAATCACATGATTGAGCTCTGCATTTCCATCTACGGGAAAGACATCAGTAAATGAGGTTGGAAATTGTGGTCGAAAGTGCACATTCGATGACCATGATGCTTATGCTCGTTCATTACTTCATTCAGTGCAATATGTGAAGAAAAACAGAAGAGCAATTCTTTGTCAGGTGATGAGAATGTCAATGCAGAAGGTGATCAGACTGTGTCAGCAAGAACAGTCCGTGTCAGCAAGAACAGTCCGTCGATAGCTACATGTACATGTTTGCACAGTATATAAACCCCTCATTATAGGGACAAATGCACGTTTGAAAATGCGTTGCCGTAAAAACCATGGATACTGGTCTATGGAGAAACAATTATATGTTCAGATGAGTCATCCTTCACCATATTCTGGTTTGGGTCCACTTGTCCCGTTAAGAGGGAAGGTTCACTGTAAATCAATATAATATCTGAGTGATCACTTTTATCATTATGATTCCATCCTGATGGGAGTGGTCTCTTCCACATCCACAGGGTTCACTGAATGGTCACCATTTAACCCATTAAAACCGGGAACACTCAACACATCTGTGTAACCACCATTATTTTATACTTTGGCTATTCAAAAATAGCAGATCTACAAGCTCATAGCGCAGACCTTATCTGCCATTTCTATAGGTACTTTGAATCAGACTTTTGATTGCAAGCAGTGTGGGGGCGCATTGTGACTGTGAACCCACATACAATATACGAACAGGTCAATCTACTATCTAATGCTCTCTCTAAAATAGCAGGGAAATGCTGTGTTGGGGTACTACGCTAGACATTAGACCGTCACCATTTCACTGCACGTCTAAATCACTTTTTGACTCTTCACTCTGTGTGTAAGATAGCACTGCACCTCACCTCATTTTAAGACCAACATGGGCGCTAAATGGGCCCAATATCATTTATATCTAAATACGTGGGTGCTGGGTATTAGAAAAATTACAGCCGCATTGGATGGAAAATAGCAATGATGATTGTGCTGCCCCTCAGCATCGTCTTGCACTGAGTGGAAGATAGGGCCCTTTATGTTGGTTTTTCCCTTTAATTTGTCTTGATATACATGACAGGAACAGTCGAGTATTGAAAAACATTGAAGCACATGGACAAGTTGGCCTATGTGTCGTATATTTCAATTGAAAATGTGTTATTTCCAACGTGTGATGAAGCATAAAATAGGCCAACATGAGGGAAGAAATAGTTATCTATATGCAATGGTAGTCTGTATAAACAATGTTCCAGAGAGAGAGTAAAAGGGAAAAACAGGTCCTTGTCCCCTCCTCTTCCATTCCACCCTCCAGTGGCCAAGTTAATTGCATTACACACTTCCATGGAACAAGGAGCCCCTAGTGAAGCCAGCTAACACAGCCAGGTGGCTGCAGCATGATAGTCAGATGGACCTGGAGGAGGCAGAGCTGAGGAGAACAGGTCAAGGACTTAGATCAACCTTTGTTTGTTTGTTTGTTTGTTTGTTTGTTTGTGAGATACTATGGATGTTACGTATTACTGTTTCTAAAATAGATAATAATCTCTCTCTCTCTCTCTCTCATTTTCTTTCTTATTTATCCATTAAATAAAATACAATCAATGAATCAATCAACACAATCCCAGACTTCTAAAGAGAGAGGCCACCTCTTGTAGTACTGCCGCCATGGGATCAGAGATCCCAGCACAACTCTTTTGTATCGTGGATCCTCTACTGCAGTGGTTCTCAAACTTTTTCATGTCAAGGACCCCCACATTGATATGTTGTTGGCTGTGGACCCCCATCTGGAAAGGCTTTTGTGCCAATATAAAAAAAGTGGTTAAAATGATTGCAATGCTGTCATCACTCCCAACCCCATTTGTGCACTATTTGGCTTTACGCCAGAGACCCGTTACGAGGCAAAGCACATGTAATCATAGCCTTTACATCTCTGCTCGCGAGGAGACTTATCCTCCTTTCATGGAAGCAACAGTCTCCACCCAGCTTTACCAGGTGGATTAAAGGGACTATGTATTTCTTGAAACTAGAGAAAATCAAATACATACTTAAAGGGTCTTCAAAATGTCTTCAAGATTTGGACCCCCTTCCTTGACTATTACGAGAGTTTACAGGTGCCACTTGATGGCTTAAAAAGGTTTAGTGAGCATCTTCTTAACGGAAGAGAACAAAAATGACAGCTGATGGTCTCTAGGGATTTCTTTCACTGAGTGGCACAGGCTTTTGAGCCTACAGTCTCAATTCAGACTCAGAAACAAGGTATTTCCAAGAAGTACGGGTGCATTCAAGGACTTCTTTGTGTTGGCATGAGAGGCCAACTGTTTAGGCATAGGGAAACCCTGCTGTTTAGAGCTAATCCAGTTAATACCTTAAACTAGCATAAATGGCTATTATACTTAGTTTGAGTATTAGAAAGCTCTAAACAACCTAAATGGACAGCAGAGACATGAGCCTAAATAAAGAAGAAATAAACTGCATGAATAGCTTCCTGTTTATCGCACGGGTCAGAGGAGACGGCACTTAGGAATCATAGCCGATAATAAACAAGGACAACTTTGGCCCCGGGAGAGCACTGTCCTATAAAAAAAACACAATGTAATCATTCAGACATTAAACGTGAATGTGACTGCTTCTACAGGCCAGGCCATTGCATTTGCTCTATTTAGTTCTCTAGTGCTTGACCAACACTACTACGTTCTAATGAAATTAAACAGCAGCAAAATAAAAATGTTTCCAAACTCATACAGCTCATAAATATACAGTAAGCAAGGGCCAAACTAAATGATGAGCCTGACAAATTAAGACTAACTGCAATGACTGTGGCTTTGTTGTGACATTGTGGGGGGGGGGGGGGGGTTAAGTCTGGAATGTGATGTTCTGAGTTAGAATTTCAAATAAATATATGATTATTCTTCCACTTGTGAGTCAAAGGTGACATTACGCAAAGTTTAACTCAAATCAAATCCAGATTGCATCAATCATGTGATAAAACAATATCATCTCACTCACACAACAACATCCAAAGAATGCCAAGCTAGCTGTAACTATATCCCACCTCATCCACAAGCCAACGGTTAAGTCTTACTGTAGGTGCATTCACACCGGAAACAATAAAAAATAATAACAAACTACTTCCTCAATTGGCTCCTGAAATAGAAGTCTGCTCCTGTGACTCAAGCGATGTGATCATTTTTATTGTGTCCGTTATGGCTGTAGATTTAAATGTCTCTAGCAGAGTGAGCAGACTGGATGCATTCCCAGCAGGACAGTGCTTGTAAAGAATTCTTTAATTACAACAGCCTCTGATTCTATTCAGCTCCAGTCATTTAGCTTCACGGCCGACTCTCCTAGGTCATCTGGACTTAAAAAGACAATTATGCAAGCTAAGAGAAAGAACACCTGAAAATGGAAACAATGAGTCGATCAGTCGAATTACATTATGAGAATGTTGGCGTACGTCAGAGGCACTCTCCCGTCTCCCCAGCCTCGGACTAAACCCACATAGATCACAAGAGCTTCTGCTAAGTTTAACAGCAGGGGAGAGATGTGCAACACCGTCCTGGAAGATTTCTCTGAAACAGTCCTGCTTTTTTTGTGGAATGAAATGAATGAGTTATTTGAGCAATTTATAGTCCTTGAACGGAAGTGGATTCGCAATAGTTTCCCTCATCGGATTCTCAATGCTTTTTCCCATAGGGTTTAGCCTATAGCTGGGCAATATATTGATATTATATTGTGATATGAGAGTAGACTTGTTTTAAATCACTGACTTATAGCCTATTTTATAGTTTCAGGTCTGCTATTTTTGATAATTTTTGAACAATTAAAAAATAACTGATATTATCGTCACAATATCGGTATTTGATCAAAAAAATACATATTAGATTTTGTCCACATCGCCCAACCTCAGTTTAGGCTATATAAACAAGTTCTGTGGTGACAGACAAGTAAAGCTCCCCATTTTGTTTGATAAAATTAATTAATTATAGCAATTAAACCATTAAATACGGTATCTCAACCATGGATTTTTTTGCAACAGAGCTTATTTTCTTCATTCATCCAAAACTCAATGCAGAAAGTCCCAATGCATATCTGCCATAGGAAGTCATAACGGGAACAACTTTCGTGTCTCTATTCAAAAAGACTTCATCCCTGTAGCACTCTATTATGTTTTGTCTGTGCACCACGTGTACAGTAAGAAAAAAGAAAAACTAAACGACTTGTGTCTTTTTGTTGTTTTCTGACCAGCAAAAACAAAACACATCAGACTGCTGTGTAATAGTTCTATCTCTCAACAACAGATAGGGCCTATATCAACACCAGTGTTGTCAGTCAAATACATCATCCTTGTTAAATATGTCTTTCTTGTTGCCTCCTGCAACCTGGCTGACATTGTGTTATATGCTCTTATGTCTGCCATCTGTACACACCCTGGCCAGGTAACAACATATAGGAGCTCAGGCAATGTTTTATTTTGGGGTGGACAATAACACATGCCTTATGCCAGCATGCAGTAAAGCAAGATTCCTGCACAAGGGTATGGCGAGGGGCTGAGTCACGGCAGACTCCAGACAGCACGCCTCAGAGGACTCAGGGCTCATCATGATCAAAAAGAGGCAACTAGTTTGTTATTTTGTTCTCCTATTAATCAAAGTCGTTCTTGTTACAAAGGTAGAATTGCAGATAGACTAATCCAGGCAATAAGAACTGACCAGCATGCATGTTTCATGTTTTCATAATGTGCACTCTTGTACACAACTACAGCACATCCAAGTTATTTAATACTTGCTGATTTGAACAAGATTTGTTCCCAACAGGTTGATGCAACTAACGTTTAGTTGTTTTGGCTGAGCAAGAGATTAATCTATTTATCTTCTATTTATGCAAAGAGATGTCAGCTCTTCTATCCTAAGAGCCTTCACATATCATTGCTGCATTTCCCGGAAAATACTCTGGACCGAGTTGACAAAAACTGTTAAAAAATATTGGACCTAATTAATAATATCACCACTAGGTAAAGCTTTTAATTTAATAAGTTAATTTAGTAGTGCTGGCAAAATCCACAAACGCACTACAACCATCACTGTGGTTGTGGGTGTTTACTTTCCCCTATAGCCCGTCATTGCATGAGGAGTGGCATAATGTCCAGCAACTCCAGCTCAAGTACACATACTGTAGCTCTGCTTGACACTGTGGAGCACTTTGAGTGGAGTAATGATGACAGATTTACCATGTCTGAATGTCAAAACAGCAACATGAATACAGCCTCCCGGCAACAGATTTCTACTGATGGTAACCAGAGATACAAAGGGGGTGGAAACTAAAAATAAAACCAGAAACTCTGCAGTAATTTCCGTCATTTTCCTCTGGACCTGGCTTACAGTAGAAGGCTGCCACAAGGAGTCATCCTCAAGTGTGGCCTTTCATCACACTAAACAGGTTATTAATTATAGACATGCTTTTTTAGTTTAGCTTGATTAACAGATGCCAACTGCAACTGAGGTTCGGTGGAGAAATAAATCACCCTGGGCCCGTGTGTAAAGCTACAAATGAAATAATAGTATAGCAAAAGCTGCTTCCAATTAGATTTTCACTTACCTACTGTGCAACATAATAAAGGCTTAATTTTAACTACATAATCCTTCGGCTAGCTAAAAGTAGCAACGCTGGCCAGATTGTTAAATCTTGTTTATGTGCCTTACACTGGGTGATGTCATTGGATGTGAAATGTGAGATAACCACCTATCTTTTGAGGGCATTTGGTGCTTAGGACAATTGCATCCAGTCACTCAAATAGCCAATAGTCTGAGCCTAAATGTCCCACCTGTATGTATACATTCCTCTAATGATGCACAAGCCTCAGGCATTTTAATAGTCCATTATAAGACTATATGGCCACTTTGCTGTGGCCACAAACAATAGCAATCTATAGTTTACACCACTGTTTCCCAAACAATTTGTATAGGTTGCAAGTACATATCCCTTTTATTTATTTTTTCTACATTAAAACATAAAACGATATGTATATTTCAATAGATTTAAAAAGGTTTAAACGAAGAAAGTCACAACTTTTCATCAATTAAAAGCAATTCCAACAAAAAATCGAATACTTTCCATAAATGAATGTGATGCGAAGCGATGCGTTGTGAGCTTGTAGATCTGCTATTTTCACTAGTTTAACTTCTCCTTCTTCAAAATGTTTGGGAAACACTGGTTTACACAACAAAAGGTGGAATTGTTGCTTCGTTCTTATGGATCATATACGGTAACAGGTGCTCTTAGTTAGCCTGGCATTGCCAGACTGATCACGAGGGATCACTCACAAGTTCCTCCACGATATCTTGGAGAACTTGTGAGTGATCCCACATGATCAGTCTGGCAATGCCAGGTTAGCTCTTAGTAGGACAGGTGAATATACAAAACAGAATCAGGAAGTGTTGCTTGATAAATAGCCTCCAATGGTGCAGACAACCATGGAAAAAAGGTGCTCAGGCATATAGATTGACATTTTCCCCTGAAGACAGAGTGCCTTAGTTTTATTCTTTTCCATGGTTGTCTGCAGTCTTTGGAAATATTTATCAAGCAAGACCTCTTCTCTCTTCTCTCTAGTATAGTCTGATTGAGAGTTTATGAATGGGTTAACCAGTACAGTCATTTTTCTGCATCCCACGACCCACAAACACGCAACTGAATACAAATGAAACTAATCTGCAATTAACTCTGTGAAACAAAATGTCAAGAGAATGTGAAAGAAACTGTTCTTAACTTCTTTCAGAATAGATCTGGGCAATATATCAATATATTCATGTTGACAGTGTAACATGAAAGTAGATATCGTCTGGGATTTGGGATATTGTAATACAGCATAAGTGTGTTTTTCTGCCTTTAAATGCTGCATTACAGAAAAGTGATGAACTTAACTTACTGTTCTAGCTGTTGTATTATTTGCCTTTAACCACTTATTTATTATATAGTCATGCATTATTTATGATTAAGCCTATTCATAAAAAAATCTCATTGTGTGAATATTTGTGAAAGCACCAATAGTCATACCCATCACAATATTGATGATTTCAAGATATTTGATAAAAAATTGTGATATTTGTGATTTGATTTTGTCCATATCACACAGCCCTATCTCAGAATAATAAAAAAACGTACATTTACTTTAGGTGTTTATTTCAATAGTGAAAATAGCAGATCTGCAAGCTCACAACACATTCTGATACGTTTAGATCTTGTAGATCGCATTTAGTTTGACAATTTTGAAGTCTTTTACACTTATAATGACATCTGAAAAATAGGGACACCAGGTTGAAAGTGGTTAACATGAGGTGAGGATATCATTATTATCAACACAAAATGTATAAACAAAACCTCTGTGCTCTAAAATACCCCGATGCACAGAAGATCCTCTGACAAAAAACTATCCATTTACTTCTTCACTTCTGAAAATCTGATTAGTTCTTAGAAATATTATTATACTGCTTCTCTAGCATGGCACTAACCCACAATACTGGCATAATACAGTAGCTAATAGAACTAGCATAGCTAAATTTGATTTGCTGAAAATGTTATACTTTCAAATGAATTACAATGACTTGCAACAACACTTGGCTGTAAATGACAACCAACCTCAATAGCCAGGGTCTATATGCTGCACTAAATCTTTGCAGTGTACAGTAAAGGGAGGAGGTACATTGTGTACATACATGGATCGATGCAGTCCTGGGCTTATCCATGCAGCTGGACACATTCAAATGAAGCAATATAGCTACCAGTACCAGGCAGTGCACGAGCAATAAGCTATTTGGGAAGGAACAGATGGAAACTCGATTTGACTGGCAAATGACCTGTGTCTCCCTGTGACCCTGGACTGCAGGCCTCACTGATGACAGGAATGTTTCCTTACATGGAAAGTCCAGGATTACACATCATCATTCACATGCAAATGTTCAGAGAATGGAAAATATGTAAATACTAAATTGACCGGGACTAAACAAGCACATTTTTTTGGCATACCATTATGTTCAAATGGCACCAATGTTTGGGGTGTCCCACCATAATATTTGTTATTACATGTATTAGCAAAAGCAACAGAGCACACCACTGTACTAGCCTTGGATCAACACTTGATCCAGACGTATTTTATCGATTATGACATTTGCATTTATATATTATACATTATATTACTATACATATCATAGATACAAAAGTAAAAGCCAAGACTTGTTAAAATACATCTATGATAGTCTTGATCCAAGGCTACCACTGTGTGCGCTAGTGTCATGTTTCTCTTCTCCTCACTCTAGTCAAGTGAAAGTCGTAACATGGTACATCTGCTGTGACATGTGACACTATGTGACACTATGTGACACTGCATCAGGAGGATGTTGTGTACTTTGTGTAGGATGCCATGGCTGCGGGAGGATGTTTTCAAACTACAGATCTGGTGGTGTGATAAGCAACAACAACAGTTTATCTGCTCTATATGGGAGCATAACAAAGCAGAGTCAGTGACACAGATACAGTTACATAATCTTTACTAGTCTTATTTATACACATCTCAGTAACAGTACACCAATACACGTGGACTTAAGTAGAGATGTGTCAAAGACTCAGTGGCGGAAAAAGTACTCAAATGTTTTACTTAAGTCAAAGTATTAATACTGCAATGTAGAAATGCTCTGTTACAAGTAAAAGTCCGGAATTCAAAAATTACTTGAGTAAAAGTACAAAAGTATTGGCATCAAAATGTACTTAAAGTACCCAAAAAAAAGTACTCATTATGCAGAATGTCCCAAATGTATACAATGTACACAAATCCTTTGAAAATAGCAGAACTAGATCTGCTATTTTAAAATGGATGAAATGTATAAAGAAGTGGGTAATGTATGTTTTGTAATAATAATCAAAATCTACAAAGTAACTTAAGTTTTCAAATAATTGTAGTGGAGTAAAAAGTACAATATTTGCCTCTAGATGTAGTGGAGTAGAAGTAAAAAGGTACAGAAAATTGGAAATACTCCAGTAAAGTAAAAATACCTCAAAATTGTACTTAAATACAGTACTTGGATAAAAGTACTTAGTTACTTTACACCACTGGGTTAGAGATGATTAAATTCAAGAGGTGGTGGTGGGATCATTAATTAAAGCCTCCAGACTATCCATTACATAATAGTGCTGACATTGCAGAGTCATCAATGTAATCAACTCGCATCTGAGCAGCTATTAGCAGACATGCTAGCTAGTAGCTACCATGTAACAACACTGGAAAATGGCAAAACGCTTCAAAGGCAACATAACGGCTACATTGTAATGGTTACTAGTCTATTCCACCCACCTGTGCTGCTTCTTCACGCGGGGGGGTTATTCCACCAGTTACAGAGAGAGTATTTCTCCGGCCACAGCAGGAAGGAAGGAAGGAAGCCAACGGCTCGGGTGTCAGTTGGCTCTGTGTCGCTGGCCAGGCTAACGTTCACATCAGAAATTAGCTGGCGTTCTCCTCTTGGGTCAACATTTGCGAGTCCAAACCGCGTTCGTTTACCGTTTTTAATGTTTTGTTGGTCATATTACTTGCTGATAATGTTTTCATAACCACAATTCAGTCAGCCTCGTAGGAGGCAGTCCCTCTCGGACGGTGGGTAATCGTCCCCTCGACAACAATCGCCTCTGCTTTGCTTTCATCTCGGTGATCGTCTAGGATGCCCTGGCTGCGCTGCTGCTATAATGCAGAATTCTGATTCGATTGTGTTTGTCTGACTCGACTACAACAATATTATCTTCATCTGTTTTTACGTCCATAAATGCAACGAAATAGCAAAAATGGTATATTGTATTTATGTTGTATGTTTCCCCCTTTTTGTTTGTGTGTGTGCGCGTGCGTGCGTGCGTGCGTGCGTGCGTGTGTGTGTGTGTGCGCGCGTGTGTGTGTGTGTGCGTATAGACCGTATTTGTTTACTAACATTGAGACTGGACGCACAGGTGATTGTTTCACGCAATCAATTCCCAACCTGTTGTTTCGGGGTGCACCCCAACCCCCTCTTGTGTGTTGGCTAGTGAGGCGCGTCCTAGCGAAACCTGACAGAATGGGTTTCATTGCGCGCATACTGGTTCTTATCAGTGTGACCGTCACACTGATAAGAACCAGTATGCGCGCAACGTTATGGGGTCTATATATGTATATAAAGCCGTAAATAAATGTATATATAATTATATATATATATATATATATATATATATATATATATATATATATATATATATATATATATATATATATATATATATATATGTGTGTGTGTGTGTGTGTGTGTGTGTGTGTGTGTGTGTGTGTGTGTGTGTGTGTGTGTGTGTGTGTGTGTATATATTATATTATATTATATTATATACTTATGCCATGTTCTCAATTTCGACAGTAGGCTACTAATTCATAATAATGTAATTTATAGTCTCCTCCATAGCAGGTACTGTAACATTTGTTTGTAAAGAAAGAGCGACGACCAGCGGGTTATGAAGGTAATTGCCATATTCATATTTTGTGACATAGAGGCGACACCCAGCGGTAAAAAATAAGAACTGTTGTTTTAGATAGATAATTAGAATCTATATATCTATTTTCTTTGCTCGCACATACAACAGATCAAATGGTAGGTAGGTAGGTAGGTAGGCAGGCAGGCAGGCCAAAGCACTGTTATTTCTCTAAATAGCGCTGCTATCCTTGATTATTCCTCATTTCCCCCATGATGAGGTATTATTAATGCTGCTACAACAGGGGTCATCGCCTTACAAGTTGCATGGTGATGACCCCTGTTGTAGCAGCAGACTGTGGATTGTTATTGGTATTATTGGCCACTTTAAAACTCTTTCTCTCAAGTCTCAACTGACGTACTGTAAATCAGCTTTACGTGTCCAGTTCTACCCTCCTCTGCCTTGGTGTTCCTTCTCAACAGATGACATGCCATTTGTTTTTGCTCTTTTCCGGCACAATTTTTCACTGTGGTCACTCACATACCGTTGACTGTAATTGTTGCATTGTCTGACACACGTGATACACTCCATTAATCCATTGTCTTAAAAACAAATTGACATTTTCAGGGAATCTTGTTGTATGGTCTTGTTGTCCTCACATACAATACCACAAATCTCCTGCAACATATTAATGAGCATTCAGAGCATGTCATCCCGACACTTTATGAGACATTTTTTAAGATTAGATTGTGAATATTTATAATATGTTTTTACATTATAATGAAAAGGCATATTTTTTGTTTAAAAAAAGAGTGGCACGGACATAGACAAGTCTTGCCATTTGTCCATGTACGGATATGTTGACGATGACCCCCCTGTGCTACAATGTCTGAAAACAAATTGTATGTACGTGTACGCTTAAGAAACCTTGTGTGTGTGTGTGTGTGTGTGTGTGTGTGTGTGTGTGTGTGTGTGTGTGTGTGTGTGTGTGTGTGTGTGTGTGTGTGTGTGTGTGTGTGTGTGTGACACCAGACTTGACACTTACTTTGAGCGCCATCAATTATCTTTACATGAATTCACTCCCCCACTATCAATGGCCAAGGAGATGGCGATGACGTAATGTACCACAACATGTGAGGTAGGCTAGAGCTCTTCATCTCTCTCTCTCTCTCTCTCTCTCTCTCTCTCTCTCTCTCTCTCTCTCTCTCTCTCTCTCTCTCTCTCTCTCTCTCTCTCTCTCTCTCTCTCTCTCTCTCTCTCTCTCTCTCTCTCTCTCTCTCTCTCTCTCTCTCTCTCTCTCTCTCTCTCTCCAGTCTCCTCTCTCCTCTCTCTCCTGGTTGTTTCGAATACCAAAACGCTCGCCCCAAAACACAGTCGCGCCGGGGCAAATCTGGCGACCTCAGTAAAACGGTGCCAAAACCTAACCTTATTCCTAAACGTGACTCAGTAAAACTACGCCTAAACCTAAACTTCTTTCTAACCTTATCCTCAGTAAAACAAAAACAAAAATACAAGAACTGGTGGGGGCAAACGGTCCGCGAAAAGAATGGGGGTGAGCGTGTTTTGGGGCGAGGTTTCCGTTTACCGTTGTTTCCACACAGCTAGTATCCATTACCCACAATGCTTAGCGAGGTCGACCACCAAGATGGCAGACGCTATGGATGAATATGAGAAAGAAGCAGGCTGCGTCCCTATCCTCCACCCAGAGGTAATAACGCTTTAACGGACCATGTATGCTCATTTTGCAAGAAAAAAGCGCACGCAAATGCCTTGCGTGCGTTCATGCGCGTGCGTGGCGGCGCACATTTTGCGCTGTGTTTCTTGGATAAACTACGATGCCCCCTGCATCATTAGTGGGGGGGTGGGTGAAGGGGGGGTAGCTAGCGTTGCTAACGCTACTAGCTTCCAGCGTTGCCAGGTCCGCTTATTATAAGCGATTAGGGCTTGTTTTTCTGTAAAGTCGCTTGTAAATATTGCTTGTTGCGGCTTTTTGGGCTTGTTTCTAACGTAGTTGCCTATTTGGGCTTGTTATTCTTATTTATTTAAACCAGTGGTTCTCAAATAATTTACATGAAAATGTTTTCTGCCGGGGAGTATTTGTGTTGTTAGAATGTTTACATTTTTCCCACAAATATTCCATTTTTTTTGGCAAGAGTTTTTGAAAATAGCAGATCTACTAGCTCACAATGTGTTGCATGTGAACTTGTAGATTGGCTATTTTCAAATAGCCAATAAGTGCTTATGTGGCTCTAGTGGCTTCTTTTGAACTTGTTTTCCTAGACCTGGATACTTGTTTCTCTCCCAAAACCTGGCAATACTGCTACTAGCCTCTTGCTGCAGATGTTAGCTAACGAACAGCTAAAGTTAGCATTCGACTAGCAAAGGCCATTTGAGCATCAGAGCCTTTCAGCCAACAGACAGGAATAATAACATGATTATTCAAAGACGCGCACCAAAAAATAAAGCAGCTTAACTGACAGTTGACGATTTCATATTAGAAACATGCAACTCTCTCTTTTTTTTAAATATACTGTTCCAAAACACATCGGTGAAAATGGCATCCCCCTTGCTGCTCACTGTAATCAGGCAGCTAGCTTAGCTTCATTAATAAATAACCTGACCCTAACCCCATGTATTTGATATGTCGTCAATTCTGTTGCTGTCATCATCAGTGTATAATATGATCAGAATCCCAATCACTTTATTTGTCACTTTCCCCATGTACTTGCATACATAAAGAAATTGAAATACCGTTCCCCCTCAGTCACTTGCAGTGCAACACAAAACATCAAGCCTACCTACGAAATATAAAAAGACCAAAACTAAAAACAGCATAAACAAACATTTTTATTAAACAGTATGTAAGACGTGCAATTCATAAATATATTGATGATTAGCTAATGTTATTATGTGCTGCGTTGATGATGCACCATTGCACCTCCAAGAAATGTCACCAGGACTTTTTTTTTCTGTTATTCTTTTGTTCAGTTTTATTTATTAGCACATAGAGTTAAAAACAGGATTTTCTTTTACATTATCATAATGTGCAGGAGGAGTTTAGAAGCCTAGATAACTTCCCCTATTTTGTAGAATCAAAGCAACACATCAATAATATTAAAAAAGTATACATATTATTTTAAAGAAATACCAGTAATAATTAAAGAGATATGTGTAAATACGAACATGCACGCATACATACATACACACAGTAATAACATACCTATTAACTGCACGAAAGTAGAACCTGAACTCCATGGTAATCTTTTATTTAGGCATCAACAGATCACCTACTTATCTGTTAAACTGTGATGTTAGTGATTGATGTTCAGGATTTGTGTGTGTGTGTGTGTGTGATGTCACCATCAGTTGAAGTTTGCCAGAGACTATAAGTATATGCAACATATGGTAGCAAAACCATCCCTGACCATCTCATAATGTGCATTAGCTTTCTTGTGTAACATCATAGTGGATCAGGTCTTTAATCAACATTTATTTCAATGGTTTGTAAGTGGCAAGTTGTGTGACTGTTAAGGCGGTTAGTCAGGGTTAGGTTACTTCTCATATTTGGTGTCAACTGCAGTGTCTAGTACTGAAGTGATGGGAAATGTAACATTGCAGGAGGTGTTATTAGCTACAATCGGAACCTCACCCTCCGCTGTATAGCTCCGAGATGAGGTTCCTCGTTTGTCGGTGCCGTTTGGGTGAAAATTTTCTGCACATTTTCCACTTTACAGGCGAATTAAACGCTTTTTTCAACTTGTTGGATAGATTTTATGGTACGTAAACATTTCAGAAAACCTTTACTTTTTGGGAATTCTGTCTTGACTCTTAACTACCAGTCTAACAACATTGAGTGAAAACATAATAATACACATGTATAGCCTATTTGGCGCCATGAGATGATTTTATAGTGTAACTTGAAAATAGAGAAATTGCACTGAACCCAGGATTCTCCATCTGTATGTAGAGTGCAACAAAGCTAGAGTATGAAGGACATTAACCTCTCAAAGGTAGTCATGGGGGGGGGGGGGGTTTAAGTACTGTAGGGTACCATCTACCATCTGTTCTAGCTCTTTTTCATGTGTGTGTGTGTGTGTGTGTGTGTGTGTGTGTGTGTGTGTGTGTGTGTGTGTGTGTGTGTGTGTGTGTGTGTGTGTGTGTGTGTGTGTGTGTGTGTGTGTGTGTGTGTGAGAGAGATTGTGATGTTTGAGAAAGCTCTGCCAAACTTAGACCAGACATATTTATAAGCTAACTGTTAGAGACTATGCTACTACTAGAGACCCATTGCCATAACTGTCTCTCTGAATGGTAGGGTTGTATGACTAACAACAAGCAGCCCAGTCAAATTGTTTAAGCCTGGCCTGGACAGATGATTGTTTACATGTTGTTGTTGTTGTTGTTGTTGTTCTGCTGCTGCTGCTCAATGAAACATGACTGAATTTATTGTGGCCCAGGGGATATTGTTTCACATTCTTGTTTGTGTTGCACTGATATATCTGATATATATATATCAGTGATATATCCGATAGTGGGCAATAATTAGACAATATACATCCTACCTATTAAAACCGGGAAAGCATCTGTGTCGTTTTACATTTTAGCGTTGGCTATTCAGAAATAGCAGATATACAAGCAGATCTGCTATTCTTGAACATTTTTTTAAAATCTTTAAAGTGTGAGAACTACTGATTTAGAAGGCATTTATAGAATCGGCCTCAGGTCGCAATGGATGGGTTAACATACTGTATAATGCCTCATGAACGTTAATCTGATTAACTTTATTATAATAATATATATATATTGCAATATTTATTGATTGCGCAAATATTTCTTTTGGGATCAATCAAGTATCAATACATATCTAAATAGATTAAGAAATAACAAAATAACTGTATGCTATCCGTTTTGTGGAGTTGTGGACCTCACCTGCCATGATGAATCTGCATTCTCGCACAGTGAAATCCTGAGTGTTAATTTAACTCACTGTAATGGAATCAAAGGGTTCATTTTTTCCATTCCATTTGTAAACTCTTAAGTTAAATTAACCACTTAAACCCTATATACGTACGTCATTGACAGAGAGTCCCTCTGTCTATTTTTTCTTTGGGGCAAAATAGTCGAACTACAAGCTTATAATCTACGAGCTTGTAGATCTGCTATTTTCACAGAATGTTCGCCCCCGGAATAGGGACGCTAGGAGTTCATGTGGTTAACACACAACAGATGGCAACAACTTCCCTGAAAGACCACATTCTCCTCTCAAGGCAACACGTGTGGCTTTGTTCATAAACACACCTCAGCTGTTGTCTGTAATATCCATTACATTGTAGCCGGGATATGATAATTGTGGCTTAACCATGAACCAAGTTAAAACATTTTCCAGCCAATGCTCCAGCGGCTGGCTGAAAAGTTATTCTTCTTTTCAGTGTGGTGGTAGAAATCTGGGTCATGTCTAAGACTGTACTGACAGAGGCCTGAGAAATAGGCCTACATACTGTACAAGGCATTCGAACACAAGAAGCTGAGGCTCAGACATGCACACTGTAAAATCTTCAGTGTTCATTTAACTCTTGAGATTGTGCAAATGTAACCAAATAGACCTTTAAGGGTTCATTTGGTTACGTTTGTAAAATCTGTTGCAAATGGATAGGCTAAAACAATGTGGCTAATGTTTTTACTGTGCACCTGTACCCTGAAAGCCATACTGAACATGCCTCATTCCAAACAAGAATGCTATGTTTACTCAATATAGTTGTGCAAAGTATGAAAGTCCTCAGCGTGTGACCTGATTTGCAAATGCAAATTAGTGTATGTGTGTGTGTGTTGCTCTATCTTTCTCCCCCAAATGAGGTGCAATCTGAGACTTTGGTGCCATATTTAGGCTTGCTCTATAACGCAAAGATGTGATCATTGGAATATACTGTATTTTCTTCCTTCATAATCTCTCAAGAACAGATCCATCGCTGCGCGAGAATCTGTCGGTAGCCGTGTTGACAACCCGTGCCCATTGGCTACAAGTGGGCGTGCCATCAGATCAGGAAGCAGGCCACGCTTTACCCAATCAAATGTAGTGGGCGGGATTTACGTGTGTGCCGTTCGTTCCCCCCTGGAAACAAACCGAAACTCATTTAACAATAGCGTCCTCGAAGCCGACAAAACCACGGAAAGTTAGTAACATTTTAAATTGCTCTTTCATCATAGAAACAAGTGGGCTTATAACCAAAATTATCCATGTTCTTTGGGAGAAATGGTGTTACTGTTCTGTGGAGAAATATTGTTAGTGGGAATGAAAACATAGTCGCACCACCGGAAGTGAAAGGCTGAAGACAGACCAAAAACCCGGTTTCCCTGAGCACGGGTAGTCCGTTCAGCTCCGCCCAGAGCCTAAGGAATAAGTAAAAAACAGCAGAGGGCACTGTTTTTCCTTTTTATTTGGCGATGGGTTCCCAGATTGCTTCCTTTATAACAAACAGACTTTTTTCTCAATCATCGTAATGATACATAAAGGTAAAGTGGCGTTGGAATGGTGTATTAGGCCACCCTACAAAATGGCCCTCATTTGAGATTGAATTTCAGATTGTGACAGTCAGCTGCAGCTACCTGGGTCCTTACTCTTCTCACTGCTCTCAGACAGCTCTCATTTGGCTGAAAGCAGAGCACAATTCTACTACAATCTGAATGGCAGTAGCATCTCCCCGACGAAAGACTGGTCCATGACATATGATACAGTTTTCCACATAAATTGGGAATTTAATCGGTCATGGCCAGTGCTGTCCAATATTTTTGGCTCTAGGCACACCACACCCCCCCAATGAGTGGTCGCCATATGTCCAGCTGAACAGCTCATATTGACGAAAGTCTGCTTCACTAAATGGATGAGGATCCAGCCAACCGAAAATCAATGGCTAGTGAGAAATGGATAAAATGTTTCAATGGATAATGTTATCTGTTCTACTTATTCCTACATACCCAGTCTGCATGCATCGACAAGTACGACATGCAGAATAATTAAGGTATTAAAAAAATTAAAAAATTCTAGCCACAATTATCACTGCGGTTATGAATACCACCAGCATGCTTTTTTAGAAATAAGGAAGGTGGGGGCTGTGGTTGTTGACCTGGAGGTTAACTCTAGGGTCATCATGGACCCAGGTCTTCCTCTACAGAAAGGTTAATGTCTATGTTAAAGACTCATGAGCACTTTGTTCCAGTAAGTATGCAGATGAAGGAACTGGCATAAAGTCTGGAAGCTTTGAAATGATATAGCGGAATACATTGCACACTGTCAGCATTCTCATTATGTCATGCATAAGCAAGTGATGTTTATGGCAATTTATAGCCTATTGCTTTAATATATCCTTTATACACAAGCTATTACTAATTTAGACATAATCAAAGTCCCATTGTATCCTTTATAAGTTGACACATCAGCCTAGTGAGCATACAGCCCTCAACCTTTTGTTTTCGTCAACTTAAAACTAGGGGCTTATTTTCAGTGGGATGTCTAATTATGTGCGGATTTTGGAAGTCATTGTTTGTAATTCACCAGTTATTGGACACATCCTTTTGCACAAAAGTACATTTGCAATGTCTCAGAGCTCTGTGTTTTATGCCCACACACATGCACGTTGCATACCCCACCACCACACACCCCAGCCCCACTCCACTTCTCTGTGATGTAATTGCTGGCTCAGCACATCACACCAGGGTCCATAGGGATACCCAGTGAAACTCAGAGAGGCGAGATGGCAGTACTGTGCTCCTGTACCGTTAAGTCTACATGGCCCACAGGCAGGCACACGCCTAAGGCCAACCACAAAACCCCTTTGTGTCAAGTCTTTCTCCAGGGGCTGTTTAGCTGCGTCTGGTTATTCATCATCATGCATAGAAGCTACTTTTCAGCTAGAATTTTTTTAATCAATCCATGCTTTAAAATGCAGAATAGAACAATAACGTGGCTTTGACTAAAACTAAAGGCGCCACAAAGTTTGTGTTCGACTATCTCAAGCAAGTTTCAAATCTCTGCAAGTTGATTTACATACCATACTGAATTTAATGTAATACAATGGCTACCTTGTAACACAATCTAACAATATGCTTTGGAAAATGGTTAGCAGTAGTAATTACATGTACTCCATGAGTCGTGGTCAATCATGGTCAAAGTGCTGAATATACCAGAGCACCAGTATGTGCAGTTGCTGTTCTTCATTATTGCAAAACTCATTGAGACCCACTAACTTGCTATAGTTGCATTTGATCCCAAAAACATGCATCGCACGACCATTAATTATCGCTACAAATAATTATGTGATGATTCAAATCAGTGAATTCAAGGAAGTGCAAAATCTCTTTTGAGTTTGCCTGTTCACCACAAGCACTCCTCTTTGTTTTCAGTGCTCCTACTGTTAGAGATGTTCCTGATCTGGAGGAGCTGCATGTCTGCCAGCAGATTCAAAGGGAGTCCCGTGTTCACCTCAAACCATGGTGTAATTGTTTTTAGGCAGTGCCTCCGGCAAGAGAAGTTTTGTCTCGAACAGAGTTCTGGGAATCGCAGTTATGAATTGCTTTCATGACTGGTGTCACCAAAAAGACTACAGAAATGAAAGTTACACAATATATGACCTGAGTAACTGAAACCTAATCCCTGAAAATAGCAAGAGTATACCGTACATTAACCAAGATGAGAGATAACATTTTCTAGTTCTTGTCTGAGAAATAATTAAAGACGTGGTGAAATGAAAAATACGTTTTTCCACACTTTTAGAGCATACCCACGGTCATATTATAAGGACATATATCAGTAGATTATTTTTGGATTCTTATGTCAAAAGTCCCCAAAAGTCTATTTTGAATTACTTCCTGCAAACGTACTGCGTGATGACATAGATAGACCCTTATGAATATAAATTAATCTTGATCATGAACGTTCCTCCACTCGCACCTGATTTTAATTAGGGAGACACTCTTGGGCTGTTCACGGGTCCAAAAAAAAGACTCAAACCGAAATTTGGATAGTTATACACCTATTTTTGAAAAATCTTGAAAGTGTTTGAACTACTAATTTAGGAGGCCTTTGTAGAATCGGCCTCAGGTCTTAAACTAAACGGTAGATTAGAATATGTATGAAAACATTGGAGGTGCTAGCTAGTCTACTGCACCATTGGACCGATAGGCAGGCATGAAACTGGAGGCCAGAGCAGAACCCCCATTGGCTTAAAGGACAGCCAATGAGGAGAAAGTCATGAAAAAGTCACTACTAGCGCAGCGACTGAATATAGACCAGCTTGCTTCACAAGCTGGTAAAAATCTCATTGTGAACCCAGTATCGTGAATCGTGAGTTGCGTGCATCATTAAATCCCTACTACTTGGGAGCTTAGGTTCTTGCTGACAAAGCACATCAACTTTGGAAGCTGTTAAACACTTAATAATAATTTCAAATGGCTAAATCATCCCAGTTGTCTACTTTTGTGACAGCTCTAGAGTTTGAAGACTTCCCCATCACCTACGCTCTTGCTCTCCATGCTCAGATTTGTCCTACAGATGTCCTACACACAATCCTACCTACTCCTCTATTTCCCTGCCATAGGCTGCATCAGTCCAGTGTGCTGTCTAGCTTTATATTACTGCCACTTTCATAAAATGGGGACCATTTTAATCCCTCCATTAACCATGTCTCACTCTCAACCAAATTACTTGTAATGTAATGATGCTAATCTCAAACTAGGCTACTATGAAGCAGAATAACATGCAATGATGCCTTCTGACAGAGTGGTTCTCAGTTCTTAATCCTGACATGAGAAGTACTCAACCTCAGTATCCCCTACTCGGTACCTCCATGTGCCCATTTGGTTCCCCAATGTTAGATGGCAATTTATTGTCTCCGCCAGGCCGAAAGGCATGGCGAGAGAGTATGTTTTACCCTCCGTCCGTCCTTCCGTCCGTCCGTGTGTCCGTGTGTGTGTGTGTGTGTGTGTGTCCTGTCTGTGTGTTACCAGCTAATCTCCGGCACCGTTGGTCCGTTCGCTCCGAAACTGTGCACACACACTCCCTGGATGCCAATTCAGAACCTCTGCCCCAATTTTTTCACATGGGCCTGTTATAGCGCCACCAGGAGGCCGATTTGTGCAAAACACATTTTTTTACATTACTCCTACAGATTTTATCCAAATGTCATGCAAATCGGTACACAGTATCTCTATAGTCATGAGATCAACACGGATCTGTCCGATTTCCCATATTCCATCCTGATTGCCTATGGTTGACATCCAAAGTTTGCAGGATTGGTCCGTTTTGAACAAAATGCCTCAAACTATGCATGCAGCTTGCGATTTCCGTGAAATTTCACACACACATTCCCACTAGGCCGAGGAAGAAATGCCACCCTTTTCACATTGGCCTGTTATAGCGCCACCAGCAGGTCTAATTTAGCAAAACACATTTTTGGAACAAAATGCCTCAAATCATGAATGCAGTGTCTGATTGCCGTGAAAGACCTAAGAATAAATGGCACCCTTTTCACATTGGCCTATTATAGCGCCACCAGGAGGCCAGAATAACGTACCTGACCTGGCGGAGACCTGTGCTCCGAGGAGCACTTTTTCTAGTT
This sequence comes from Gymnoscopelus microlampas, assembly GCF_963454915.1. Taxonomy (NCBI): domain Eukaryota; kingdom Metazoa; phylum Chordata; class Actinopteri; order Myctophiformes; family Myctophidae; genus Gymnoscopelus; species Gymnoscopelus microlampas. The sequence continues at coordinate 23,083,845 of NC_139960.1, forward strand.
AGAATATGTTTTAAACAGCTGTTGGCAGTTGTTTTGCCGAGTGTTTTTTCACCGACCAAGAATGGATGCTAGGCATTTTATGTCTTCCAGATGCACGTAACAGTCAGTGGACTGTTGGGGAGGGAGGCTAATTGCTGCTTCTGTTGCGTTGCCGTGGATGCAAATTGAACATGATAGTGTGTGTGTGTGTGTGTGTGTGTGTGTGTGTGTGTGTGTGTGTGTGTGTGTGTGTGTGTGTGTGTGTCAAGTCACAACAGAAAGTGTGTGTGTAGGTTGACTTCAGGACTCCCTTACCTCGCTCTCTTGCCGTATTTTCTCTGTTGTACACAGTCACAGGAAAACCATGACAGTTACTGTTTACATAAAGGTGCAGTAAGTGATTTTCTTTAGTTAAAATAAGGGTTAAATAGCTTTAATAATCATTGCTATATGAGTGTTCTCCAGCTCTTTGGCGAATAGAAAATGCATTGTAAGGTCAGGATACCAATTGTATCCAACCAGGATAGAGAACTCATACAGGATACGATAAGCAAGTGAATGTTGAAGTGATGACAAAATTAAAATTGAAGCTGATAAATGGGTTCTCTCTCCTGATTGGAAGAAATTGGCAACCTACCTTAAAAAGTATTTTCTGTTTATTAAAGTGATGGGAAGACCCCTGTTACTGAGCAAGCACTCTCGTCTCTACATAGCAATGAACAGAATATACAGTAAAGGTTTAACTTGGGGAAAGAAAAAAGTTTTGTTTTAACCAAAAATATCGCTTACACTACCTTTAACTGTGCGCTGGTGTCACGCAACTAAGTATAAAAGGCATAATTTGGCACATTTTGCTGGGACAATTAGAAAACTGTAAACTATATTTGTTCTACTTTCTTCAACTCTCTTCCCCTCCATCTCTGTCATCCCTCATTCACTGATATGCGTCTATCCCCTCTCTTCAGGAGATCAAGCCCCAGAGTCACTACAACCATGGCTACAGTGAGAATGTCGGGCGCAAAAACCATGTGGATGACTACAGCACCTGGGATATCGTCAAAGCCACGCAGTGAGTGGATTGTGTTTGTTTGGGCGTGCATACATGCATGTGCATGCTGAGAGAAATCATTTGGAAGGAGGTTATGCAGGGTGATTTGATTCCTGACTGGTGTGCAATCTTGATAGCCCTTATTACATATACTGTAGTTGTCTGTGTAGGGCTTTTGTTGCATACTGTAGGTGTGTCTGTGCACTGTGTGTCCCCTCCCTTTTTTCCGGAAGTGTCAACCTGTGTAGTGCGATAAGGAAAGTGTTATCTAATAGCAGAACTGGCTCTGATTATTTCAACTTCATCTTTCTGGCACAATGCTCTGTGATAGACAGTCTAGGTGTGTCCAATACACTTACTGTTTGGGAGTGCTGTATGATGTGAAGCCAAGAAAATGGCACATCTAGGGGCAGCCATAGCTGAATGGGTAGAGAGGCCTGGCAAAAACAGAAGGTCCCAGGTTCGATTCCCGGCCCTGGCTCGGCGGCTATGTGTTGAGGTGTCCAGGAGCAACACTTAAAGGGGAAGACCACTCATTTTCAACATTGAACTATGTCTTTAATACACCTTAGAGCTGTTGTGTGGAAATAAGAAAAAAGCCCCCCCCCCATTGGATAATTGATTGAGGTCATGTGATCAGTGACATACGCAGGGTGTACTTTTGGCTGAGGGGGCGGAGCCGAAAAGGTACACCCTGCGTATGTCACTGATCACATGACCTCAATCAATTATCCTTTTCTAGGCAACACAGAGGTTTTCCCTTGGCCTCTAGGAAGTGCGTATGCAAAGTTTTATACAGATCGGTGCAGTTATAGGTAAAAACACGAATTGGCCTGTTATAGCGCCACCATGAGGCTGATTTGAAAATGTTTAAGTGGCATTTCTTCCTCTGCATAATGGGAATGTGCGTGCAGAATTGCAGGGAAATTGCATGCTGTGATCATGATTTGAGGCATTTTGTTCAAAACGGAGCACTCCTGCAAACTTTGGAAGCAATTTTTAGCCAATCAGGGTGGAATATGAAAAATCTGAAATACCGGTTTTGTTTAATGACTATAGAGATGCTGAGTACCGATTTGTGTGATGTTTGGCCAAAATCTGTAGGAGTACTGTCAAAACATGTGTTTTGGAAAAAGCGGCCTCCTGGTGGTGCTATAACAGGCCCAAGTGAAACATTTGGGGCAGAGATTCTGAATTGGCATCCAGGGAGTGTGTGTGCACAGTTTCGCTGCGATCAAGCCAACGGTGCGGGAGATTAGCTGTTCACAGACGGACACGGACACACACACACGGACACACACACGGACGGATGGACGGACAGGGGGCAAAACATACTCTCTAGCCATGCCTTTCGGCCTGGCGGAGACAATGAGTGGTCTTCCCCTTTAACTTTGACCCCTGGGCGCTCAATATGACCACCTGAGCGGCCATCAGCTGGCCTGGACAAAGCTAAATCAGAATTTCCCCTGTGGGATTAATAAGGTCTACATTATTCATTATTGTTATGTAATATGTAGGGCTGAGCAAAATAATCTACAAACACATTACATCTGATCTCAGAATATCAATCCTTGGCCATGAGAGCAAAGTTCATACATTGCTTTTTCACAAAGATTGCAACACCATTTGAAGTTACTGTACTCCTCATTGTTTGAAGATTCTACATTGAACCGTCCAGGAGGAAGATTGTAGCAGTGACATGTTCTGACAGTTGAGCCTGATTTATACTTAGTAGCACGCTGGTTGCACGCTTGCACCAAACATCTACAAGCTCACAATGCTTCACAGCGCAATGCATTGTGAGCTGGTATATCAGCTGTGTTTTGGGTGAGACACAATGCTGCGCAACTAAGTATAAATCAGGCTTTACAGTCGCATGTCCTCAACCTTGACATAGTCTTCCAAAATGCATTCAGGTCCATTGTTGCGTATACGGCCATGAGTTTGGAAGAATCCACTAAAACCTTCAATTATACACTCTCACATTGTCAACGTTTATTCTCCATAGGCCTGGCGTACGCCAGCTAGAGCTTGGCTACCAAATGCTTCTCAGTCTCTCCTTAGAGAGGGTTTTTTAGCATCTAGATTGACGACCACACGCCTCCTGCAAGCCTCCGTAAGAGGAGAATTGATGCCCATGTTGTGATTCAGTCCTGGGACGTTTTCTGACCGACGGCAGCAGAAATAAGCCTAAGCTAAATGCCCCAGTCCCCAAATGAATTCCATTCTCCAGTTGATGGATTTCTTCTGGTGTTGGTGTTTTTGAAACAAACATACTTGCTCTCTGCAAGTGGAAATGACTTAGAAGACAAGACAAAGAAAGTCTTGTCTGTCTTGTTATTAGATCGGATGTGTAATTTATGCTGTTTTGATTCAAGGGTGCGATTATTAACTGTGTGTGCCAAGTCATAACAGAAGGTGTGTGTGTGTGTGTGTGTGAGTAGTGACATAGCTTTAAGCCATTCTTTATTTGTTTCGCAGGTATGGTATCTTTGAGCGTTGCAGAGAGCTGGTGGAGGCCGGATACGACGTGAGGCAGCCAGACAAAGAGAACGTAACACTCCTGCACTGGGCTGCCATCAACAATAGGATAGACCTGGTCAAGTGAGTCACATCTCTCTCTGTATGGATCAGGAAGCCCATTTCCACCACGTAGGCCTGACTCGCAATTCTGAATTGATCTCCGCTGTCTTTCATTTTCTTTCTCAAAACCTGTTTATCTCACGTTTGTGAGAAAAAGAATCCTCAGAACTATGACATATTAAGTCATTTTTGTAAACGTGTTTTATTTTTATTCGTGGCGGAAATGGGCCTCCATAGTGTATCTTGAAATAATTCCAACATTCATTATTTTGCTCCCGATGCTCAATACATATAACAGATATTGCACTTTACACATGAAATGTGTGTAATTATTTAAATAATTATTTAAATAAAGACGGTGTAATATAGAAGCTGACAGCAGTGTCCCTCTGCAGCGTTAAACCCAGTACGTTCACTCTCTGCTCATCCTATAGGACCATTGCTGCTCCATTGTGTTCCGGGTAGCAGCCTGTACAAATACAATATATGTTTTCTCTGGGAGTATGGTTTGCAATTGCTGGCTTATTCCCAGTACGATACTGGTGTCTGTTGCTCTTAGGGGGGAGACTCTTTTATTTTGATTAATTAGCTGTGCTCTGGTTGCCCTATATGTGGTTTTTAATTACTAAAAATATGGACAGGTTTTCAGAAGTGAAGGGTTATTGCTGTCGAAATGAAATGGAGATACACTTACCGTAACAGGGGTCATCACCATGCCAGCTTGTAATGGACATTTCCATCAATATTTTATATTGCCACGGACATGCAAAACAGGTTATCAATAATATTACCAGAAACACATAGGCCTAGCTAGCCCTAAATGTATACAGCACTAATGTTCTCTTGATGTGTCATAGTGTCTCTATTCCACTGCACTACACATTTTAAAACGAGCGATGTGTATATTAATACACATAAAATCTAAATCTATATTTTTGGGGAAAAGCCCAGAAATTTCAGGCATGTTGTGAGCTTGTAGATCAGCTATTCTTTTTTTTTTAAAGCCTATAATGGCTAAAATGGCAGGGTTAAAGTGGTTAGCTATACTTAGAAAACCTGGAGAAGTCGTCCTCTGTATACTGGCAGCTAATCGTTTTTTAAGTCAGACGTCATTTTGTAGTCCGACGTCACTTCCGGGTCCAAGAGGCACCAGCGCCGTCCACTCTTGTCTTTATTGTAAACAAACATGTAGGAACCCGTAAATCTTTTTACAATAACCTCCTTTTTCAGAGATGAACCATTGAGGGTTAAAAAGGGTCTTAATGCTAATATCATAGACAGTAAAAAGTAGGCTAATATATATATTTATATACATATTTATTTATTTATTATTATTATTAACATAATATTTATTTTTTATATTTATTTATATATAGATATTTATATATAAAATAACGATTTCCTCTTCTCTTTGTCGTTGCCAGGAAAGCGGTAGAATGACACTTTAGTCGTTATTTTAGTCTCAGATCTGTTAAAACAGCGAGGGACACAGCACTGCGCATATTGGCAAAACACACACTTGGACCCGGAAGTTGTTCTGACGGGGCGCAACGTCACGGCTTAACAACAGAATAGGGGGCAGTCCTGAGACAGGCATTCATTGTCCAAGTATATTCCATGTTTCAATAATTGGGTCTTATCAGTACAGACAGTGCTTCCATCATAAATTGCAGGAGCAAATTGGCCACTTAACTGCAAAGGTGAGTGGGTGCGTATATTATACTATGGTTATTATTATATAGACAGGTAGCTTTTCAGTAGACAGTGTTACTTGAGGACAGGAGGAGACAGGAAGTTCTACCAGCTAAACTACTTTTGTGTTTGTCATGGTAGCTTCAATAGTTCATTAGGTTTCCAGGAAGGTGAACAGGTACAGTAGTCTATGTTGATGAGAAAGTCTATGGTATGCCAACAATGGAAAAAGATACTTGAGTGTCAAAACAGATAATTATGTACATGGCAGGCATGACAGGATTTAAAGGAATGCAGTGTCACAATAGTTTGATGCAAAGGTGCCTAATTTTGATCAGAGGTGAGGAGGAGGTCTGATGGTGGGGCTGTGGATCAAGGGTTTTCATGGATTATGATTGTGGAGTGTTATTGTAGTGTATTGAATTGAAACACTTTCTCTTAATTGACAAAAATCAGCTCTACTTGTCCAGTTCTGGCCTCCTTTGCCTTGGTGCTCAAAAATGGATGACATGCCATCTGTTTTTGCTCTTTTCCTGCACCATTTTTTACTGTGGTCACTCACATACCGTTGACATTAATTGTTTCATTGTCTGACGCACCTCACACACTCCATTAATCCATTGTCTTTAAATACAAATATCCCACAAAGGATTGAACGCACGTTTTGACATTTTCAGGGCAGCTATTAGCAAACATTACTTCTAGCTGTCTTGTTGTCCTCACCTGATGCAAACATGTACGGGTACCATGTACAATACCACAAATCTCCTGCAACTTATTAATGAGCATGTCATCCCGACACTTTATGAGTCACCATAATTATTCAAACATAAAAAATTTAAAAAAGTGCCACGGGCATAGACCAGGCTTGTCACGGACATGTTCGTCCATTTACGGATATGTTGATGACCCCTGCCGTAATAGGGAGTTATTTTAAAATTGTTACTTGGTTTACTTGTATGTATGTGGAATATGGAGAATCCAAGTTGCCATAACAGCTGCTTAAAGCATCTGCTTATGATTACAGTATGTTGAGAAGCATTGGCCACCTGCAGCTCTTTGGACAAGGAATGATGCCAAAAATTAAACCGAGTATAGGTCTTGTACTTGGCTGCTGTTGAAATTTTAAGTATTAGTTTGAAAGCCAAGGGAAAATATCCTATTAATGAAACATTACTCCACACATGGAAAAAGCTGTGTTTTTAATCTGTTTATACTCCCATTAATGATGAAGTTGTCCTTAGCTCCCAATAACAGAGTACACATTGTCAACCTACTACCATATGTGTTTTATTGTATTAATCATATATATTTGTGCTTCTCATCACAGGTACTACATATCAAAAGGGGCCGTAGTGGATCAACTGGGAGGAGACCTCAACTCCACACCACTGCACTGGGCCACCAGGTAACACACAGGGAGTTGGAACTATGTCTCTATGGAAAAAGTGACAGGAACACCTGGACTGAACCCGCCATGACATTCTATCGCCTCATCTGGTGTAAAATGACACAGAGGTCTCAGACAAAAGTTAGATAATTGTAGAATTAGTATAGAAATTTGGATGTGACTTGACCACATTGCAAAATATATTGATATGACATCACATCACGTGGGTCTTTGAAGTTTGAAAACCAGCATCAGAAATACTGTACAGTATATTGGAGAATATATAGGCAAAGATTTCCCACAAATCAGGTGGCGGCAGACATAAATTGTCCCCAATATTCTGTGCATTTAATTGATAAAGTTGATATTCATCTACATTATATCTTCACCACCTTCAAAAATGTACGCCAATGTTCAAGACAAAACTTTGTTACAATGGGGAAACATGAGTTTTATATATATTTTAAACTATACACTATACTATAAAAAAGCATGAACACGCATGTATAAACAAATTGGCGAAGGGGAATGTCAATCGATGCGAGTACAGACAGAAATATGACAACCAACAAAGGTGAACAGATAGTCCAGAAACTGTCAGCGTAGACCTCTTCTCTCTCCAGATGTTCAGGTTTGTAATCATGGAGATATCTTCTTTATTAAGTTGAAATAGTCTTCTTTTGGCTTCTTGTTCAATTTCATGTCAAACTCATAGTCAAGCATGGGTATGGCAGAAGGACGAGTTGGTTTTTGTTCTCTCTTCTTGTGGTTGCCATGGTGGCTGCTTGAGGAAAAAGCAGCTTTCTGTGCCTTCAGATCCTGCAGGGTTTCGTCTGCATCCTTGTGACTGGGCTCATTCTCCTGGTTCTGGAGGTCTGGAGAAGTGTTGCTCTCTTGGCAACTGCCCGGCTCACGTTTTCTGTTCATATGGTCTGGTATACCGCCAAGTGCACAAACCGCTGCAACTGATGTGACAGACGACTTGCTGAACAAACGCTCTGCTTCCTTGACTTTCCTACTTCTTCTGTCCGTCTTACTGTTGGAGTTCATTTGGTTGGTGAGGTATCTGCCCCATCCTCTGAAGGTGTTCCCATACATCTGGGTGTCTTCTAAATAGCTGCTCTCCAATGCATAGATCTGTCCTTCCAATTCCATCAATGTTTCAGCCAGTTCTTGTTTCCTCTTCCCCAGTTCTGCGAGCACCTGAAGAGTGTTGGGGATCTTTGGCGGTGTTACCTTAGTGTGCATCGGCATGATGGATCATCCTCTTTGAAAAACAAAACCCTACTACTACAGTACCTGTTATCAGTACTTGGGTAGCCAGTTTATGATGTCAGTACTATGACGTGGGTCATCTCCATATTTGGGTACAGACACACACACAGAGATTCCTGAAATGTATTTATAGATGGATGGAAGATGGCTTCATAGATGGCTCTGTGATTTCTTACATTTTTATTGATGGCCTTCGATATATAAGGTTTCTGAATTTTCCTCAGCAACATTTTGTAAACCTCCACTGTATAAAACGGATTGGAAACAAACCGTAACAGGATGAAGATTCTAATGCTGGCATCTTGACTCTTACTAATGAATGTCCACTCTGTATATGCAATATCACAACCTATAAACGCCTAGAAAGTGGTGTTACTATATAATCTGAAGCTTCTTAAATGAGTGTGAGAGCCTAGGCTATTTAAACCCCCCCGCTGCACTTATGTGTCTGACTTGTCTGGTAGGCTTTTCTCACCGCTATAACCTAATCCAGTTCAACGAGAGCGAATGGGATTGTAATATTGTCACTATCGGGTGGAAAACGGAAAGGAAATGGGGCGGGGGGGGGGGGGGGGGGCAATAGGGGGGAGAACCTGTGTTCCAATGGGTCCAGTGTTATTATTTAGTCACAAGCTCACACTTTTCATTGGTTAAATATTTATAAAACCCACAGACACACTAAACCACTTTAAGCCTGGTGTCCCTATTTTGAGCATAGACATTTTTCAAAAAGTTTAGTTTTCCCCCAAATAATTTTGAAAATGCAGATCTAAATGCCTGCCTGACAGCGACACTATATTACTACATAGTACTACACGGACGTTATCTGGTTTTAGATAAGCCTAGCTTTACTGCATTTATATATCTCTTCAAAGGAATTGGACACACATCCTGCCTGAATAATGTTTGCTCTGTATTGTAGTAGTTCTTGGCTGTCATGGGAATGGAGTTAGCCAAGTATGACTATATACTCAGGTGTAGGCTGTCAAAAGATATCATTCCTGTTAGTTTAGTGCTGCTTTGTGATTGAGCGTTTGCTTGGCAGTATTTAAAAGACTAGTAGTCAACACTTCCTCGCTGCTACTCTGAGCAAACTAAAACAAAGGTGAATATTTGCAGTTTGTCCCAGGTCATGTCACCCCAGAGCCTTTCTGGTCCCAACAGACACCGGGTGTAGCAGGCACTGAACGAGGCTGTACGATGCTTGAAAATATCAGTTTTTAGAAAACATTTAAAATGAACCACGGCCATATGTTTTTTTTTTACGTTTGTTGGTTGTTATATTTAGTGTCCCTAGCTTCCATCTCCTGGAGACCTTGCCTTGTTCCCACTGTGTATGTGCCATGTGTTACCATAGTGTAATGGCCTGTTTGAAAGGAATGGGTCTCATGGGACCTCCTGCAGTCATCCCCTGGGGGAAAGAAAGCTCTCTCCTACTGCATAATTGATAGATTAAACAGGGGGCATCCACTTGCATCCTGTTACACACACACACACACACACGCACACGCACACGCACACACAACCCAAACAGGACTGTCATGTCAGCCACCCTACCTGCAAACAGACCTTTACAGACCTGGGCCATGTTTCAGACGAGTCAGATCTTTTTCTGATTTATTTTGATATTATTTGTCATCTGTATTTTTTTATTTCACAGATTTTATACATCAGCGTAGTCTATTATTGGATGTGATTGCTTTGTATTACACATACACATAATAAAGTGGTTTCCAGATTGACTTTCCCTGATTTTCCATAATGTATCACAGATAGCCAGCTGCTTAGACGTCACTGTGAAATTACTTATGAACATAACGGATGCTTCCCAAGACTTTTGGCCGGCAACCGCTGTAACACAATTCAGTGTTTGTGTACGACCTGAAAACTACTGAACTGTTTTAATCCTACAGTCATACAGAATACAACTATTTAGGCATACAGATCAGATGTCACGATTTTTGCACCGCTTAGCTTAGCAGGTGGAATGATCCTCAAGTCATTTTAGGAATTTTACTTTTAAGCGCCACTCCCAGCTAGGCTTGCGTATGTACAAGAGTAATTTGTCTTCACAGTAACTGGACCATTATTTTGTGTATGTGTATTTGCATTTAGACAAGGCCACCTATCCATGGTGGTACAGTTACTGAAGTATGGAGCAGACCCGTCACTAATCGATGGAGAGGGATGCAGCTGTGTTCACTTGGCTGCCCAGTTTGGCCACACTTCCATTGTGGCCTACCTCATCGCCAAGGGACAGGTAGGATCTGATTTTAAACCAAGTTTGGTTCCTCAAAGGCGCTGTAAAAACAATCAACAGAAACAGGTATTACATTTGAGGTAGACTCAAATGTAATACCTGGTTCTGGATTGTTTTTACAGTCAACTCCCCGCATTTCTGTTGTAGAAGTGTTACCACAAACGACAAGAAACATGTTTTTTTGTTTTTCTTTCTGCAATTGATCTGTAGTGTCTACTAGGCTCTTCAATACAGTCCTGATGTTATTAGTGGTATTGGCCACCAGGGGGTGCCCTATCACCTTTCACTGACAGATCTATTGACAATGACTGTCTTTTGACTGCCTACATACATCAATCACTCCATCTTTGATGGTGAATTATTTTTGCTTGTGTGATGATGGTGTATTCTTTTCCAAATAGGACGTGGACATGATGGATCAAAATGGCATGACTCCTTTGATGTGGGCAGCTTACAGGACACACAGGTATGTGCATAGTCTACAGTATGTACTGTATGTGTGCATGCACACTTACACCATTGAAATTGTGTTTTTATTTAGTTTTCAGTTAACAGGCGGCAGTGGCTCGGGATAGAGCAGTTGCCTCCCGCGCATTGTGCCCTTGAGCAAGACATTGAACCTTTAAATTTATACTTAGTTGTGTGCCAGTGTCTCGCACCAAAAATAGCCAATCTGCAATCTCACAACGTGTTGTGCTGCAAGACAAGTCTGCGACACATTGTGAGCTTGTAGATCTGCTATTTTGGTGCAAGACACGATGAGCAACCAATGAGCAACTCTGGCTTAACTGTAACCCGGGTGCTCCTAATATTTAGGATGGGTGGCAGAAGGCAAATCTTCTTGGCCAATTCAGTGGTTTCCTGTCCCATAAGCAATAATTAAATTAATTTAGATGGTGGCTATTCCCATAAACTATACAAGTTTGCCTGCTTCCCTGCCCTCCCACCATGTGTCTGCAATGCAGTGGAATATACAAAGAGAACTCTGCAGTGCTGACTGCAGCTCACCCCATGACCTCCTCCTGTAAATCAGTCATGATTCATAAACACTGCCTGACATCCTGTGCACAGAGATGTATCCTGCTATTCCTACAGTGTCCAGCTGCTTCGATTGGATTGTCCTGAATAGTCTTGCAAGTAAATGTCTTTGATGTCAAACACATCAAATAAAGGAAGTGCAATGGAAATGACTGTGTTTTCCACGCAAATGTCCTTGGTATGGAAGTCTTGCTTCGCTGACAGATTTCCTTTTGGCTTGGCGTGTTCACACTAGTCACAACATCTAGCAATTGGACCCGGGTCCGGATTAGAGCCCCTGGTGTGAATTTGCCCTTAGACGACAGCAGTGCCTCAGGCTTTTACACAACACTATGATTACCAACCAGCTTCCACCTAAAGGGCCAGGTGTTTTCTTCCGGGTGTATTGATTATGTGGTTGAGACACACTATGCAGAAGTAAACAAAAGGACATGGAGGGGGAAAATTACAACTTGTTAGATTGTTACACAAACTTTTGGCTGACGAGCTAATTATCAATCCTGTTTTAGCTTTTCAATATTTTCAGTTCAGGCAAAATGTTGATAGATTCATACAGTTAATTTTCTTTATTTTTATGTTTTTCGAGGCTATTCTGCTTTATTTCGATAACAGAGAGACAGGAAACTGAGGTCAGAGAGAGGGTAGGACATGAAACACTCTCTCCAATCAGAACTGAACCAGGCATGCACTATCCAGTCATCTACCAGTCATACCCCCCCCCCCCCCCCAGAGTTAATGCTACATATTTCTGTTTCCCATTTCATGAACCACGGCTCATTGCCTATTCCAGGAATAGTGTCAAATGTTTCCCACTTCATTAACCCATGTTGTCTGTGTGCCCACTGTCCAGCGTGGACCCGACGCGGCTGCTGCTGACCTTTAACGTGTCCGTCAACCTGGGGGATAAGTACCACAAGAACACAGCGCTGCATTGGGCCGTGCTGGCTGGCAACACCACAGTCATCAGCCTCCTGCTGGACGCCAATGCCAACGTGGACGCACAGAATATAAAGGTTAGCCTGTGTGGGGGGTACATACTAACCACTTTCAACCTGCCGTCCCGTCCCAATTTTTGGCCATGACATTAAATAGACAACATACAAGCTCAACTTTACAGTGAAGAAAACACGGCGATGTTGTTGGGTGTTGTTTGTGTGGTAACCATTGAAGAGGGTTAACTGCCATGTACCAATACCTGGAAATGTATCTGAATCTGTAATTCAGAATGGAAAGGGAAATTGTTTTACCTTTTAAGTTGCGTGTTTAAGAACAGTGTAAAAAAAACAGTAACTACAGTTTCTGTAGAACGAAGTTGAATGACAATTCATTTATTAGAAAATATTTCTATGGTCTGAAGTCATCGCCTAATTGCGTTTTATGTCTTTTATGTGATAAAAAAAATTACACCAAGTTTTTACTTCTGTACAAAGGAAAAACACAACGCTTTGACATCTTCTGATTGCCCTGCTTGATAACCTTAAAGGTCAATCTGTTGTTGGACTAAAACATTATTTGCTGTAGGGCGAGACGCCGCTGGACCTCGCCAAGCAGAGGAAGAATGTGTGGATGATGAACCACTTACAGGAAGCACGGCAGGCTAAGGGCTACGACAGCCCCTCCTACCTGAAGAGACTCAAGATGGACAAGGTACATGACAATATTTAACACACAGTGGCCCCATCAATGGCATAGGTATATACTTACCGAGATGGACGGATATACACTTAAAAAGTATAAGTACACCCCTTTAGGAAGAATACATACCAATACATATCATATATACATACTAATAAGAATAATACCTGTAATCAGGGTCCGAAATTATCTTTTTGTCTCACCAGCCAAATGTCTGGTAGATGAAAAATTATACCTGGCAAACCTTTTTTTTTTTTTTTTTTTTTTTTACCAGACAAAAAGTAAAATGTATACACACAGGCTTTTTTTTGTTGCATATCATACATACTGTACATCTAATAACACTTTATAGTTAAGCACTGAACCATCAACGGCGATACAAATGTGATAAAAGTCACCCGCCAAAGTCTTCACGGGTGGCTTCCAATACCAAATGAAAAATGTGTTAATTTTGTGTTAATTTTGGACCCTGCCAGTAATGCCTATAGCATTGCAGGTTTCTATCTCCTATTCTAAATAAAATCTAGTTCTCTTGCCTGAAACCAAACCAAGAAGAAAACATCTCTATCCCACACCCTCACAAACACAGCATGATGTTGACAGAGTTTAAACCAGACGAGCTAAAACGAGCCCCTCAAGGATAAATTGGTGCTCTCTGGTTGACACAACACAAGCTAACGCTCTATTTACCTTCACATCGGCTCCACAGACTGCCAGTGCTGGCTTGTCTTGGGTAGCAATTAACTAGTGTCCAACACTGTCATGTTGTGTGTGTGTGTGTGTGTGTGTGTGTGTGTGTCATAAAAAAGAAAGACCCTGAATAGAAAAACAGGGTCTTAAACTACAAAATGGAGAACAGTCAAGACTGAAAGCAGGAAACTAACATTACGGTGTCTCGAAATTCACCATCTATCTGTTTAACTATCTTTTATATTGAATATAAAAGTATTCCTGGACAAATATTTGCTTTTTGTGTTGAACTTTTTCTATTTTACTTTTTCTGTTTATGTACTGTACTTGTTAACATGACTTGAATGATTGCTTCAACTGTAACTCAAATAACTGATTGTTTTTACTTTTGTCATAAACACAATGAATCTCATGAATCACGATGTCTCTCAACTCATCATCTGGATGTTATTAGTGGATCAAGGTATATGAATATATCAAGATACAGTATATATATATATAGTAATAATCTTATAGATGTCCCCAGTGATCCTTAAATCCATTCCCCACATAGAGATAGTAGCAGTGTTTTGCTACATTATCGACTGTATGCCACTCAGGTATTTAGCAATGCCTCCCAAATGTGGAAGGATAGTCGATAAATGCACACAGCCCACCTGGGTGTTATTATTATTATTATAACTTAACTTGCTAGCAATTCTCCCAGTGTGTTTTTGCCTGTTTATTGTTACAAAGTAGCATTCACTCACAGCAATGCTGTGCTTCAAACACAGTCTTTATCTCTCTATGCATCCATCCATCCATCTCCTTCCCTGCTCCCACCCCCCCCCCCCCCCCCCCCCCTTGGTCTATGCAGGAGTTCAGACAGAAGGTGATGCTGGGAACTCCCTTCCTGGTAATCTGGTTGGTGGGTTTCATCGCTGACCTGGACATCGACTCCTGGCTGGTTAAGAGCCTCATGTATGCTGGTGTATGGGTATCGGTGCAGTTCCTCTCCAAGTACGTTTTCACTCGAATGGGTCACTCACTAGTCAGTTTCTAAACGTTTCACTCAACTAAATGGTAAAATAAATGGTGCATTTATATAGCGCTTCTGTCCGAAGCGCTTTACATTGATTGTGCCATTCACCCATTCACACACGCATTCATACACCGATGGCGGAGGAAACCATGCAAGGCACCAACCTGCTCATCGGGAGCAATTAGGGGTTCAGGGTCTTGCTCAAGGACACTTCGACACTAACTCTAGGGGAGCGCCCCAGCCCGGGATCAAACTGGGAACCTTGCGGTTTTCCAGTTCACTCTACCCGGCCACTCTACCCCTGAGCCACTGCCGACCCAACTAGAGTCTAGGGCAATCACACAGCCTTTGTTACTAAAACTTTGTGGAAACAATTGGAGGGTAAAAACGTGCTTTGCAGAACCAATCCATAGGCCGGTCCTTCATATTGGGGCGGTGACATGATTAATTTACAAAGCGGTAGGCTTTTGTTTGTTGGGGCTTTGTTGCGGCTGTTCTCTCTCCTGCTAGCTAGACACTTGTTTGCATTTAGAAGTCCCCAGATGTATTGGTAGGTGGAGATCTCTGATCGTCTGGTAAGCGAGACTATCAGAATGTTCAGTGAATACACACAACCTTAGACCAATCCACAATACACACCCTTACGTGTGCACTGTGCACACAACAAATGAACACGCAAACTGACACCCCAATGCCACTGCCATCTGTTCCTGCTGGTCTGTTGGCCTGCTGTACCTCTCTAATGTTTAGCTCTGTAACGGCACCAGCACACATTAACCAACAAAACCGTATGTGTATATTGACACAGACTGGCATTCATTAGATGTAAAAGTGGTTCTGATTATCAGCACTGTTGAGTCGGAGCAGAGGCATGTCAGCATCTTACAGTATGGTTGTTTTTTTGTTTTTTCCCTGTGCTGGTTAGAACAAAGACTTTCTTCTGCAGGCCTCCATGTGTGTTATAGTGAATTGGCCTTGATGTATTGAATACAATTACAATTTAGGCATTTAGCAGATGCTCTTATCCAGAGCAACTTACAAGTGCGAGATCAGAGTAAATGGCGGGAACCCTAGTCATCAAACGACAGGGTAAATGGTCACATAAGTAGAGTGCAAAGGGGAAAAGAAATGTGTGCTTCAAAGAAAATGGATTTAAGGGGGTAAACATCAAACCTAGCTAAATAACATTAGCATTTGTGGTGAAGAAAATATGTATAGCATAAAATATGTGAACAAGTAACCAACATACACATTACTCAGTATGTGATGTCTTATGTTTCGAAGGATGGTCTGTGAATATTCTATTGAGATTCCAGACAGATTGCTGTTTGCTTAAAAATGTCTTTCTCCATTTTCTTCCTCTCCTGTCTGCAGGGCTTTCTTCGACCACTCCATGCACAGTGCCCTCCCGCTGGGCATCTACCTGGCCACCAAGTTCTGGATGTACGTCACCTGGTTCTACTGGTTCTGGAATGATATCCTTATTTTCACAGAGGCAGTCCCTACTGTCTTATGGTTGGGCTTGTGTGCACAGTAAATGCTCTGCATTCATTTATCCATTTGTAACTCTGAGGGTACAAATGAAACGACATGGACCCATTAGGGTCCACTTGGTTACATTTGCAAAGTCGCCGAGTACAATTACGTGTCCTTGTGTGACACTTGGTGGCAAGCACGTTTTAGGAGGTGGTACTTTTTTTTCGCGCTGTATTCTCAGGTTTCACAGTTGTTGTTTTTTTCACTTGGCAGTGAGTTGTGAAATGCAGGAATAAGCTTGATTGCAGGCATCATAGCTGACTGTCATTTCACTCAATGAGAGGCTTCAGATTTAGGGGAGGAATGTGTCTGTGTGTGTGGACAGGAGCCCTCCCACAGGCTATAATTGGCATGTTGGGGTGTCAGTCAAGCTGCATTCTGGTCCCGCCCACCACCTCCTGTGCTGTGTACCGGTCCTTTGGATCTGATAGACAGGCGTTGCCCCCCCCCCCCCCCCCCCCCCCCCATCTGGCATTTTCTGCCTCTTATTTGCACACACACTATGTGTGTGTGTGTGTGTGTGTGTGTGTGTGTGTGTGTTCGTTCTAACTAAAGAGAAGCCACCCAATCCCATCTGGATGTGAGCGTAGGCCGTATCATTGGGTACCTCTGTTTTAACCACTTAAACCCATAAAACTAGTTTACCGGAGTCCCCCAGGGGTCTATACTAGGCCCACTCCTTATTTCCTAATTATTTAAAGCTAAAATAGCCTATCAATGGGCTTGTAGATGAATCAGGGTCTGTACAGAGAACGGTAGATCTTTCAATCAGTTTTTTGTCATTTTTGTCAGTCATGCACATCCCTAATAAGGAGTAACTCTCATTTATAATCTGTGTACACTGTACAGGCTTTGCAGCTAATGGTGTCTTGAGGCGTTAGTTTGTGGTGTCCCATAAGTCAAGCAGTGGTTTTGTAACGGCACTATACAGTACATTTATTCCAGTCCTGTTTGTCCCATTTGTGATCTAAGAACTTTCTACTCCAGTAATAATAATTTTCATACCACTCTAGCTGCCAGATGTCGCTAGATGCCAGGTCAATGGAGGGACGTGGCTTTAAGTTAAAAGCCAATTACAGTGTAATAAATGAGTATGCATAAAAAGTGGTGAAGTGTTACAAGAGTTATTGGTCAGAGGCGATGAAGAACGTCTCACAATGAAACTATTAATGTCAAACTCTTGTTAGTCACGTTATAAATAGCGTTTTACTGTGAGAGAAACACTAGACCTCACATTAAAAAGAATAAATTAATATTATGCTAGTTCCTCTGTGCTTAGTTTGAGCCTGTTGCCCTCATTGAGTACACAGTGTTTGTATGTGTTTAGAATAGCGTGTCGTGAGCAGAAGTCTCTGGTTGAAGTGTAATGAAGCAAGTCGATGAGTTTCTGTTGGCTTCACGATGGCTGCTACTTTTATCGTTTCAGGACAGAAAGTGCTAATAGCTGGACGTTAGAGTATTGTCTGTGACAGACATTAGATTTGACGCTTCATTGCTATTCAAATGGGACGGGAGAGCACAAACAAAGAAGAAATTAAAATTGTGCCCCTTGTGGAAAGTTGTATTAGTCGAGCCGTGAAACGATTGCAAAACTATTGTAATGAGGTTATCTTTTGTCGTCCTTTAAATCACTTTATTGCATATACCTCTAGGATACCCATGTACATTTTTCGGACCTACAACACCCATTATTTAGTTTTTTTTGCCTTAAGATTAACCTTGGTAGTTTTATCTGCAGTAACAGGCCGTGGAAGAGTCCTTTAATGACAACACTGTTTTAAGGCGGTGTTTGAAGGCTTAGCCTATTTGGAATTCAATTTATTATGTTTGTTTATGTGACTCGCTGCTATCTGCATTGTTTTGAGGAAGTAAATATGACCCATCTGGTACTCCAGTTAGATTAAACAAACGGCAATAATGTTTATTGCGTTTGCAGTTTGCTATTTGTTGTTTATTTCCCACAGGCTTTTCCCCCATTCCATCAGCCTTTTATCTGTTTGCACCTGGATCACTTACCACTGAGTAACGGCATAATAAGTCTCACCTGTGCACAGGTTCTTCCTCAAATGCAGAGGCTTTCTGGTTGAAAACGGGTTTCTCCAGTTTCCATTACTGCCCCACAGCTATTGCTTACACTCACTTCATTGCTCTGAACATCCCCATTCTATTACCTTAAGTAAAATAAATCATCAAGGGACATATCCCAGTTTGCTCTTACCCTGGCCTGGTTTGATAAACTGTCAGATGGGGCCCTATATTACACTATCCAATCTATTCTAGTTCTCTTGATTGGCTCACAAGAGAAGAGTTTGGGACTTAAAGGTGCTGTATGTGTTATTTATGTGGTAAAATAAGTGTTGAATAGCTCTATATTCCCATAGTAATCATTGCTATGAAGTGTATGTTCAGTAATAGGGGTCTCCCCAGCTCCACTGCTCTAAATAAACAAGTGAAATTGTAAGTGATGAACACTTCAAAATTGCAGCTGATGAATGGTTCTCTCTCCTGATTGGATGAAATTGGTGTCCCACCTGAAGTATTGCCCGGTCCTCAGTGTGTCTGTGTGGTTTCCCAGGTATGGGTGTGTGAGTGCCAGGCAGTCCCTAACTGCTATTATAGGCCCATTATCCTCCTCAGGCCTGTGGTTGAATGAAATCAGATCAAGTAGCATGGGTGGAGCAAGCAAGCAGTTTAGTTAGTTTTCTTTTTCAAGCCCAGACCAGACTTTACCTCAGTTTTCAAGGGAGGAAAAAAAGCATAGCTTGTGAAAGCAGTTACAAGCAAAGGGCTTTGACTGTCTTAAAATGGCGAGATTGTGACTTTGATGCAAACAGAGAGTTGGTGCAAACATTAAACAACTGCAAGGAATACAATTATTGAAGGGATTTTAAACAGAAGGCATTCTATGCTTGGAATTAAACTGACTTAATTCTTTCAATTTTAGAGAATAAACCCATAAGCATTAAGAAAAGAGCAACCGTTATATGCCTTTTCAGTTAGCTACCATTGTTACTAGACCGTTATGCAACATGCACGCCCTGGCCATCTCTGTGCAGCCAGACTGATGGATGTGGCTCTGACCCTGTCTCATTTAGCATTTTGCTATCTGCTGCCGGGAGCCATCTCATGAAACATCCCTGGCCTCTCATCCATTTAGAAGATGAATGCATGTTGAGGGCACGGATACACAGCAGGCCTGCTCAAGGATGCATCTAAACCCCATTTCTACCATCGGCTCCATTGATCAACCAGCTCTATCTCAACAGTATCACCAGCTGTTGACGTGGTGGGCGGATCGGGATTTCCACACCGGTCATTTAAGGGTATTTATCTTATTAACTCCCTGTAGTGAAAAAGATAATGTCAACATGCAGGTTTTTTTCTTTTAATGGTGATAATTATGAAGATTTATGGCTTCATTTAGTGCTCTGGATAAGAGCAGCACTTAACTATGTCATCTGTACTGTCTTAGAGGAGACTGCTCTACTGAATATGTCAGCAGCAGTAGGGGATGTGATTAATTGTAGACTGCCCTTTGCTAACCTTCATTTAAGTCATTGGAGTGGTTCTTCTCCAACTACCTTATATGAAGGTGGCTTTACAACCAAAGTTCTATTTGAATAGATATTTAAGTAAATATGACTTAGGCATAGAGGCCAATGCCTTATCATTGTTGTCATTGTCATTGGCCTAGAGGTGTCCTTTTATGAATTACTGAATTGTCTCTTTTCACAGTGAGTCAGAGTGAGAACAGATCTACTTTCTTCATCAGGTGGAGGGCAGGAGGGTGGAGATGAGTCAGAGTTGCCTAGGCGTTTTAATCTGTTAGTCCAACGTCTAGACTGTTGCTCAGAATGCATTTCACTGCTATAAATGCACTTGGAGAGATGCTACACCTGTGTCACATCATCATGCAATGTATAAGCATTGGGATAAATGTTGTCCTTGCACTGTGACCATGACCTTTGACCAATGGAGGAAAAGGTCCAGGTCCAGACCCTACCCCCAACTCATCTGCCAAGTTTAATCCAATTCGGATTTAAACTGTCCCGAGTTATTGCTTTGACAAACTCACATACACTGGTAATTACAATACATCAGGTGTAATAATCATGTTAGGTCTATGGTGTTACCTGGTACCATAGTGGACACCTTTAAAATCGTGCTGAATGCCGCACCATGTATGTGCATCCAGTGACGGAAAGGAAATCTCTCAAAGCACCCATGCACCTCTATAAGGACTGTAAATATCAATGAAACCATTACTGAATTTGTGTAAGTGTATTCAACATGCTCAAAATGTTTATAATAAGGGTAAAAAGGGGATACAGGAATATAGATGGAGTACATTTTATTATTAAAAATAGACAAGAGTGTGACACATCTTAAGAGCTACAACCACATTTTCATCAAACCAGCTTTTCAGTGTGCAACACTCACGAGTAACTGTGTGTCACTCAGGCTTAATGTGAAGTTCCAGGGTTCATGATGTCAAATGTTTAGGGGACACAGGGAAAAATGGTAGTCTGCCTTGTCACGCTCTTGTATTGTTCCTTAACCTCATGGCACATCTACCGTTTGCCACCGTCCACATTCCCTTCCTGTTAAACAGCATCTGCCTCTTCTACAATTTCGGCAAATCCTGGAAGTCCGACCCTGGCATCATCAAAGCCTCAGAGGAGCAGAAGAAAAAGGTAACCAGACAGACGCACATCAAGCATGCTTGTCAGGTCCCTTGAAAAGAGGAATTCGTCTGAAGGTATTTTCATTTGTTGGTGCAGTATTGAGCCTGCTGATCTGGCCCGCAGCCCACAGGCATCCACAGTGGCTCTCTCTCCGGCCGCTCTGTCCCTCATTAGCAGACCCTGATGTGTATAATAGAGGCTCTGGTTCATTGCAGGGCCTAGGTTCCCCATTGTGTGATTGATGAGCGAGCTAAATTTAGCCACCATCGTTAGCGCCTAGTGTGATACTAAATCCGTCTCTGGACTGGCGATCTGCCGCCGAGGGCCCAGAGGCTCAGGAAAATCTCTCACTGCCTTATGGAGGATTCTGTGCTCTTCTGACCCATACATTTACCCCTGAGGAGAATTTCACCTAGCCTGGTAAACCCTCCCTCCGGAAATCTCATTTCCATTTGATTTCAGGAAGGAGTCTGGCATGATTGCTCATTCTGCAATATTGGCTGTGGGCTGGAGTTGGGCAGGAGTAATACCGTTGACTGACAACCCCTTCAACCAATGATCGTTTTCCCCTTCAGCCAATCAGCAGTTCATTTTGACGAGCTCCAGACTATGTGACGCAACGGGACTTTTGGGACGGCCATGCCGAAAATAGGTTGCCTTATTGGGATACATGCGTGTCACTCCCCGCCCCTGCCGGTTCTCTAAATTTATATTTTTAAATAGGCTCTGTCATGATTAATTGACCACATATATGAAGTTAAACAACTAAATTCTATCCAAACGATATGTTAATAGTAAATTCCGTGCCTCAAAAAAGAAGTTTGAGACCGTTTTAAGAACGAAACTAAGAAGTGACGGCACTCGGACAACAACAATGGCTGCCGTTCGTCTTTTGTCGGCGGCTCTCAGGCTGCACTCGGCTTCATTCGGGCTCACTCGAACTCGCCACCTGATTGGCCAACGTAAGCTGTCAATCACAGAACGATGAGCGACGACGCTGATAGGCGCGGTTAGGTCCTGATTTCGCTGGAAACTCCCCAATATTGCAGAATGGGCGTTCATGCCAGACTCCTTCCTGAAATCAAATGGAAATGAGATTTCCGGAGGGAGGGTTTACCAGGCTAAATTTCACCATTGTCTTGGTGTCTCACAGCCTGAGTTCCAGGGTGATTGCTGAGCCAGAAAATCACTACCTCAAAATCTGTGTTTTGGTGCCGCTTCAAAATAACTAGGATTTGTAGACAGATCTATTTGATGCTCTGTCAGTTCAACTTCTCTCGTCTCACTCTGTTATTTTCCACCTCCAGACGATTGTGGAACTAGCAGAGACAGGCAGCCTGGATCTCAGTATATTCTGCAGTACCTGCTTGGTAAGAAGTCCCTTTTCTTCCTAAAGCAGCTCCTTTGGCAGCCAAGGCATTCTATTTCGTTTTACCTTTTCAAAGTATTTACAAGATTGAATTGTTTGCCAAACATTCTAGGAAACCAATGCAGGTGTTCTTAAATAAATGTTAAATGCATTGTGTACTGTTGTGTATTTCCTCTTCATAGATACGGAAACCCATCAGGTCCAAACACTGTGCCGTGTGCAACCGTTGCATCGCCAAGTTTGACCACCACTGTCCATGGGTGGGGAACTGTGTCGGTACGTTACAACATTCCAGTTTCAAACAACACACGCGATTCCTAACAATCAGCTGCTTGTAATTTCTGTTAACAGATTTAAAATCTGCTTTTTATGAGTACAAAATTCCAGTTTAAGAAGCAGCACATGGTCTAAGTTGAAAGGAGCCTCTCTTGTGAATTCATTAACTGGTCTGACACAAGACAGAAGGACAAGTGGAGGGGAGTGGTTGAACTCCGGAGCTGAATTGGCCCAGTGTTTGAACATGAGCCAAGTAGTAGCCGTTGCCTGTTTATCTGTCCACTGTTGGAGCCTTCAGACAGACAGGCAAGTAGGCATACCAAAGGCCGACGTGTGTCTAGACATGGACACATTCTCTGAAATGGACTAGGCAGCAAAGAGGGGGACAATGGGGAAAGGAAGGGGGTGGGGTCCTTGTGTGTCCTTAATGATTCTGGAATGCCAGGTGGGCAGGATGGCTCTTGTCTTTTAGTGAGGAAGCAGTGTAGATAAACAGCAAGTCATTCCCAGTGAAGATCATCTTGTTTTGTTTGCTACTGGGTGGGAATCATTATTCTCAAGCCCCTGAGCAAGGATAAACGTAAGCTCTCCAGTACCAGATCACAGCACGTCGATCCCCAATTCTTTAAGTGTTTTTTATTTTTATTTCCCTCTCCTGCTTTGATAGAGCAAAGAAAAGAGCAAAACATAATCCATTTAGGTTTTGGAACGCATCAGTATTCCGATAGTCTGTCATATCGTCTCAGATGATGTTGGATATCGGTGTCTGCCTCCTTGCACTGCCAAGCGAGACCAAACGTGTTGACACACTCATCTGACAGCTTCCTGGCTTTTCCAGCCTCTCCTCCTCTCATGTCTGTCTTCTGACTCCTGATGGAATGATGCCAAGCAGATATAGAGAATGAATAACCAGATAAGTCTGGACCATTACTTTTTTTTAATGTACTTTTCTGTTCTTTGTGTCTTTTGTCCACAGGAAGTGGGAACCACCGGTACTTCATGGGATATTTGTTTTTCCTGCTGTGTATGATCTGCTGGATGATGTACGGGTGCATCGCCTGTGAGTGGAACTCCTTTTAGTAAACTACTACTACTCATGCTAGATAGCCAAGTCTCCTGTGTGAGTCTGGATGGTTTGAAATATTGGAAAATCTTTTGTTTTCATCAAAAGCTTAAAATAAAATTCTGTCTAGAAATGAAGGAAATAGGGAGAAATATAAAATTGTATATATGAGGAAAGTCTACTATCTATGAATCAGAACGAGGAAATGATTAGGTTAGTTGCTCTTGTGTGTATTCATTCACATCAAAGTGAATCTTGAGTAATACGGAACTGTAGAAACTTAAAATAAAACTATTACTCTTTATTATAGCTAAATCATTTACCAGACCACCAAAACTAAACCACCAAAACACCAGTATAATGTATTTGTCTTCATCTTCTTTTATTCTCATATTTTCTCCCTCTCTTCATTCCTCTCTCTCTCTTTTTCCTCCCTCGCTCACACTTTCTCCTCCCTTCCTTTCAAAGACTGGAGGATCCACTGCGCCACCAGCTACGCCAAGGATGGCTTCTGGCTGTACCTGACCCAGATCGCCTCCTGCTCTCCCTGGATGTTCTGGATGTTCCTCAACAGCGTCTTCCACTTTATGTGGGTGGCCGTCCTCATCATGTGCCAGCTGTACCAGGTCTGTATCAGTCTCGGCTCATACCTTCATCCACCCACCCACCTACAGATATTTTATTTATCATTATCTTTTCTTTAGCGTCGGAGAGAAAGAACAATTAAGCATTGTGATCGATCACGTTGAATACTGCAAAGACTAATTGCAGAGCAAATGGTGGCCCTAAGGCAGAGCTTTAATCGCTCCTCAAAAGCTGAGCCTGATCCTGTCCGAACCGCACCTTTCTCCTAACCCTGAACCTGATTACAGCCCGACATTTTTCTTAACAAGTTTCCCTAACTGACAGCAGCAACAGACCTTTTGTGTCCTCATTAAATCTTATATTGTGTAGGGTTGGTTATTCATCAAGAACAGGAGGCATTCTACCCTTTTCCAACTGTCTTCATTTATGAAAACAACTTGAGCCTGTAAAATATGTGAGAAATGAAGAGGGAGGCACGGAATATGGAATGGAATTCTCTACTATCGCTTGTACAGATGCAAAAGTATACCACTATATATTATATGGGCCATATGCTTGCTATATACAGTAGGCCTGGAAATGGGGTAAAATATTGTGGAAAAAGTATGGAAAAGTTTAGAAAATTCATCTGTAAAAATGTGTGACAGCCCTGAAGAACGATTAAGCCTTTCAATGGCCTTTAGCCAGCCCCAACTTTCTCCTGACATGTTACATGATGTAACTAAATCCAAGTCTCACAAAGCTTTTTTGAAACATTTTTTAATAAAGATTATGACCTTTCTATAGTTAAAGCACCCAAAGCCAAAGTCTTGTTCCCTCTAAATGGAGACCAAAGCGTCATCTGGTTGTTTTGTACTCCCTGAGTTTTGCCTTGACTTTTTTTGGTCTGCCCTTTCACAGATCGCTGGTCTGGGAATCACTACCAATGAGAGGATGAACGCAAGGCGGTACAAGCACTTTAAAGTCACAGCCACATCCATTGAAAGCCCCTTCAAGTAAGTAAGCCAGCAAGAGTGATGTAATGTAGTCATATTCAACCATAATGGGATCCTCACGCACAGCTAACGCTATGTACTTCGTTTTACGACGGATAGGCAGTAAAAAAGACAGTAAAAAAAGTAAAAAATAATTTCATTGTAATTGGTTGTCAGTCAGCCAGTCAAAAGTGTCCCATTGTCTACAGTTTTCTCCCACAAATGAATGCAGTCACAAACATGTCTCTCTCTCTGCTCATCACAAACATGTCTCTCTCTCTCTCTCTCTGCTCCTCCTGTCCACAGCCACGGGTGCATACGGAATCTCATAGACTTCTTCGAAATCCGCTGCTGTGGTCTGATCCGCCCTGTGCCGACGGACTGGACCACGCAGTACACAATAGAGTATGACCAGACGTCTGGCTCGGGATACCAGCTGGTCTAGAGAGGGGGACCAGGAAGGTGGAGCAAGGGGAGCCGAGTGGAGTCCAGAGGGGGAGGAAGAAGAAGGGGAAGAAGGAGAAGAAGAAGGCTTGCCTCTCTCTCTCCCTCCCTCCCTACCTCCCACCAACCCACCCAACCCCCCTGCCCCCGTGTCCCGCCCTCCCTGCCTGACTGGCGTTCATATCGGAGCGATGCTGTTCTCGGGAGCGCTTGCTTTGTTTGGACCATCTCTCTCCTCACCGATCAAATAGACTGAGAACTCAGCTGGGACTAGCATGCTGTTAGGGGACAACACCACACACACATCCAGTACCACCACCGCCACCCTATTATACTACTACTACTACTATCACTGCTCTACCACACTCTACCAAGTTCTTGGTTTATAATTACTGTACCGCTGTCGCTACCACCCGATGCCCCCGCCCTACCCCCCTGTAGGGGCTGGGCATCGGCTGACCCCTCCTTCCCCCCTTGTCTCTTCTCCTGTGCCCATTGGACAGTGCAGTGCTGCCAGACACGCATGGGGAGGGGGAAGTGGGGGAAAGGGAACGAGGAGACATTTTAGTCCAAAAAGAAAAAGGGATCTTTTATTTGTTCGTTGTACTGGAACGGCCACTCTGCGAAGAGAACAGCGTGATCAAACGGCAGTATCGTTCATTCTCCCTGGGTTTTTTTGTTGTTGTTTTTTCTTTTCAGTTTAACCATAATCATGTTTACGGCGTCACTGTCGCTGCAAATCTGTTTTATTTTGGATTAGTTGTGGAAACTGCAGTTCCTGTTGTTATATTGTGATGGTTGGGGAGATGAAGGAGGAGGTTTTTTTTTTACAGTGCGTTCCTAAGTAATATTTAGATAAGGGAACGCCTTTTTAAGGTCTTGTTTTTGCACCGTGATCATTACTTTTTGAGTGGGTAGCCCCCACCCCCTCAAGGGGGGCCTCTCAAAGACCTGATGAGGATTTGCCAACATTGTTGAACTTGTCAGAGTTGACCTAGCAAGGTGGTTACTTGGATGACACAGAAAAGAGAGGATATCCTACAGAAAATGTGATACAAGTATATTTATTTTAAAGCTATTTATAGATGATATGCGTATGTCCTAGTACCATCTTATTTTTTACATTTTATGCCATTTTAAGCAAGTGGCTTTTTGACCGAGAAACTAATTCAAAGCAATTCTTATAGCTGTTTGACATGGTGCCCTAAGAACTTTTACAGGAAAACCTATATGCAGGTACAGTACATATATTTATTAATATAAAAGTTAGGCTGTAAGAGTAGATGTTAGGAGGAGAACAATCGAGGAGCGAACAGAAGGAAAGATCATTTCATTTGTGACTTTATTGAAATGGTGTCTTGAGTTTACAAGAAAGGTTCATTCCATGTGTATTCTTTTAAGACTTCTAAAGTCTTTTTTTTTCACTTTATGTCCATTATGTTACTTTTTTGTCCACCTACAACATTGCACTGATCACCTTTTTTCTTTTTCTTTTTGCCGTTTGCTGAAGGGAGGTCAACGCCACTTCAGATTAACTCTTTCATGTTTACAGAGAGAGGGGCCAATCAGACATGCTGTGTATATGTATGTATATATTCTGTGTGTGTGTGTATGTATATGTATGTGTATATATACACGCACACACACACAGAGACCCTCCCCTTCCTCTGAGCTCTCATCACTTTATTTCTGGATCCCCCACATAGTTGACTGTAAACAGCAGCAACCAGACAGACTGAAGTGTAAAGAATGTGCATCTTGTACATAAAACTGATCTAGCCTTTTGTTTTTTCTGTGAGTGACTTTTTTTTCAGTGTTAGTTGAAGCTGCTCCTGGAAAAGAAATAATGTTTTTTTTTTTTTTTTTTTTTCATTCAACCAAAAGGAAAGACGAAAAAAATACGTGATTATAATCCAATTGTATGACTGTAGCTTTTAGTGATGTCCGACACTGCTGTCTATAGGCGTTTTAACCCCGTACCCCGCCCGACTCGCGAGACAACTCCACTGCATGTGTAATGCTTGGACACTGGGCTGTCGCCATACCGTTGTTCCAACCGTCGCCATCCAAGCTGCCCAGGTGATAGCCCAGCAAGCCACGTGTCTGTATATAGTGAATGTTCAGTATTTGCAAGTACTTTTCTCTGTTCTGTTCATGTCTTTTTTTTCCCTCTTCTTTATTTTCATTCATTTTCTTCATCCAGTGTGTGTTATGTTGAGGCCTCTTTGGTCAGCAGGGCACCAGGCATCATGTCTGGCCCACCTGTGCAAGTGTAATATATTTGAATGTTCCATGCTGGTGAATTCTAGTCATATTGAAGGTTTTTTTCTATGTCATATTGCTGGGTTTGTTATACCACTGGATGTACAAATTGTAAAGCAAAGACACTAGAGAACTAAGGACAGCACAGATTCTTTTTTTTGTTTGGTTTTGTTTTTCTAAAAATTGAAACGTGTTCATGCAATAGTTTTAAGGATAGCATTCAAGAGATGGGGGTATATTATACAATGGTCTCCCAATTTTTTTGGGTCTCGTGTTTGCATCATCAGAAGGGGACAGTGTCTCATTTCACACACAACCCCCCCCCCCGCAGCCTTTTTATTCCAAAGGGGCACGGTATATCATTGATGTCACCATGCAACCCATAGATCATCCCATACGCCTGATTAATACTTAGTTGCGTGGCGTCGTCTCGCACTGGAAATAGCAGAGCCACAAGCTCACGTGTCGCAGTGCGATGCGTTGTGAGCTCGTAGATCTGCTGTTCTGTGTGAGACATGCTGCGAACAACATATAATTCAAGCGTAACATGAATCTAAAGCCATTTCAGAGAAACCATCACTAGTTCTTCCAGACAGCAATCTAGGTTCATCTCCCTCTCACCCACCCCACCCCCATCACACAGCACCATGTGAAAAGCACATGCTCATCTCCAGTGCCTCTCCGTCTACTTCAGGACATCACTGTAACTCTGCTTCAGATGTAAACATATTGGGCATGGATCAATTTTAATGGCTTTAATAATAAAATACAGTCAAATGTGAAAATGACGCTTTGTGCACTTGTGATTTCTTCCCCCCCAGACATCTGTAGGAACTTTAGGAAGACATTGTTCAGTGGGTCTTTATTTAGATTTTTAATAAAAGCTTTTATTTCTATATTGCATAGTAGAATACATAACAAACTCCTGTTTGTGGAAAGATGAAATCAAAAGGTGTCTGAATTCACTGTTTTTCTCTAACCTGGACAGAGGAATGTACAAAATATGTGTTTGTCTTCATGTGGACCCCATTAGTTTGCAGAGCAGAGGTTATCATTGGGCGTGTACCAGAGCCCCTGCTCCCTGGCCGTAACCAAATCCTTTTGGTCCGAAGTTCTTGGCGTAACATGCTGTTGAAGAGAGGAGGGAAAACACATGACTAAGTTATTGTGTCAAATAGTGAAAATAGCCATCTACAAGTTCACATGTTCAACGCTTCACGCTGCGATGCAAATTTTGCTGAACTAGACAAACTCGGGAACGATGCTAGTTGGGAATGATTGCTTCACTCGGTTATGCAATAACCGTTGTTCCTGTCTGTCCCTTTTGCGCCCATATTATGTGGCGATCTCGGTATCTGTCTGTCTTTGTCCTTTTTATGCCCATACTACATATGGAGAAAATTGATGTCATCAATTATGCCATACAGTATATGGACATGATTTGCACATATCAGTCGGATTGGCGGTTCTGGAGAACCGGTGATATTGCACTTCCTTGAGTCCTCGATATGCGTGCCGAGCTTGAAGGTGATCGGACGGGCGGTTCTTGAGATGCACAAAGGACAGATACGCAGACACACAGACATTTCACGCGTTTATAGTAAGATGTTCGTCTATTTTTGCCAAATGTTCACCTATTATGACATGCCCAAGAATAGGAACGTTAGGGTTCATTTGCCTGCTTTATGCTTTGTCATACCACAACTGGATTGTGTCTTATTTTCTGAACAATCTTTAGGTTTTGTTATCTGCTTGGGATGTTCAATGGGATTTGCCACACAGAGGTCAACACATTGTGTATCAGACGATGACAATCGTATATATCTCTTTAAGCAGCTAAAGTCGATGTCTATGTGATTGACACTATATCTCACACGGTCTTAATTCCTTTGGTTTTGATAAACCCCACCCTCCTTGTTGTCTATAAATGAAACGCCAGAATGAATTCACAAATATTGTCTGACGAAGGCAAGGTTGGATGAACGCATCTGTTTTATGGACGTTTTTTATCAGGAAATCATGAATAAAGTCGGCCACAAAATCTGAAATGGAGTCAAGATGTTTTGATGGTGAGGAGGATAGTAAACCATCTGACCACCAGAGCCCTGGATGATAACAGTGCAGGCTCTGTTTGGACTTGGAGCTGAGCTGCAACATTCCGGCTAATCAGTGCAGGGATTCATTCGAAAACTCAGGAACCCTCAGTCCAACTTCATCAATCTGTTGACCTATATATGCGTGTCAGGGGTCATCAATATGTCCGTACACGGACAAACGTGTCCGTGGCAAAGACTTGGTCTTGCCTGTGGAAACTTTTCGATTTTCTTTTTTACACGCCATTATAATGTTCTTATTTTGATCATAAGACCCAATTACTGAATGGCAGTTTCCAGGTTTTCTTCAGAATATGTATATGACACTTATTTAATACGACACTATGGCAAAATAGGAGTCCAACTATAGTTCTCAAATGTTTTATTTGCAAGGACCCCCTTAACTCTGAGAGTGTACAAATGGAAGCAAATGGACCAGTGAGGTTCCATTTCTACACTCTCAAGAGTTACAGACCTGCTATGGTCCTTCTGGGCTAGCTCTTTGTGTTTCTGGCAATATCATTGTGCACTCATTTTGTATGTCCATGGCAAAAATAGAATTTTGACAAAAATGTCCACCACAAGCCAGCATGGCAATGACCCCTGATGCGCGTGTGCGTGTGTGTGTGTTCTGTTTAGCCAAAATATATCCAGCCTTGTCATGCTGATGAGAAAAGAGCGGTCATTGTGGAGAGCGGATTACAGTTGTTGAGGTCAGCTGATTGTTCGCCTCCAGTTTGAACTGGCATGATAAACGGCACTGTTGGAGAGACGAGCCTGACAAGTCCACTGCCGCCAGCCAAACCCGCACAACACGCAATTTGAGAAAACACTAAACTGGGGACAGCCCGGAGTATTATTGTGTGTAATGCTTGTGATTTTGTGTGCTATACTTTGCTATACAAGCACACTAGTTCATCCAGTTTTTCTCTCTGCTGATATAATCACATAATCTTCCCGTGTTAGGCTGTGTGTGTTGTGGTCCTTTATTGTGTTGTGTCATGTCAGGTTGGAATGACTTCCAACAGCACATAATAGTCACACACATCCATAAACCATTAAAGGCAGGTGCTGCCATTAAAGGCAGGTGCAGATATACAAGCTCATAGCGTGGCACCAAGAGCTTGTAGATCTGCTATTTCTGAGTATTTTTTAAGCGAACATTTGCAACTCAAATCTTTGCTTCTGGAGGTCCCTGGAACAAAATATTAAACAAATGTTTGCTTTAAAAATATATATATTCGGACGGTTGGCGTCACCGTCATTTTATTCACATTCGTAGTCGTAGTTGAGAATTCACCTTTTGAGTCAGTACACAGATGGTTGCTTGATTGATTGGTGTTAGTAATAGCGTTAGCCTGATAAAAGCAGATCAGCTACAGCTGCTAAGGTTTAGTCAATGGGATTCAGACAAAATGCTATCCTTCTGTGTGTAAGGATGAGTAAGCCTTAGTGGGAACATGAGACCACAAGTTGCATACAACTAATGTGAAATGGAAAATTGTCCAGACATTTTCCCCTTTCCTTTTCATTGTGGAGTACTTAGGGAACCTACTCTACCAAAATAATGAATTCCTTTCCAAGATGGCAAGTTTGCAGTTGTAAGGTATCGCTTGGGCTGGTCCAGTGATCCCATCGCAGCAAGTCAAGTGGGACTCACGCCAACAGACTGTGGCCTACAGGTAATCATGCTTGGAAAAACACCTGTTTTGCTACATGTGCTTACCGGTTGAATAAACATTTTTCACCGATGGTTGCTGTTTATACCTAGAGATAAGTCTTAATTGCATTAGTTAAATTGATAATGCATAACGGAGCCTTTCGGCTTTGACAATCGGTATGTCCAATAGTGGTGATGTTTCAAGCCCAAAATAATTTTATAGAATCAACAGAAAATGCAGATAGCATCTTAAATACATCTTTTCTGGTCACATGACTGTCACCTGCAAAAAAAAAGAAACCTACAGTACAATAATTGTGGTCCTCACAGCATGAAAAAATAACATCAAGGCTAATGGCCATCATACCTTCAATATGGATATACTGTAGAAGCACTCATGAAATAAATTCAAACTAGGATGTCCTATCACAGTGAGGAATCTACAATCTCCAGCCCAGAGAACATTACCTACCGTAGGAGTAGAACATGAAATCCTTTAAAACATTGTATTTCAACATGGTTTTTAAACCTTGTCTTTCAACATGGTTTTTAAACCTTGTCTTTCAACATAGTTTTCAAAAACTAATTTTAAAAATATAAACAAGGGAGACATTTGTTTTAAAAAGACAATGTTTAAAAACTATGTTGAAAAATACAAAGTTTTATCAGGTGCCGATCGTGTAACCAGAACAGCTGTATTTAAGATGGCGCCTAATTGTTCTGTGTAGTCTGATGAAGAGTATGGTAGTGACGGGTCACTACCACTGTCAGATGTACCAATGATTTGCACTATAACTAGGGAATTGCACTATAATTAGGGAACTATAGTGTGTGTACCTTCTTTCTATCTTTTAATGTCAGACAGACTTGCCTTTGGCCTGCTAGCTAATAGAACTATCTGATCTCTGTGTCTCTGCCTTCCCATGGTATGCAAATGACTCTTCAACTGGACTGTGTGATAGGAAAATATAGGAGCCTTTATCACGTACCAGTGTGATAAGTGTTCATTTACGTGGGCTAGAGCAAAGCCAACGCCTTTGAACATGAAATACCTGACAATGGTGCCAATTGATGTCTAGAGGGTTTCATCTCACCTTTGCAGTAGATCTCTCCATCTTTCTCTGTCTGGGTAGTGGACTCCAGACTCTTCCCACATTTGGCACAGCGGAAGCAGTTCTTATGCCAAGGCTGCGGAGGAGAATTAATGGTGTGATCATGGTGCTTGACAATATGAGATGCTGAGGTCAAGTTGTGACAGAATCTGCATTCAGCTATGAGGAAAATTCACGATGGGAGTGTAATTGATATGTTGTGTCTGACTGATGTCATCGCTGTTGTCATTGTCTCAGGGCATGCCACTGTATAAGTTCTTTCTGAATCAACTAGAAAGCTTGCACTCAGTAGAGTGCAAACCTGCTCTAACACCTGAGATATGAGTGTGTGATTTTGACCGTACCCTTGATTGTGACCTTATCCTTTGACCTTTTAGACCCAACAGCTAATTCGGTCTTCAGGGCAGCCTACTGAGCATTACCCAGCAGGTTTCATGCAAGTGTGTGCGTGCGTGCGTGCGTGCGTGCGTGCGTGTGTGCGTGCGCAGCCTGAATACAACCAGCCCAGCAGGATCACAACACAAGGTATTTCGCAAGCCAGCACTCTTAAGACAGAATTTATTAAATAGTTTCAGTCCGACAAACAGGATTCTTTACCCGTCACTAAAATAGGACAGTGGACTTTGCCAGATCTACTGTGTATAGTATTACCACCTGCTTGCAATCCAGAGCCTGCTCCCAGTGAACTTATACCCCTGAAGTTCTGTTTGTGCTCTGTCTATATTCTGCTATACACAAACACACATTGTGAAGGGTGGCCCCATCACACACACATTTACATTCACTCACCTTGCCAGCCCCAACGATCTTCTCCGCTGCATAAACCGAATCCCCACACCGGGCACATTTCTCTGAACCCCCAAACTTTTGAGCAAATTTGGATGGGTTGGGGTTGGTGGTGGGTCTGTGAGTATGTGTTCTAAATAGGAGACAAGAAATGCAATTAGCTTAAAACACAGGGCAATAGAAGAGCACATTATCTAAGCACCAGCCTAATTTAAGTTGTAGTTATGTAAAAAAAACAGGTATTTGCGGTTCATTTCCGACATCTGTACTCAAACACTCTGAAGTTATTGAATTGCAAGTGTATCTTGGATGTTAAAACATTTATTTTTAACAGGAGAGATATACTGTATGTACTTTTCTTGGATCTTTGATGTTTTAGCAGACAACTCTGTGTCTTTCCACTGTACCCACTCTCCTCTCCTCTCTCTGAGGAGAGGAGAGATTTGTTCAAAGTTAAGAGGCCTGGGGCCCTGGAGCTGTGTTTAACGAAGGGGAACTGCCTGCTCCAGCGGCCCCTAAATGAAGGCCTTTGTGCTGGGGACAGTTGTAGGGAGAGAGGGAGAGAAGGTTGAACAGGTCAACTCAGGAGCCTGCCTATTACATAATGGAGCCATTCATAACAATAATCACCTGACATCCAGAGCCAGGCTCCGACTGCAGCACAAACAACTGTGTGTGTGTGTGTGTGTGTGTGTGTGTGTGTGTGTGTGTGTGTGTGTGTGTGTGTGTGTGTGTGTGTGTGTGTGTGTGTGTGTGTGTGTGTGTGTGTGTGTGTGTGTGTGTGTGTGTGTGTGTGTGTGTGTGTGTGTGTGTGCGCATGTTGTTGATGTTTTTGCAGTTTTGTACATGTGTGTACATTTGTGTTTGTTTAATTATAGCGCAATGCGCTTGTGTACAAACGTGGTTACTGCCCCACTGCCATAGAATGTATGTGACCGCCTCTGTCACTGATTGGATATAATATGAAAGCCTAATCAGGGGACATCATGCCCTGTTCCCAGGCCTGTTAGGGCAGCTTAGATCAGTAGAGACTAAGGAGTCTAATGCACTGCTGCACTAATATAATGACTCTTGAAATATCCCACAATACTTGTGCTTTCTTTCCTGGATTTGTGCGGACTGTCATTGGTACTCAAAAGTACATTCAAATTAAGAAGTGAGAATTACTGTTTGAACATCTGGTAAAGACCCAGACTGTTTGAAACTGTACTGCACTATTTCTGTGACACTACCTATCCTACCAGGTGCTTTATTCTTAATCTTTCAAGCCAGACAATTCTTCCACAATCTTTTAATGCTACAGAGTCTGTAACTACGCCTCATAAGAAGTCAGGAACAGTAAGCTATTCAGACGGTCAGACCGGAATGGTATTCGACCAATCACGCCACAGTGTTCACAAAAATATTGTAAGTTTGAGAACCACTGTTCTAGAGTCTTTTGCACACCTGTCAGCTGGGGTGGAGGCTGTGTAGGAGAGGAACAGGACAGGCAGTGAACTGGCTGTAGGGAAAACTCCCACATGCTGTAGCTGTTATAACCAGGGTTGGATTTTGTAAAAAAAAGAAAAGAAACAAACAAATGGCAGGATTTTTCTTACCCACTTAAGGCAGATATACTTTGTTGTTTAAATTATATTAAAAAGAATAAATCAAAGAATGTTTCCCCAAATACGGGAAACACTGTGGTTAACCTACTTTCTTTTTTAAATGCTAAATTGTGATATTATCAAACATAAACATCAAATAAGACTGGCTAATTCAGTCTGACCAGAAGCAGGCATAAAACATATTCCCTACTGCCATGAAAATGAATGACCAGTGCATGGGATATCAAAACCCCCACATTTTTCTGCAAAACAACATACAGCTAGCAGTAAACAGTGTGTGGGAGTTTTCTTCCATCCAGATGCATGGTGACTCTAGGCACCGAAAAGTGGTACTACATGTTACAGATGACGGGTGGGAGTAACAGTAGAACAAAAGGTCATGGTTTGAACCCAGGCAGATGTGCAGCGAAGCACCCTGCAGGCCAGGGCGAGGAGGGTTTTCTTCTCTTCTTATCTGATAACTTCTGGAGAAATTAGAATGGCGCTTAACTCTCATCAACATGTACAACATGTCGCTTCTGAGAAGTGAGTATGGGAACGGTAACAATGATGATGTAACAATGGCTGCTATTTATGTAGCCATGACGTTATGCCAGCGTTAAAATGACCAGTGGTGTTTTAAAGTGAAATACCCCTTTAAATAGCCCTACATTTTGATAGTAATTATTGCTATAGAATGTTTGTTCAGTAACAGAGGTCTGCTGGACCCCATTTCTCCAGCTCTTAAGTGAACAGATTTTCATTTTCAGGTAGGGATACGATGTTTTTCCAGTCAGGAGAGAGAACTCCTACAGCATGCAGGAAACACTATAAATTGAAGCTGATGAATAGGTTCTCTCTCCTGATTGGATGGAATTGGTGTCCCACATGAAATGTATTTTTACGAAAGAGTTGGAGAGACGGGGAGACACTGTCACCTATTACTGAACACTCTATAGCAATGATTACTATTGGAATAGAGCAAAATGTTTTGTTTTAACCAAACAATTTCACCTACAGCATCTTTTAAATGAAGACAAAGGATTTAACTTTGAACTTACTCTTCTGGTTTGATCCCCAGTCTCTCTCCTCTGTCCATGTTGAGTGTGCCTGCTCCCTGGCCATAGCCGTAGCCCTTAGGACCGTACTTCTTCCCATAGCATGACTTGCAGTATATCTCTTGGTCATGCATAGCCACGGTCGTACTGTCTAGCCCCTTCCTGCACACCACTACAGAGACAGAGATGAATGATTTTACAGTAA
The DNA here is from genome assembly GCF_963454915.1 of Gymnoscopelus microlampas. Lineage (NCBI taxonomy): Eukaryota > Metazoa > Chordata > Actinopteri > Myctophiformes > Myctophidae > Gymnoscopelus > Gymnoscopelus microlampas. The sequence continues at coordinate 23,120,150 of NC_139960.1, forward strand.
TATAGTGATTAGACATTAATCTGTTGGTTGAGAAGACCTGAACTTGCCCCTCGTTCCAGGATTAAACGATGGCGGTCCCAAGGACAAAGACAAGATCATGGTCTGTTGAGTGGGAGTTTTTTTCCTTTGCGATTTCTGGTTCCAGTCAGCACTGTTTCATTGTTGGAAACATTGTTGCTTCAGGTGAATGGGAATCGTCTCTACTGACTCATCAGCAAGTGACTTGTGGCCTCGACTGTTTATCTAGTACCCATGAGGAGTTGACTCTAAGATAAGTGACACTCACCAAAATAACAGATTTTCATCAAATGTCACCATCGTGTGACAGAGTAACTTAGGCTTTTAACCACATTATTCTCCATGCATGCACTATAATGTCATGTTCGGTAACAGACAAAAGGGGACAGTTGGAGATGGTCAGAGACAGACACCGGATGAAATGCAAGGGAGGAACAACAGCACTAGGTCTCTACTAAGATCATTCATTATCTCCTCAGTGGGAGTTCTGGACAATGCAGCTTTTGTAAGGGGAAGCCCAGAAAAATAAACACTTCTATTGTGGCCCAGTTCGATTTGGCCTGGGAAAACATGAGTCGCCCTTCTGCAGTCTGAAGCAGGGCTGTTTCTCTGGAACATCTTCACTGACATTTGGAGGAGGTTCGAGAGCAGGACACGCACCCCCCTACCGTCCAGTGAGCACACACACACTGAGTGGGCTCTGAAGAGTCATTGACCAGTGAGATGTCAGTGAAGAAACCGTCAATGTGAGCTCTGTTTCTGGAGTGGACGAGTTGCACAGAGGTCGCATCGAGTTCAACGATGATCTTCACGTGCTTCTCTGTACCAAGGATTCTTGGTTTTGAGGACATGAGGACAGATCTTGAACAAATGTAATGTTTTGCCCTGTTCTCTGCGGAGAAAGTGTCTAGGACCAAATGCATCTCAGGACCAGTGATGAGGTGTGCTCGTTGCACAGGTGTACAGCCCGACCGATGGCCGATTTTGTGGTCCAATCCTAATTTTGGAGAGTCCTAGACCATTACTGATGTTTGACTGATACTGTATTACAGTATGTCAAAAGTATATAAATTATATTAAAAATTAAATGTTGATGTTTTTTTTGACAAAACATGACCATATATTATCTGTCAAAAGGATATAGCACAAAATCGCTCAAGAGCAAAACTGGACAGAACAGTACTCACTGCAGAGGAAACAGCATTTATGGAAGCTCTTCCCATCACATTGTACCTCCTCAGCGTGGTACACCGTCCCTCGGCATGCCGTGCACTTGTTGCCTCCGCCCCAGTTTGGCATTCTGTCTGCTGTTAAGAGGAAAAACAGAGGCGATGTCACAATGGTGCACAGGTCATTTCATGCACAAAACCTTAGGACACTCATCATGTTGTTGTTTTGTGGGGTTTCTTCCTTCTGCTTTGTGGTGAGATGTTTTTATCTCACCAGTACAATAACACTCCCACCATCTTTAATGAGTTTCAGTGTGAAACCTCCGTTATGTATTTTATCGCTGTGCAAATAACTCAACAAAACAGTCAGGGAGAGGCATAATCCTTCTGTTTGACTTGACAGATATTATGACACACCCTTGTTGGTTTAACAAGACAGTCACGAGAGGAAAAGCTACCCACTGAGCGACAGGACGCACCACAGACAGACACTCAACAGATACGGTCAAATCTTGAGTGCTCATTTCACTCCAACTTGATTTAACATAGCACTCAGGATGTTGCCGTTGCAGACTTCGAAAAAACAACAGGCAAATAGCCTTTGGAATGGTTTGGTGGAACAAAGTAAAGGCCTACCATTTATCACAGCTATGTCTGCTCTCTAATTTGACAGACTCTGAATGCAGGTTTCTGCAACATGCACTAATGTGAGTCCTGTAATAATATAGTCCTGTGTTTGGTGTTAATTTGTTCTAAGTTGGGTCTCTCACTGAAGTATACACCCTGTACTGGGCACTAGAGTGTTTCTAATCCTGCTTACTGATTACCCGCTGAGTAAGAGGATGTCCCAGAAAAACCTCAAACCGAGCCAGAGAGTCTGAGCATGTCCTAAAACAATAGGACAAATAGCCATGGGAATGGTCTGGTGCAACACAATGCCTTTGAGCATTGTTCTTATGGCCCTGTGGCTGCAGGATATAAATCTAAAGCTGCAAAAAAACAAGTTAGTCAGTAAACACTATTGTAACCGCATGGAATTTGCCTGACGCACGCAGTCACTTTCTGTCTCACACATGCACTACAGTGTAACTGTTTGTAATTACAGACTCTGGCCCATTTAAAATCTGCTAGGAGACTCAAGCTGAGCTTTTCAAAGTGACAAATAAAATGCCATGTTAAGAAGCGGGGCTCCCTGTGGTGTCCCCGTTTGCCAACCAGCACGTCATGATGTCACCCCTTCGAAGAATATAGAGCAGTCTTAGTTTTCATTAAGCAGAGGACCACAGACTGGTACAGCTCATTAATCTTGTGTGCTGCCACTATAAGCTCATCCTCCTAGTTATATTACAGAGCTTATGTGACAAGCTCAAACATGATGAGAGGAGATCAAAGGAAGACGAAAATTGCTCCTGCGTTCTCATCGGGCCACAGCTTGCCGAGGGCTGTTGAGATGTCTTTGGTATATGGCTCACAGTGCATGACCTGTGGGGCTGAAATGTCTTGTAGATCAGTGGCTCTCAACCTTTTCAGGCCGTGACCCCTCAAAATAATCATATTTGAACTGGGGACCCCCCACGCTGACAAGCAATTGTAGGAGTTGAGGCATTACATTTAGTTTGACTCGTTTCGATAAATAGTGAAAATAGCTGATCTACAAGCTCATAATGCCTCGCACTGCAAGGCGTTGTGAGCTTGTACAGTAGATCGGCTATTTTCACAATTTTTGCCTCTTATATTATTTGACAATTTGGCAAATGTTTGAACAGTTTTTACAGTATAGTTTGTTGATTACTTTTGATACAGTAATGGTCTTTTTTTAGCTATTAAAAAGGTCTTAAAAGTTCTTAAAGGAGGAGTTCACCCAAAAAATGACTTATTTATTTTCTATCAATTGCATACCCTATGAAGCCTTGAATCCATGGATTCTTTTTTGTTTTTGTCGCATTCCTAAGCTAATAATTTGATTCCCGTCTCCTACCGGCTAATGTATCCGGTAGGAGACACAAAGTAGATTATTTGTGTCTCCTACCAGAAATACACACAGTCATCAAATTATTGTCTTAGGAATGCCACAAAAACAAAAATAAATCCATGAAATCAAGGCTTCATGTGGTGTGTAATTGATAGAAAAGAAGTCATTTTTTGGGTGAACTCCTCCTTTAAATTGTCACTTCACTGTCATCTAGGGATTCCCCCAAAATCATGTGGGGGTCGGGTCCCGACCAACAGGTTGAGAACCACTGCCCTAGAACTGGGCTGAAATGTCTTGGTCCTTGGTGATTGTAGACCAGTGGCTCTCAACGTGGGCTCCTCGACGAAGTTCCAGGGGTTCCCCACTCGCCAGCTCATGACTGAGAGTTAGGAAGGAACCAAATGGACCCTTATGGGTCTGAAACTCTCAGAGTGTGCAAATGATACAAGTGTATTGCCATATGTAGGCTACAGTAAACCCACAAGTGTTTACACTACACACTATATAGGTCTACTACTATTACTTTGCCTTCCTCCACTGTGCACACCTAAAAAGTTAGACATGGAAGAAATGGAACCAAATGGAGCCTTGTGATCCTTTTGAACAATCTCAGAAATGAAGACTAGGCCATTTTACAGAGTGGATTTGGGTTCCAGAGATACAAATCAAATCATATCAAAAAGGGGTCTGTGGCCTAATGCATATCAAATGATTGTGGTCCTTCAAATGAAAAAGGTTGAGAATGTAGACAACACAACGAATGACACACTGAACCTGTATCAGTTCAAAATGATCTCACTCTTCTCTGCTTTTAGCGTTTCTACCAGTGGTGTAACTAAGTACATTTACTCAAGTAGCCTACTTAAGTACAATTTTGAGGTTTACTGGAGTATTTCCAATTTTCAGTACTTTTACTTCTACTCAACTACATCTCAGAGGCAAATATTATACTTTTACTCCACTACAATTATTTGAAAACTTTAGTTTATTAATATTACTTAATGATTATTATTACAAAACATACATTAGCCACTTCAGCCCTATATACATTTCAACCATTTGAAATGGCAGATCTACAAGCTCGCAACACATTGAGCTTGTAGATCTGCTTTTTTGAAAAGATTTTTATACATTTGAAAATATGTGAAATGGGACATTCTGCATAATGAGTACGTTCTACTTTTGGTACTTTAAGTACGATACCAATACTTTAGTACTTTTACTGAAGCACATTTTGAATTCCGGACTTTTACTTGTCTACATTGCTGTATTGATACTTTTACTTAAAGTAAAAAATGTCAGTACTTTTTTTCCACCACTGCCGACAGTTCAATATACGTGACTCACCCCATGGTATGAGAGTGATCTGATACGTGGTTTTATTATCAGGATGAAATGTGTTACAATATCGACGTACAAAAAATATACAGTTTACTGGGGAAATAGGCCATAAATAATAGAACTTAAATCGCATTGAAATGTTACCTTATATCGCGGATTTCCAAGTATATAAATTCCAGACGTCAAATGATTCAACAGCGGTGAAGAAAAGTGTTGGATTGAAGCCTGTATAAGTTACAAAGTGTCCAAAGCGTTCAGGTCAGACTGAGACTCCTGCAGAGAGACAGTGCAGCGCTGTCTGTGACTGTATGCGTGAGTATTATGTCATTTATATCACATAGTTTTACACACAGGGAGGGAGTGGTTCAACAAAGTGGGCGTGATCTAAAGACTATAGTGAAAATAGTAGATCTACAAGCTCACAGCGGGTTGCATCCGAGACGCGCTGTGAGCTTGTAGATCGCTATACAAGCTATACGCTATACAAGATCGATACACTTCAACCTGGAGTTTGCACTTTTTCTAATTATAGCCCGTAGCCCCGAACATCTACGTTAACGTTTAGATTTCAAATATAAAGTGCTTACCCCATGGCCACGGATGTCAAAATTATGTACGGGCCCTCAAGAGTACCCGTATATTCTGTATTGTTCAATAAAAAGCATTTTATTCTGATCGGTGGACATTTTCTCATATCGTTATAGTGTATCAGAGTGCCATACACCTCCCAACCGATAGGGTCATGTTGTTGAAAGCATATGGCAAAAAAACGGAGAAAATGGCCACCAATCGGATTAAAATGCTTTTTATTGATTAATACGGAAGATACGGGTACTGTCTGAGGGTCCGTACAGTATTGTAGCATCCGTGGCCATGGGGTAAGTACTTTATATTTGAAATTTGAACGTTTATGTAGATGTGCGGGTCAAAAAGGGAGAAAGTAGAAACACCAGGTTGAAGGTATCACGATGACAGACGACCGTCGTGTGATCCATGGCTAGTTGCGCGCCTATAGACAACGCAGTCGTACGACAGTGTTTTTGATTGATTGATTGAATACTTTATTAACAGTTTGGGGGGGAAAAGTACAGTTTAATTAATACAAATACAAATACAATGCTAAAATGATTGAACCCAAGAAAGCAGGTTTGTTTCCATTGGGGTCCATGTTTATATAATTGTGTATTAAATTCATAGAATATTAGTGACAATCAAATATACAACAACCAACTTACTATGCAAAAATATCATATAAACGAGTTGTAATCAAAAAGAAAAATATGTACAGTAAACCGTTCCGAATTGTAACTAAGTGCTCTTTAGAGCGGTTTTGAGGGAGATAAGGATTCACACTTGTTTATGTTATTTTTTCTAGGCTTCTACTGTGTTGTTTGTGTTTGTCAATGAGACTAGACACCTTTTCATTTAAAGCAGGTACTTTGGAATTCTTTTCCATCTGTAGCACTGGCCCTTTAAGGAAAGTGCATAAAGAGGGGTGGCCAGGTTTGTGACCTCCTGTCTAGCCAGAAGCCTGGTTTGAGTGTTTGTGAGAGAGACCTGGAGGCATGAGGGGTACAGACTAATTCTCGGTAAGACAATCTGAAACAAATGACAAGGTTTTTATAACTCATTGTAACAATAGTATATGTATAAGAGTTTAGATAGGCTGACAATATTAGGCCTGTTGTTAATTATACTAATATATATCTGTACTTCTAGAAACCTCCAGGTCCTTTGAGTAGCAGTACTCTGTGGCTGTGCAGGCCTTTATCAATTGGAGCCATGAGCATACATTGACTATTTGGGTATGTTTGTTATTTTTCTGTATTTTGTCATCTTGCTATAGGAGCCTAATGAAGTGATGAATTGTTGGAGGGTTGGTCTAATGTTTTATGATTTTTGTAGGAGCTGAACTGTGTCATATATATATATATATATATATATATATATATATATATATATATATATATATAAATACTATTTAGACTGAGTGCAATAGGGTTGACTGAGGACAGAGCTATACTGGGCCATTAGCTAGCATTGCATGACTTTGGTTTTGGTTTTGCTTATTTGTAGTTTGTTTTGATTTGCTTATTTGCTTATTTGCTTTTGGTTACTTATTTACTTTATTTTCTTTTGGTTTTGCATTATTTGGATTTGATTTGTTTAATTTCTGTATATTTACTTTAGAGGCCCCGAAGCCCTTACCCTTATTGCCCCCTTTGCCTCTTGAGTTCAGTCCCTTTTTGCAGAACTCTAACACTAACCGCTTTCTTCCGTTCTGTATTTTAACCTGACTATTTTTATAACAACTGTTGAATAAACTTGACACATTTGATACATCAGCCTCTGGTTCTGTTAATTCTGAACCCATACCTTCCTGGGGAACCTTACCTTGTTCAGTCCTATATCTATACATATACAGTATATGGTTAATGTGTTTAAAGGATCCCTCACTCCTATATGTGTGGGTGGCGTAGTCATTGCTTTTCCTAGCCCTGCTACACATCAGATATTTAAAAAAAAATAACAGTCTAGATCAGGGGTCTTCAAGGTTTTTTAGCCCAAGGACCCCTTAGCTGAGAGAGACAGAGAGGTGAAGCAGGGACCCCTTGGGGGGCTTGCACTTGGAGACAAGAATAAGCATGGTGTCTCTAACTGTCATAATGTATTTTTTTTTTCTTCTATTGATCAGTAGTTTTGTACACCTGCCCAGATACTGCAGATGTAAATTATCTATATATCTGGTGCATAGTGGTGGAAAGTAACTAAGTACGTGTGTACTCAAGTACTGTACTTAAGTAGCCTGATTATCAGCCTGAAGCTGCGTGGAGGAGCAGTCCACTCAGAGAGTGGGCGGGGTCTATGGTCTGGAACCAGGCTAGTAGCCTACTTAAGTACACTTTCGAGGTATTTTTAATTTTCAATACTTTTACTTCTACTATCACTACATATCAGAAGCATATATTGTACTCCACTATTATTTGCAAACTTTACTTACTAGTTACTTTGCAGATTTGATTTATTATTACAAAACATACATTAACTAGGCCTACTTTAGCTCTGGTTCAGAGCGTTAGTGAGTTCCCTCTAACTTAGAGGGAACTCACTAACGCTCTGAACCAGAGCTAGGCCTACTTCATTCAGCCTTCTACAAGTTCACAACGCCTCGCAATGCGACGTGTTGGGAACTTTTAGATCTGCTATTTTCAAAGGATTTTCATACATTTAAAAAACTTGTGAAATGGGACATTCTGATAATGAGGACTTTTACTTTTGGTACTTTAAGTATATTTTGATGCCAATACTTCTGTACTTTTACTGAGGTAAATTTTGAAAAATTTTGAAAAATTTTGAAAAAACCACTGCTGGTGCAATGCATTAGATGTATATTGCTGAAATTTGTTTAAATATATATATATTTCCCTGTCAAATAAACAGAAACAAAACAATACATTTAGATAGTAATAGGCCAGTTCATGTGTCTGTACACTGAATCATATATGATGGAAATACAGTTGTCGGTACATTTCCATATGCTCCCTCTCCTCTCTGTTGTTTACTAACCTACTGAAGAGATACACCCTTTGTTAGTATGTTTTGTTAACTGTTAGTATGCTTGGTTGCAAAATATATAGTTTGCAACCAAAACTATGTATACACACACACACACACACACACACACACACACACACACACACACACACACACACACACACACACACACACACACACACACACACACACACACACACACACACACACACACACACACACACACACACACACACATATATATGTATGTTTTGGTTGCAAACTATATATTTTGCAACCAAGCATACTAACAGTTAACAGAACATACAAACACCCTTAACTTAAGATATTCATATATTATAACCTGACCCCACACACACACACACACACACACACACACACACACACACACACACACACACACACACACACACACACACACACACACAGGTTCAATTGTAGGCTAGGTTAACGGAGCCTTGGCTAATGTACAAATGGGCAGCCAGAATCAAACAGGTAGAAATGTACCAAGGGAATGCAGTGGTTCCTTAAAGTAAAAAGAATGCCAAAATCATAGATAGTAGGAATGTGCAGACTTGGAGGCACCGCTTTTGAAATGGACACAGCTGCTATATTAAAGCCGTGTTAATCATCATTTTGCTCTTGTAATTTCAGCACTTTGTCAAATAGTTTTGCAGCAACTCAAGGTCATGCCCCAGTAAAGGAATTCACACACAACCTCAGCGATTACGTACTAAAGAAAATTCACTTAAAGGCTGCTGACAGTGGTAGTATGAACTTCTCTAGGGGAGTGAATTAAATAATATTACTCTATTGTAAACACACAGACAGTGAGTTAATGCACATCAAACACCCCCTTGCATAACACTAATAACTCACCACTCCTATGTTACAAAAAATCTTGGTTAAAGGAAGTGATGAATTTGCACACTCATCCATACCCAGATCTGTCCTCCCCACTGAGGTCATCATGCTTGATGCTAGCCAGACACATTCTGGCTCTTTCTGTCATGTTTTTCTTTTTTTCCCTCCTCCATATAACTATGCTATCTTAGGAAGAGCAGCAGTAATGGTTTTTGAGGCCACTGCATGTTTACCCATACGTCATTATTTGTTTCCAGAGCATCAGGTTCAGACGCTTTTCAGGTGCTTAGTTTCAACGTTCATCTCTCCTAAGCCCTGCTTGTCTTTAATGTCAGGTAAATGATAGAACAGTTGAAATGTGCCACGTAAGCGCGATTGTGCTCCAGGGTCTGTCGGTGTGTGAGGGACCAAGTTTCCATAGAGAATAGCAGCTGGGCTTTGCAGTTATTTTCTGTGGTGAGTCTGAGACTGAAGAAGAATGTGAAAGTATAAAGCAAGGAGCAATATGTTATTTTAGATAATTATGCATAGGCTAATACATGGAAGTTGTGGTTAGTGTGTTCTTTAACAGTCTCTCATATTTGGCTTTAGCAAACTGTGACTAGATGCCTTACAGCTGATACAGGAGGTTAAGACATTTGATATCGAAGAAAAATAACACCAAAAGCTATTGAAGTTTCGGTGGAGGCACAAGTTACTTAAAGAATGCTGAATGAGAGGTTCCTTTCTCTCTGTATCCTAATTATAAAGGTTTTTTTCTCATCTCCTGCCCAAATACAGTTCCAAAGGTTAGAATATCTGCTGGGAGCACAATAACTATTCAAAACAAACTGGGTCAGGTATGGACTTGTTGTCTTTCATTAACTCAATTGTAATTCTGCATGAGGAGGACACAGGGAGTGAACTGGTATGGTTGAGTGTACTGGACTGGTATGATAGGCTTGAATTATAGGTGGAGCCCAAATTGATGACTGGTAGTGGTGCTGGACAAATTAAAGACTGTTTGTATATAGAAAAGCTGTAATTAGTTTTCAAACAATATTAATTATGTCATTGCTGATTTATAAGTTCCTGGTTTGTAGTTTCTTAATCAAGAAACCAGATAGGAAGTGCTTGGTAACTGAATTAATAAACACCACCCTATGACACATTAAATTGACTTTTTTATAAAATACATTAAACATTAAGTGTTAGTAGGTTAGTAGGTTAAGCAATACAAAAACTTGTTTTGGCTCCAAGGAAGATCACCTTACTTCACATGGTGCAAACAAATAGTGTTGCTCTGTCCTCTACAGGTTTAAACATTCAACTAGGTTGCTGTCCACACATAGTACCTGTTTTTCCCAAGTTGTCCGCGGATCTGCTCTAAAACCAATTCAGCATGTGCTAATTTGGGCTGGTATAGGGTGTTAGCTCCACACTATTCAAATTCAGGTCATGAAATGCTGACCTAAAGTCACAAAGTAGTGTACTACATTCATGGCCAACAATAGAGACTGGTAAAAGAGCATTGTATAACGTCACACTTTGTCATTGGATTACCATTACAATGCTTGCATGTATTGCATGTAATCCCAAATATTAATTTTAAGTTGGGTCAATGCATAACCGATGCACAACCAGCTTTTTAAAAAGGTTTTTGCAGCTGATGATTATGCAATTCTCGCAATATAATTGTGTAACCCAGTGGAGTTGCTCAGTGGTTGTACTGGGCAGCTCCCAGTAACTGTATGAGTGTTAAGCAGGGCGTTGCTGAGAAAAAGCATTTGTGCTCAGTGAATCTACCCTGAGTAAAGGTAAAAATATTTTGGTTAGGCCTACGTCACTGTGGAGCATGTCAGACATTATTATATGACCACGGACACAAGCAGAATGAGCACTGTGGTGAGGTGTTCCTAATGCCATAGCTTTCAACGCAAATAATAAAATGTCATTCAGAAAGAATTTGTGGCAGTAGAGTAGTGGTTCTCAATCTGTGGATCGGGACCCCCACAGGATTTTTTTTTGGCGGGGGGGTCCCCAGATGAGAGTGAAGTGACAATTTAAGGACTTTTAAGACCTTTTTAATACCTAAAGAAAATTACAGCATCAAAAGTAATCAACAAACAAACTGTACTATAAAAACCGCTCACATTGGCCAAATTGTCAAATAATATAAGAAAGCATTTGAAAATAGCCGATCTACAAGCCACGAGCTTGTAGATCATCTATTTTCACAATATTTATCTGTTTATCAGTTCAAATATGATTATTTTGGGGGGTCATGGCCTGAGAAGGTTGAGAAGCACTGCAGTAGAGGAAGGACAAATGGCAGAGCAATGATAATGGAAAACAGATGGACCAGGTAGCGTTGCTTCTCTCTTGATCCTTATATGGTCACAGGCCTGGAGGAAATCCTCAGGCAGCAGAGATAGATTGGAGTGGTATTCAATGCATGGAAGTGTTGAGAAATGGCTAAGGAATTCTACGGACGTAATATTGGCATCAGTTACATCAGTGGTTCTCAACCCGTGGGTCGAGATCCCCAGGGGGGTCCCCACATGATTTTGGGGGGGTCCCCAGATGAAAGTAAAGAGTAAATTTAAGGACTTTTAAGACATTTTTAATAAAATGAATAAATAAAATGAAATAAAAAAGTATCATTACTGCATCAAAAGTAATCAACAAACTATACTATAAAAACTGGTCCAACATTGGCCAAATTATCAAATATTATAAGAGGCAAAGCATTTCATTCGCATTGCGAGGCGTTGTGAGCTTGTAGATCTGCTATTTTCACAATATGTGTGGAACCAAGTCAAACAAAATGTAATGCCTTAACTCGTACAATTCCTAGTGCTTGTCAGGGTGGGGGTCCCCAGTTCAAATATGATTATGTTATATAACGTCCTCAATGCAATGACCACTTGCATTATCATAACATTCATAGCCTATAGGTTATGGCCTTGCCTTGCCTTCGTTATGACTTGCATCCGTTGACTAGACAAAGAAAGTACAAACATTGCAACGGAGGAGCTGGATGACCCTTCTCAGAATTAAGTTCTTCTGTTGCTAAACCAGAGACATATATATTTAAAAAAACAAACAAATGTACAGTATGGCATCCCCACCTTTAAGACAGAGACAGTGCCTCAGTTTCACCAATTCACTTTGGCCAAAATAAATAGTTTTGTTGTTTTAAAAGTTGGTGAGTGCTATTTCATACATCTTTGGATGTTGTTTTTGTAAATGTAAAAATCTTAAAATGATTACATTAATATTTCAACATGCATATTCTTGCCTCCAAGTGCAAGCCAAGCACCTCATAAATTGCCTATTGCATGAACAGCCAATAGAAACCTTCTACCGGGCCTCAGTGAGTAATGTCCACATGTGTAGCGTTTCAACTGTAAACATACACAGTATTGGCATTCAGAAGTGATATAGAGGGCCACTGAGTGCAGTTTCTCGCATGGTCATCAGGTTTGGGGATTGGACAAGCAGCAACACATGAATGAATAAATCCCAGCTAGCTGAGTAATTGATTTGGGAAGATCCAGCACTTTGCAGCTAGCAGACCAAGTCTCACACACAGCATTGTCTATGGATGTGCAGTCTGACTGTCTGCTGCAGGTGCATTTCTCTACCGTTGGCTATCGTTATTTCAATGTGACATCAAGTTCTACTGTAACCTAGTGCAGTGGTTCTCAACCTGTGGTTCTGCACATGATTTTTTTGGGGGTCCCCAGATGACAGTGAAGTGACAATTTAAGGCTTTTTAAGACCTTTTTTAATACCTAAAAAAAAGAAAGAAAGACCATTACTGCATCAAAAGTAATCAACAAACTATACTATAAAAACTGGTCAAACATTGGCCAAATAGTCAAGTAATGCAAGGAGGCAGAAATTGTGAAAATAGACGATCTACAAGCTCACAATGCCTCGCAACCTGTTGCGAGCTTGTAGATCTGCTATTTTCACAATATTTATCTGTGGAACCAAGTCACCTCCTACAATTTCAAGCACTTATCAGGGTGGAGGGTCCCCAGTTCAAATATGATTATTTTGGAGGGTCACTGCCTAGAAAGGTTGAGAACCACTGACTAGGTGAACCATAGAATCCATATTCAGGGCATTTCATAATAGGCAAATATTCTGCAATAGCCAAATCTACAAGCTCACAACGCACCGCGATAGGACACGCTGTGAGCTTGTAGTTTTTGGCGAAGAGATTTGGCATAGAGGGGAAAAAGCTGGGGACGAAGTGTAGACCCCTGGGGGTCAATTACGTATATTGGGTTTAAGTGGTTACATTAAAAATAAATCTTAAAAATACTGAAAATAATGACCATTTTTTGTTCATCTGGGAAAGAGTTGTTTTAATCTGAGTTACTTGGCTACAGTAGTTAATAAAATGTCCCCTCTATAATGTTAATGGGTCCAACACAGGCCGATTGACAGCCCAGCTACCCATTTGGTTTTAGTGCAGCTGACATTAACTATAAAGTATAGATAGATGTTCATGTAGTTTGACAGATTGAGTGTGGAATAGCCTCATGAATATAGCCTATAACCTCAGACAATCGTCAGACTTCACCAAATAAAATGGTATGCTGCCATCTATAGACCAATTGACCGATCAGCAAATTGACAATTAATCGGCTCATAATATAGATCCTTTTTATTTATTATAGCTCTTATAATGTAAATCCTTGCTTATCGTTTATCTAATTATATAAACAGTTTGGGATGTTGCATCCGGAATGGTATTCTATAAAGCTGTTATAACTATAAATAATACATTTTCTATGTTAAATAAAAAGCTTACTACACCGTTAAAATGATTAAACATTTTGCACTTTTTATTATTACAAAGCGTGTGAATGTAGAAAACCAGTTTTACCCATAAATAGCACAGCACAGTTGTTGGAAGAAACTGTTCAAGTTTTGGAAGGTTTGAACAAGTCTACAAGTCATCACTCTGCAGTCATAACTAAGAAACTAGCAGTGCAAGTATCATTAAAAAACAGGATATTAAGCAGCATTAAATTAAACGTTCTGCATATCAAGGTATTAAATGGCATTGTAGGAATGCAGTATATAAAAATCATCACTGACATAAAACAAATATGACTGTACATACATTAAGAACTACATATCCACAGTTCATAGTGGATGATCTTTGCACCCTTTGGTGTAGCATAGCTAAGCTATCCTTAAAGTTATTCCCAATTCTTTTAGAATTATTCCCAATTATTCCCAAAATAGAGTGGCTGTTACAGTACATACAATAGATCAACAAGAGTAAAAATAATAAAATAATTTTACAGTACTTCGATATTTCTCCAGAGTATCACTCAGGAAAAGTCACATGCAAGTTAATTCAAGTATCTGAGAACATTGCCATCAGTTTCACATTTCCACAAGCTGTCTGTGACAGTGGTCAAGTCTATAATTGGTGGTCTCTCTAACAGTGCTTCCAACCGCTGGTCATTGGGATTACGCCTGTTACTGCAGGTATTTTTTCATACCAGGAAGTTGATTACATTCACCTCCCATCCTAGTCACTCTACTTGTCTAATCAAGGACTAGTGGGCTGAGCTAGGGTGCAGGTGAAGGTAGTTAACCAACTAGTAAATAGCCAGCAGCAAAAGCAGGGATCCCCCAAGGACCACCGCTCTGTGAAGCACTAAAATAGATTAAAACACATTCATACCAACGTACAGCTGGAGTCAGGTCTAGAAACAAAGGTCACCAGTTACCGCCTGTGACTCTGTCTGGTGACAAATAATAACCATAACCATGAATTTCAAGTAGTTTGTAAACCGCTCCTTGAGAAATGTGCCCAGCTACAGTGCTATTGGATGGATGACAGGACAATTAAGGCTCTTGTGATATCACCTCACATTAACGTTTGAAGTAGCAGATTTCCTTAACTACATTTGAACAAATCCTGAGTGGCCTGGCTAAAAACATTACTCAGAAATTGACATACATACTTAAATACTATGCTAAAATATTACAGTTGCAAGTAATGATCAATTACAGCCCCTATAATCAATATGTATATAAATAACAGGTGTACAATACGGGGATTAGGTAGCTGGTCATGTTTGGGGCTCTTAGGCTGATGTATAAAATACAGCAGTGGCCTACTCCCACCACAGGAGGGCACTGTTGCATCGGCAATACTGATTCATCATGACAGTGACCCATACAAAGTAATGTAATGATGAGGCACTTTGAACCGTACCACTCAGCATTTGTTCCTTAATAAAGTAACATAAAGCACCAATGGTTTCATACAACACATTTGTTGTAAAAACTAAACTAAAAACTAAAACAAAGCTAACACCTGAGTGTTGTAATGTCGTATAGCACCCTAGCTTAGCTCAGGTAGCAGCACATTGCGATGGCAGGCGCCGTTATGACAAATCCAATGCCAAAATGCCACACAGGAGCGGCCAAGGTATGCACACGCCTAACATATCTCTTCACTAATTGGCCGGTTGGTGACCGATGTCCAGCCTCCTCTGGGCGGAACCACGTTTGCGGGCGACCGGGGTGGCGTTGACCACCCCTCCCAGGGTGCCTGGGGTTTGGAAGAAAGCCTGGGAGCCGGGCGCCACAGCCTCCTTTTGCGTATGTGGTGTCTGTGGAGTGAAAGAGAGCGAGCGATGAAAAGTCTGAGACCCTCAAAACCACACGCACTCAAAGAGCACCGCCTCTGCACAGTGTCCTGTGCTCCCAAAATAATCAACACTGACAGTTGAGTATCAGCGTGACACGATTCAATCCCCCATTATCCCATCATGTAAATACCAGGCTTAGGGAACACCGCACTAAACACCCCCGGGGATGGTTTTACTTCCAAGCGGGCACTAAAGAATTAAGTGTCAGTGCAATGGGAATACATTTTCCTCACATAACTATGGTAAAAGAAGACGAATGAAAGTACGCATGTTCCAACAAGCTTGGGAAAAGGAGGGTGGGTATGGAACATTCGCACTTTCCAAGGGAGAAAATGAACGAACACACCACAACTTGGGACAGTGGAAGCAATTTGTCTACTGTTGCGTCAAGTCTGTTCTGTGTACATACAAAAAAAGCAGCTTAATATGTTAAAATAGTACTTTGGTTAGTTCTAAGTAATATATAATATACAGTATATAGCTACAATAATGGAGAGTTGCATGGTGTCAATCAAAATGGTTTCTTTCTAAATGCCTGTAGACCAGTTGGGAGTGTTCAGTCCCTGGGAGGGAGTACATGTTCTAGAATGTGACATAGCAGTTGGGGATAACAAATTGCCATTACGCAATTCCATGTACTATATATTTTGGTTTGCAAATTACTTCCTGGTGATTAAAAACAGAGTGACCCAGCTTCTTCAGTCAAGGTGTCTGTTGCCGTAAAGGCTTCAGTTTGTCTGTGTTAAAGTTGAAACTGGGAAGGGAAGCGCCGGACGGCCCCTGATTTATGCCTTGTTACAACGTAGTCATCGTCTCGTTCCATCGTTAATAATACTCGGTTAATTTGGCACCTGGGGGTCTCGGAGGGAGTCTGAGAGCTGTTCTCTCTGAGGCTACGCGGAGAAATGTCATCGGAGCTATGTTGGGCTTTGCCGTCAAGAGCATTAATCCCTGTTTAATGGCTCAGAGATTAATCAGCCTGTACTGAGGTGGAAAGAAACACCTCCTAAACGTGAGGAATTGTGCCCTGAAAACAAACACCATACTTGGGCTTGCATGAAGCCGTGTGAAGTGTTGTGGCATTTTGCAGGTGCCTGGTAGTAAAAGGAATGTGCAAGTTAAGCATTTACAACAGGAGGTTTGGTGTGTTGTCTGAACATCAATTTCACCTAAACACAGAAATAATTCATTCAGTTTGTGCTTGTGGCTGTGCGAGGACAGAGCTTTAAAAAAAGAAACGAGTGCAACCAACAGTTACAATTAATTATAATGATATTAATTACATTTACACATATCATAGGTCGAAAACAAAACATGAGGAGAAGTCATCGGCCTTACCAGTGGTTCCGTTATAGTGATGCCGATTGGCTGGCTGGACCCCTGGGGAGAGTGTGGACCATACTGTCTGCTCTGCTCTGGGGTGGACGGGGTTGGAACCGATGACATGCTGATCTCCGACGACCCCGCTATAGCGTAGGGCGCGGTGCCCACCATGAAGTGCGCGGGCGACACCATGGCGGGCAGAGTGAAGTTCAAGTTGCCGTGGGCGTCTGCCTCTGTGTGCTGTAGGCCGTTGGCCAGGAGAGGATAGTGAGAGAGGGCAGAGGATGGCACCAGAACGTAGGGCAGGGCCAGGGTGGGCATGGCGCCAGGAGGGAGCGCCAGGCCACCGGGCGACTGGCCAGCAGGGAGGAGGAAGTTAAGGCCTGGCGGGGACAGAGGAGAATTAATGAGTCGTCTGCACAAAATCATCACTTACGCTATCGTACAGTAAGGTCACTGGTCCTCTGTGAGTCTACCCAGACAGCCTGTGCATGTCAATGGCTATAGCTGCGTACATGGATGTGTGGAGGCAGAGCCGTCCAAAAGAGGTTAACCACTTTTCAACCTGGCGTCCATATTTTGGGTATGTCATTATAGACAAATATTTTTTTATATATATATATATATATATATATATATATATATATATATATATATATATATATATATATATATATATATATATATATATATATATATATATATATATATATATATATATATATATAAATATATAAATATATAAATAAATAAATAAGCAGTACAGACATAAATGATGTTGGCATGTAGTGGTTTTCAGAAATGTCTACCTGCTGCATTATTTGGTACGTAGAGGTAATGTTGGCCAAGGTGGGTGGGCTTACATGCACCCACCTCCCTGTCACTGGATGCCATTGCCGGGGCTTCTGGGGATCGTGGAGGGGTCTCAGCACGACTCATCTGTGACTCATCCCTTGCCTCCCTCTGCGCTTCAGCACTTGGCTAGAAGAACATAAAAAAATAAGAAAATATGTTAGGAAGAGAGCCCAGTTGATTGAATATAAAAAAACTGGATCTCGGGATCCACATGGGCACAGCGTGGCTACAATGTGGATCTCAGACGCCATGTGGGCCGTCTGTGACGTCAGCCATCTACAATATGATGATCTACGATGTATGACTCCATATTTGGGCTAGGTTTCAGCCTGTTTAAAGCACCATTGACTTTCGTTATAAATGTACAGTTAAATGTATCAAAAAGTAATAAAGTATAAAACGATACACATAATTAGTGGAGGTATTTCTGTGGCCTACTGGCAGTGTGCACAAGACATCTGGCACTGATTGGTCCAGACTCCAGCAGTTTGAAGGATTAGCTCTGGAAACACAGACAGACCCTCTTCTAGACAGCTCTGCCTCCTATAGAGCCACAGCATAACAACTACAGGGCTTTAAGCCTTTTTAGCCATTATGTTGTAAATAGTGTGTGTTTAGTTACTATGTGTTGACCACATGGCACTTGGCAACACTCCTAAGTGCATGCATACTACTCATCATCTGCCTTTCCCTGTACACAACCTCTAACCATGCATCTTGTGAAATAACTTCAATCAGAAAAGATTAAGATTCATGGGGCAGATAGATTCATTCCATTAACGTTCACCGTTAACTTCTCTAAGCTTCTAGCGTAATTTTTGCAATATAACTCAACGGAGCAGTGCTCGTAGCCTGCTCTTTTAATCCACCATTTTTTTCCTCTTTTTTTTTTTTTTTTTTTTTTACAAAGGACCATTATCTTGCCATGAAAAATGGGACTTGTGAATATTGGAGAAATCCAAGTAGCAGATTAACTTCACAGGTTTTCCTAATTAAGAAACACCCTATACATCACTGAAATGATATAACACTTTAATTACAACAGGAATGACTTCCCCTAGTCAGTGAGCATGCTGATATCATTTCATAATTTTAATTTAATGATCTGCCTTCCAGAATTATTAACATCTTCTGATCAAGGGAGTGAAATTCAATTGAGGGAAAAAAAGAGGAAATGACATTGATGATGCAAATGCTATGATTATTATTGTTTCCTAGAGCTGAAAAAGAAATAATTCTTAACCCCTGCCCATCCATGAATACAAGACAACTGGAGATATGGTTATGGTTAAATACAAAACAATCTTCTATTCCTTTAAAAGGTTCACTTGATGCTACACGCAAAAGTATCGATTAACCACTTAAACCCTATGCTTTGGTTCAATACTAGTCCCCCATGGGTCCATACTTGGTCCCCCCCCCCTATACCAAATCTCTTAGCTAAAAATAGCCAATCTACAAACTCACAACACGTCACCTTGGCGAACATTCGGGCATTGTGCCTGTTATGACATGCCCAGCATAGGGACTCAAGTGTAAAATATGCTTGAACTGTAAATGAGCAGGAAATGAGACAAACCAAAAACAGTGATGGGCTGGATGTCTCCTCTGAAAACAAAACGCAGAACCCCAAGTACCTCTGCAGCACAGAGGGACAAAGCAACAACCAACATTCAGGATGATCATTATTTCCTGTCAGTGTCGAGCCCCATTTCCATTTTCGTCGTGCAACAGAGCTAGGCTTCACACACCTGTTTTGATGTCTTCCTGGCATTGCTGTGTTTCACATGGGGGCGCACGATGATGCCAGGAAGCTCGTTATGGACAACAAAATGCACGAGAGCGCTGTTTACTGTAGGGATAGACTAGCGAGGGGAGAGGGCGGTGGCACAATTCTCCCGCGTTGTCTGATCAAACCCGTTTACGGGTGACTCTTTACAAAACACTGACTACAACTACGGTTGCAACAGTTGGGTGAACTAATTGATTTAATAGATTATAAAAAATAATTGACAATTTCATAAAATAATAGGGATTCATCCCTATTTTGAGCATGTTATTATAGGCGAAATGTTCAACAAATTTCGAAAATAGTGTAAAATGGTAGATCTATAAGCATAAACACATCGCATCACAGTGAGTTTGTAGATCTGCTATTCTAACTACGATAAATTTGTGCGACCAAGTATAAAATAACAGTCAAGTGGTTAATCGATTTGAAGTATAAACATTTCTAAAAAAACTTGCTTCCCGATTATTCGATCAATCAAAAAAGTAATCGATAGAATATTCGCTAAGATAATCGATAGTTACAGCCCCGACTACAACAAAACAAACCTTGTCAGACTTTCCCCTCTTCTTCACAGATCTCTTCTCCTCTTCCTCCTCATCCCTCCCTCTCTTCCCCCACTCCTCCGGTGCTGATGCGGGGGGCTCCAGTGTCTCGGCTCCATACAGCATCACCACGGAGGGCTGAGACAGGCTGGAGAGGTAGGCCAGGTGGGGGTGGTGCTGGTGGGACGGGGCGGCGAAGGGACCCTGGGGGTGCAGCGGGACAGCCAGCGGGGAGAACTGGCCGGAGGCGTGAATCAAGGGGTTGTTGCTGCTGTGGGTGTAGGTCTGCACTCCTGCACTTAGCTGGTCACTGCAAAAAGAAACAGCCACACGTCAGCGGTCCAGCTCTTTTTAGTGCTGTTGATGATTCTCTGTGTTATTATGCTATCGCTAACTTTTTTGATTAATCAAATAATCAAGAAAATGTTTTATATGTCAGCAAATCCACATGAAAAAAAACTAGTTTACATCAATTGGTCCATTTAAACATTTAATCCCTACTTTATACTTTGACTTACAGTGGTGTCGTGCAAAAATTGCAAAAATAGCCACTCGAAAAGCTCACAGTTGTGAGGTGGTAGATCTTCTATTTTTGCTTTCGCCATTTTATCATTTTTTATAATCAATTAAATCGATTGTTTTGATTAACTGTGGCACCCCTACTTATTGTTATTATCTGACAGACGGTTCTTCCCCCTGTTTGTTCCCCAAGAACGAGTATTATGAATTATGGCAATGTCATGGTTGCCCTGGTGACTGCCATTCCTTAATTATGCATAGGCAGCAACTACATGCCACAGGAGTAGTTAGTGTTAGTGTTGAAAGTTACAAAGAACCACACCATCATTCTTGTTGCAATAAGACTACTCTCTCAAGCTAAAGAACCCTGTGGATAGCACATCGAAAATACTGTGGGAGGCAGAGTATACCATAAATGTAACTTAAACATGCATACGTACGTATTATAAAGTTTAGTTAAGCACATGTGTTGTGTGTGGTGGTGAAACTTTGAATTGCTTTGTGCAAAGATAGGTATCCTTGGATTAGTACCACGTTTCTGAGGCCACTAGCACACTTTGACAAGGCATCGTGGATAAAATATTCCTCCTCAGCAATCTTTCCCCAGCCTCCTCTCTCTAGAAACACTTAACAGCCGTCTCAAGGCGGCCATGCGGCTTGGCCACAAGCAAGCAAACCGTCCGCCACTGCAGGCACAGCACAGCTCAGTACAGTACAACACACATCCATAGGAGAAAAGCTCGAGAAACAACAGTCTAAAGAAAAACAGTACCGCCAGCTCCTGTAAAACCTAGCTTAAAGCCAGACACAGCAGCCAATGCAAACACTAGGGATTAGAGCAAAATACTATGTAAGAGAGACAATAAGAAAAACTCCTTTTATGAATTAAATTATCCGTGCAGACTTGGACGAAATGTGAGCCCCTCTCAATTTCACCAATTATCATGCCCAGAATAGGGACGCTAGCATTCATAAATAAAAAGGTTGATAAAACTTCCACTGAGTGGCCTGAATGTGATGGCTGTTATTTGGGGACGATAAACCTGGCGTCCTCTGAATGCAAATGAAAAGTATGAGTAGAAAAGAGTAAAGCACAAACAACAGGAACTCCTTTCATCCACTGCTTCACAGTCAAAGTTCAGGGCTGATGTTGATCATTGTAAGAATAAAACGTTTTCATGCGACCACACAAAGACGTGGACCCAATTGAAATGGCAACAAAAGGTGTATTAATGGGAGTTTCAGACATGATGGCTGTCCTCTACTGTGACCTCACGTTCCGAATCATCGCAACCTTGTTCCAAGACTCTTCCATTTCCTCCAGGACAAACAGCGATTAGCAGCTAATCATATACGTTTGTTCCATTATATATTGTCTATTGCTATTCTATTAACTCAAATTAGAGAACAGGGCCAGGCCGTGGCACAATAATGGGATAACTACCAGTATGGCCTCAGTTCAGCAAAGAACACACCACTTAATGTGCAAATAATAGAATTATTTGGAACAGGTTGGCAAAGGAAGCTACTTTAATTCAGAAACTGCTGCCAACTGTATTGCAGTAAATCAGTGGTGGACTACTGTAGAAAATTATAATAATTGAAATAATCCCGACTGCAGAGACATTGCAGGATAGAGTTGAGTGTGGTTAAGAATTATAGATGTGTGTGTGTGTGTGTGTGTGTGTGTGTGTGTGTGTGTGTGTGTGTGTGTGTGTGTGTGTGTGTGTGTGTGTGTGTGTGTGTGTGTGTGTGTGTGTGCTCACTCTGTGCTCTTTCCAAACTGCAGCTGATACACTGTGCTGTTACTTGTAGTCCTTATGGAATAGTCTACAGGCTGGGGTACCAAACCTAGTAGTGGGAAAGAGAAATAATTTGTCAGACATCTTTGGCAATTCTTAACACATATTGTGCGATCAGGGTAGCTATGGGGGTTCTTACTCGTTTGCTCTCTGCGAGGGCTGCTAGGTGCGGAGTTGACCAGCCGCTGGCTGGCAGCAGAGGTGGGCGTAATGTTGAAGGAGGCGTAGCGTGCCAGCTTGGGCTTTGTCTGGTCAATCAGCTGCCTGACCGTCTGACCGCCCCATGAGAATGGACCGACGGCTGCCTCGTTCACTCGGTTTTCTGAAAGCAGAAAGAATCAGTAAGAGTCAACAGTCAGTAGTCAGGAGCACAAAAATGTTACAGATGGTAGTCCTAAAACCTGGAAGTGAGTTAGCATTTTTATGGGATTCCCCCATAACAGATATCCAAGGGATAGGGTGTCAGTAATAAGGGAACATAAGGCAGTAGGCAGTAGGGAGTCATTAATAAGGGAGTATAAGGCAGTAGGGAGTCAGTAATAAGGGATCAAAATTAACTAATCAAAGGCAGTGCTTTTCCTATAATCAGGGTTTCCCCTGATTACAGGACACTGACAGATTATACATGAAACATTGTGCAGTGATTCTTCTATTCTTACCGTCTGCATTTGTGAAATCGACAGGACCGATCCACTGGAAGGCCGGCTTCCTGCCCCACTCCTCACGCACGTGGACTTTCTTTATCAGGCCCAGGCTGGTCAGCACATTGGCAATATCATACAGCCGACGAACCTTAGCTGAAGAAACAGACACCAATAGAGAATGAGAGATCACAGCAGGCATTCTAGCTAACACCCCAAAAAACACTTTATCTGCTTCATCTATCTGCCTCGTGTCATTTCACCTGGCATCTAAACCACATTGCAGAAGGTCACACTGATTGTTGATATGTGAGAGAAAAGGCTGGCAGGAACTGGGAATGTTAAGTAGCTGATGTAAAAATACTCAATACTCAACTACACAAAACCTTCTCTGTAAGGAAAGGATGCTAAGAAAACTTTAGGAATAGCAAATTGTTGTGGGTCCTAGACACTTAAGATTAAACATTAGATTATTAACATCAGATTATTCAAATATAAGTTAGTAAAGCATCACCCTTCAGAGCAATTCATGGAGATTTTTGTCACATTCCTGATTCAACATTTTAATATTTTCATTAGTTCATTAGTACTGTAAATAGGAGGCCACAGAAAAACTATATAAAAATAATTTATAAACTACCGGTATAAGCGAATGTTGGCCTCCTATTTACTTCAATTCATAACATTCTGGAACATTGGATCAGGAATGCGACAATAAAAGTATTTTTGTGGGTGACCTATCCATTTAAGTGATATTGCAGGTGTCCTTACTTTTGTATTTGCTATGACTTGATGAATCCTGGCTCTCCTCGATGAGGATCTTGGCGGCCAGATCCAGTGTGACCGTGTGGGTTTTCGACACCAGGAACAGCATGACAAACTTCTGGCTCATGATGCGTAGTGACTTGTCTTTCCTGTTGCTAGCAGCTCCTGCAGGCACAACACATAGGCAAGCCAAATTCATCACTACGGTACAAAGCTGTACAGAATTGTGTACAATTACTGTGCTACTGAAGCTGCATCCAAACTTATCTTAATGACAACATGGCTCATGGCTGATATTGAGTAAAACCTATTCTCTGACATACTTGTTGTTCCTGGGGAGGGACAAGCTACTACCGTGGCAACCACGGCATCCAGGGACAAGTATGTTAAACTAGAGCTTCTGCTAATGCTAGGCAACACAACCAAATGTTTTCCAACATCTTAATTTACTCCCTGGACAGCCCGCTATCCAGAGAAAAAACCTAATTACTGTCAATTACACTTAATGAAGCCATTCTGTTCAAGAAAGGCAACATGCTGAGTCACCACGAGTATTTCTGATATAATTATTTCTCAGTAGAGAAACCCCCTCACTGGATTATGCGTGGGCTTGAGTTTGCTCAAATTACTTGTAAGAATAAACGGGGGGTAATACATTCCATCCACAAAGCAGCAGCGACTAAATTAACACACCACAGCCAAATTAACGCCACATCCCTCCATTAGCTGTTAAGCCAGCGGAAATGAAAACACAGCCTAGTTTCCATAACAACTTCTCAACATAGCCCCTCTTTCTCCCAGTCCAATTTTCATGAGTGAGAAGTGATTATCGAAAGGTATTTGTGTTTGTTGACTTGTTGTCAAAGCTGGATACTAATAACCCTCTATTCCAAAACTAATTATGTTGAGACTTGGTGACAAGTTGTGACATTTATTAACTAGAAAAACTCAATTTGTTGTAGGTAGGGAAATGCTGTACAACTGACACGTACGTAATCTGTTAGCTGCCATGGCAGTTTAACTGCACCGCAAAGACTAGCTTACACATTTTAGATCAACGCATGGCAGCTCCTTACCATTGCAGGATTCTGTGTCCCCAGCCTCTACACCTGTCCCCACCTCCCTGCCCTCAGCCGCCTGCTCCATTTGGAGGTGGTAGCCCTGCTGCCGTCCCTGTCGCTGCAGCTCCTCCAAGGTGGCCCTCAGGCGCTGGCGCCCATACCAGGTGTAGCGATTCTTGGCAATGCGACCCACGATCATCAGCGACTCCAACACGTTGATGATGTCGTATATTCGCCGTCGCCCCACACCTAAGTAGAGAACAGGATACAATGGAAATCTGCCTTTGGCTTCACTGTGGTCAGATGAAACAGAATAAACTACACACATACTGTGTGTGTGCGTGTGTTATATATATGAGGATACAATATGATGATTGATGTGTAGTACTAGTTTGAGCAAAATTGGAAAACAAGAGCACCATGTAACAAATTGCAACTCTATTTATGGCACTGTTATGCTATACACAATGGGATAGGATGGTTGGTATGAAAGGTAGGTAGCCATAGCAACCACCCCCCAAAATCCAATGTCATTAAAATAACTTTATGATGCTCGTGAAATGGATATTAGCCATTTCCATTATTGCCCCCACCCCTGAGTCGTTTTCCTATTACGGCACAAGCATGGGCTGTGACTAGTAGTGTTTCTGTCTCACACACACACACACACACACACACACACACACACACACACACACACACACACACACACACACACACACACACACACACACACACACACACACACACACACACACACACACACACACACACACACACACACACACACACACACACACACACACACACACACACACACACACACACACACAATTTCCTTATCACCCTCTTTGCTTGTTGGCTCTTACTGAGGCTGGTCGCGACTTCGTCCAGTGAGATCCTGATGGCTTCATTGGCTGGTGGGTAATCCGGATAGAGAGCCAGGAACTTCTGACACAGCAGGCCCAAACTCTTTTGTTTCCTGTCTACCAGTATGTGTTTCGGTTTTGTCTCTCCGTCCTCCTCTGTCCCCTCGTCCATGACATCAAGCTGATCAGACTTCACAAGAGTGAGAGAGAAAAAACAAGCTATTATGTGGGCAGAAGATACAAAGCAAATAACATAAATAAATAAAGATAAATGCCCCTCAGTTCATGTCGGAGCACCATCTGCATCCATAACCATCCATTCTTATGATAAGAATCTTGATCTTAACGTTCTGGATCTTAACGTGAGGTTGAAAAGCACTAGTTGTCACATGATGTACCTCATGTTGTCTTTCTTTATTATTCTAATACACAGCTGTGCACCCCCTCCCCGCCGGTGGGGGACAGTGAAGTTTTATCTATCTTAATATGACAGTATTAGTAAGTCATTATCATATACAGTAAGTCCAAAGTTTGGCTTTTATTCGTGGAACTGATCATACCTGACAGGACTCCTCTACTTTTGCGTCCTCCGGCAGTGTTGAGTTCTCCCTCTCGTTCTCTATGGGCCTGAACAGCACCTTCCGCATCTCTCGATCCCGGATGTCGGGACTCGCAGCACTGATCAGCATCTTCAGGTTGGCCGTAGGGGTCCAGGGCTCGGCGTGGAGGCCTCGGTCCGGGTGTTTGATAGGGGTGATGTGGGCAAGTTCAGGGGTCGGGACCTTGCTGTTAAAAAAGAAAATGGGCACAGTGGACTCTGCCTTCAGCGGAGTGGATTTCCTCCTCTCTGTGCAGATGTTCTCCTGTAAGGGAGAGAGGATAAACTTGACTTATTGTTCAGTACATATTACAATAATTATGTATACTTGACATTTCAATAATATGGTGGGAAAAGGGTGCAACACTAGAGAACTGGGCAAACAACCAAATATTAATGAGGCTTACTGCCATACAGAAGGTTTGTACTTTGTATCCTCTTATGTGTTTCATATTAACACGAATGGGATCTGGTTTGGGATTTTTTTGGCTCCCACATTCACTCACATCATAAGAAACCTCCCATGCTGTTTATGTCTGTCTTAATTATGGCATAACTTTACCTTTTGCTCGTTTTCAGTGCCATCCTCCACCAAATCTATTCTGGCATGTTTCCTAGGACTTGAGAGGTCTTTCAAGGCCAGACATTTGACTTCCATCTGAAGAAAAGAAAAAAAGGACATGAGAATAACATCAAGTTCAAAATTAGATGTAAGTAATGTAATCTATTTTGATAATCAAATGATAAAACACTGTGAGGAATGGGTAGTAAACTTATGTGGATCGATTGAGGACAGCGGTGGAAAAACGTATTCACATTTTTTACTTAAGTAAAAGTATCAACACTTGCAATGTAGAAATACTCTGTTTCAAGTAAAAGTCCGGAATTCTAAATTTACTTGAGTAAAGGTACAAAAGTATTGGTATCAAAATGTACAAAAAGTTTAAAGTAATCATTATGCAGAATGTCCCATTTCACAAGTTTTCAAATATAGAAATATTTTGAAAATAGCAGATCTACAAGCTTTGATGTGACGCATTGTGAGCTTGTAGATCTGCTATTTTCAAATGTATATAGGGCTGAAGTGGGTAATGTATGTTTTGTAATCATAATAATCAAAAGCTACAAAGTAACTAGAGACTAAAGTGGAATAGTGGAGTAAAAGTATAATATTTGCCTATTAGCCTGAAATTTGGAAATACTCCAGTAAAGTAAAGAAATACCTCTAAATTATACTTAAGTACAGTACTTGAGTAAATGTACTTACTAGTTACTTTACACCACTGCTTGAGGGGGGTCACGTAAACTTCTGCAACTTATGAACGATTTGGCGCAAAGACACTGCTAATTAGCGCATAGCAAGCTAACGGCATTAAACTATATACAGTACGTCAACATGTATTGGCAATGTTCTCTTTAATAGTCTACATAGATTTACTGTATTGCTATTGCTATATTGATGGGTAAATTAAAACATTTCCATTCATAACTTCATTAACATCGGGGCTCACACGTAGCATCCCACCTAGCCATGGATCACGACGGTCATCTGTCACAACCGTCGTGAATGAACTTCAACATAGTGTTTGCACTTTCTCCATTTATGGCCCGTACATCTACATAAACATTTCAGATTACATATATAGAGTGCTTACCTTATGGCCACGGATGTTACAATTATGTACGGGCCCTCAGAAGTACCCGTACCTTCCATGTTGTTAAATAAAAAGCATTTTAATCCGATCGGCGGCCATTTTCTCATAGATTTATAATGTATCAGAGTGCAGTCGCGTAGTTGAAAGCATATGGAGAAAATGGACACCGATCGGTTTAAAATGCTTTTTATTGAACAATACGGAAGATGCGAGTACTTCTGAAGGCCCGTACATAATTATAACATCCGTGGCCATGGGGTAAGGACTTTATATTTGAAATCTGATCGTTTATGTAGATGTACGGGACAAAAAGTGAGAAAGTGCAAACACTATGTTGAAGTTCATCCATGTTTCAGGGCTATAGTAGTATACATCCCACCCATTTAGTCAGTACGGCTGTGGGATGATGGGAAACATTAAACCAGAAGTCTTAACTTATTGATCAATGCATTAATATATCTAAAATAGCTTTAGTTTAGCAGGCGACGATCAGCATAATAATTGCAATGCATGCATGCAGTAGGAAAATAACGTTATTCTCACCATAATTCCCACAGCTTCCTATGAATGAAAGATTCCCACACAGTTCAGCCTGATGTATTTACAGTTGATATTACAGTTGATACGTGTTTTTTATCTTCAGATCAACACATAGCAGCACATTAATGTCCCTTTCTGAGAAGAATAAGCGGGTACTAAGTATAAGTACTCCTCTTCAACTTGTAGGCTACTTCTCTCTGCTGGGACTGACTGAGAGGAACTTATGGGAGGAACTTAGACCTAGGATAAACATAACCAAGGATAAGTCAGCGACGTCACAACTAAACGCAGCGTTGGAAACAAGGACTCACACTTTTTTACTTTAGGGACCAATACTGCAATGTAGAAATACTCTGTTACAAGTGAAAGTCTGGAATGCTTGTAGTTCGGCTGTTTTTAAAATAATTGTATACATTTAATACATTAGAAAAGTTGTGAAATGGGACATTCTGCAAAATGAGTAGTTTCTACTTTAGATAAAAGTACATTTTATACCAATACTTTTGAATTCCGGACTTCTACTTTTGTATTTCTTCTACATTGCAGACAGTATTGATACTTTTACTCAAGTAAAAAATCTGAGTACCTTTTCCACCACTGGTGACGTCCCTGTCGTGTCCTTGGTATGTTGTATTGTAGTCTGTAGAGAGCGGACCGGCCGACCGGGGGGCGGGGCAGAGACTTCATGAAGAACACCCGCTCAAGCTTGTTTTCTGGCGCTCTCGGCCATCTGACTCACAGCAGCCAATCAAAGAGCACGCGGAACGCAGCGTCATCGCGCCTCGTCCAATAAACGTGACCCATGGATCTATGACATTATTCATTACCCGCGCCCGCAGAGCTTGGAGTTGGCGGGGAACCCGGCGCGCTCTGAAGTCATCTGGGGACTGCCTCTGCCTGGAGGACTCGGATTTTCAGCCTGTCCCAAGTGTTGCCACTTGCCAGATTCTGCGAGAGAAATAAGCAACCATTCTATGAAAACAAGCCTAAAAGAAGCAGCTAGGCTACATGGTAACAGGACAGGTGGGCACCTAAACCATCTGGGCACTAGGTCCATGTGGGCACTTAGGGGTGGAGATACAGATAACTGGGCACCTGGATGAGTGGGTACCTGGAGAGGTGGGCACTTGGATAACTGGGCACTAGGTCGACTCGGCACCTGGGGAGGTGGCCACCAGGACAAATGGGCACCAAAACCATCTGGGTACTAGGGATATGTGGGCACCTGGACGAGTGGGCACCTGAATTAAGTGTTGTTGTTTTTTTACTTTACATAGAATGCTTTCACACAAAGATTTGGCGGCCAAAAGTACAATATAAGAGTTTATTTGACAAAAAAAAAGTAGGTCTACTGTTAAAAAATAGAACAAATTAGGAAAATGGTGAAATACCAAAAAGAAAAGTATACCAAAAAAATTGTCAAATGATCAATGTTAAGATGGAGAAAACATAGCTAAACAGTACACTATAAAATGATAGGGGAAAAAAACAGAGACCCCCCCCCCCCACCCCCCTTTATCACTATGTATGCACAGGGCTAGTCAATCCACAAGCCTGCTTTTAAGCATCTGCCAGTCAGCTGTTCCGTCTCATAGCCAGACCACAAGTTGTCCAGTTTGCCTTGACATATATTGTAATTTGAAACTCTGTTATAATGTAGGTACTTTTGGCCTCAGTACTATTTTGGCAAATACATTCTTATATAGTACTTTGAAACTCTCTTATAATGTAGGCCTACTTTTGACCTCAGCACTATTTTGGCAAATAAACTCTTATTGTACTTTTGACCTCGTTGTTGTGTTGTGTTTGGGAGTTTAAAGAACAGTGGGTTACTTAAATATCACAAAAAACCGCAACCCGCAACTACAAGAGACTTAACAGAAAAACTAGCCCAAAGTCGCTTATAATAAGCGGACATGGCAACACTGCCTGTCCCCAGATCGATCCCGGTGTTGTTGGAGTCATGTAGAGCACACAGAAACCCCTATTAATAACCCTAATCACCGAGGCTTTGTTGTCTCCTCCTGTAATGATCATTGGTTGAGGTCTGTTCTGTAGACAGATGGGGGTCAGGGAGTGGCGCTGGCGCTAATATTACCTGGGACTCCGCGCGAAAAGTAGTAATGTGAGAACTGCGTTCTGGGGGTCCCGCGGCAGCTCCGCCTCCGGCTTCCCTCAGGCAGTCCCCACAGTCTGTGAGCAGCATTGCCAGGTTTTGCGAGAGAAACAAGCAACCAGGTCTAGGAAAACAAGCCCAAAAGAAGCGACTTGGCCACATGAGCACTTGAGAATGAGCACTTTAATTACACCTAACTGCGTCAAGCTCACAACATGTCGCGATGACATGTTGTGAGCTTGTAGATCTACTATTTCGAAAACTCTTGCAATAAAAATGTGGAATATTTGGACAACACAAATGCTCCCTGGCACAAAACACTTTCATGAACATATTTGAGAACCACTGGTTTAAATAATAATAATAAAAACAGACCCAAACCGACCGCAACCAGCAACTAACTAGGCCTACCAATATTTACAAGCAACTTTACAGAAAAATAGTCCAAAGTCGCTTATAATAAGCGGACATGGCAACATTGTCTGTGGATTTGCATAATCACCCCCCAATAAACAAGATCATTCAATTCAGTCAATTTCAGTGGAGTAAGCCAATACAATGGGGCGTAAAATGTTACACATTTTAGATCATCAAATCCGACTGGTCATATAGGCTAGCCCACAAACCATCCAGCTGGTTTAGGATTCAGTCGCGCTTGCTTGAGATAAATCGATTGACACAAACCATTAATGCAAATATGCAAATGCTTTCTACAGATGTTTTATTCTCAAACGCTTTAAACTGCTTAGGCTATTGGAGAACATTTTCATGTTTGCAACTGCAAACTGCATTTATCTTGACTTCATTTAGGCCTAGCTAAATTGCAAATGCCTGTTTTCTTTAAAACATTGCAGACTGATCTCTGCAATGAATGAACTGAACTGATCTCTCTCTAGAAAGCCCCCCCCCCCCCGCATCTTTGCTCTTCAGAATAGTATTTCAATTCTTCGGGTATAAAAACCAAATGCATTCACAACTAAGCACTATAATAAGCATTGTGAAGCAACAATGGGATAGCTATCATTGTCCCTGTAGACTAGTGGTTCCCAACCTGTGGGTCGGGACCCCCAGGTGACAGTAAAGAGACAATTTAAGGACTTTAAGGCATTTTCAATACAAAAAAGGAAATTAAATGAATAGGGCCATTACTGGATCAAAGGTAATCAACAAACTATACTATAAAAAAAGATATAATATAAATATATATATATATATATATATATATATATATATATATATATATATATATATATATATATATATATATATATATATATATATATATATAAATATTGGCCACATTGTCAAATAATATAAGAAGATTTTGAAAATAGCCTATCTACTAGCTCGAAGCGTTGTGAGTTTGTAGATCGGCTATTTTCATATTTATCTGTGGAACCAAGTCAAACTTAAATGTAATGCCTCAACTCCTACAATTCCAAGTGCTTGTCAAGGTGGGGGGTCCCCAGTTAAAATATGATTATTTTGGGCGGGCACGGCCTGAAAAGGTTGAGAACCACTGCTGTAGACTACTGAACAGTGCAGGAGTATACTGCCCCATTACTGTCTCTGGCTCTGCTCGTGCTGGGAAATGATGGAGACTGCTGCTGTAACCATGTCAACAATAAACAGGGCAGGATTAGGATAATGAATCAGTCGGCATTTAGGGCCCATTCATCAATAGTTTACAGTAGCACATCATGTTTAAATTCAGATGTTGCATTCTGATGGGATCATGTGAGATAATGAGACACATGGATCACAGGGTCAAATGAAAACCTAATCAACCACACCTGCACTAGGGTATCTCTCCCATTCTGCTTAGGTGGATCCTCTGAATCTACCCACTATCACCTATGCTCAGACTCTATTGCACCTTTATGTGCCAAGGATGGAGGTGACACATTTACAAGTGGCTGTATAAAACCACCGGTGTCTGCTGAGGGCAGCCTGGCAGAGGACCAAGAGTGTAGAATAGCAGTAGCCTACCAGCTTTCGTTGATTAGGTGAAAAGCATGCCAGTTGAATTCTAACCACTTAAACCCTATACTACTTCATTGACAGGGTTTTCCCAGGGTCTATACTTGGTCCCTTCCTTTTTACCCTCCACCAAATCTCTCCAGATATATTCACTTCTGGCTATACAGAGGACACTCCTACCCTGCTAGGAACTTAAACCTGAAGCTGTATTGGAATAGACTGAGACAAATCTCAACAGTGAGTGAACGCAATCTCTGTGAATTAAGAATGTTCACTGTCTTCTCTAAAAGTGTGTAACACACGTAGGGCCATGTCTTATTTTGTTCAATTTCTGATGTTTACTCCAAGCTAATATTCCAAGTGAAAGAAGTAATGTTTACCTCATCTGTGTGTCTGTTTGGTAAACGTCAGCTAGCACCTTGGTGACCCCCTTATAAGAGGTGCAAGGTGTCGTCAGTGTATCACCATGAGAGGTGTAATAAGTAGTGTGTCAGGACTTGCCAGAAGATTAATATTAGGAGATCTGTGTGTGAGAAAGGATATATAATGCCATGGGGATTGGGGAACATAGCCAATGCTTATTATTCTTGTAGTGACGTGCCCCCACAGTCAATCAGTCACAGTGGATTGGCGGGGAGTCTATTGTCTCATATGTTGAGTGGAGGGAGAACTCAAACAATCCTCTTGACTCTTGACACACTGTGTGTGTGTGTGTGTGTGTGTGTGTGTGTGTGTGTGTGTGTGTGTGTGTGTGTGTGTGTGTGTGTGTGTGTGTGTGTGTGTGTGTGTGTGTGTGTGTGTGTGTGTGTGTGTGTGTGTGTGTGTGTGTGTGTGTGTTACTATGGCCTACTTTTGAGGGCCAATGTTCCTACAAGTATATAGTAGAATTTAGGAAATGGACATTGGGCCTCATTCAGCAATAAATTCGTAAGTTGTCTTCTTAAATTTCTTCCTAAGTGAATTCCTAAGAGAAGTCGAGTCAGATTCATGAAATGTTCTTAGGCTCTGCCTGCAGTCACACCTGTGTGTGATTGCTGCACACAGAAATCACAGGAAATCACACAGAGAAATAAAGTTGAGAGAATAAAGTAAAGAATACCTAAACTAAAGCCTAAAGATGGTGGAACACCAGACTCCAAACATAAAAATAAATAAATATTTCTGTGGAGGTACTTCTGAAGTGAACAGCAAATTATTTTATTTAATTAATGAATGTATTTTATTATTTCTCTCACATTAATCAACATATCACCACTCGATATCAATGTAAATTTGCTGAAATTAGCTGTTAAAAATGTTATCCATATTTCATGTTCAGGAGTAGCGTTAGTAGTGGATATAAAACATTTTAGTACTGAAAGCTGGTGGGTGGATATAGAGGGTCTTTAAGGTAGCAGCTGCTTGGTATGTAATGGGGTGGAAATAGGGGTGTGGTGGGTGATATGGTGGTGCAAGGAGGGGTGTAGGGGGCTGTGTGGGGTATGGGGATGGGTGTGACGGGTGGGTATAGGGGGGCTTTCAGATAGGAAGGGGACTTGAAAATGGGGGTGTGGCGAATGTCGGGATATGGGGGTGGGGGTATGGGGGGGGCGATGAGGGTGGGTTGGGTGGGGGGTTATGGGTGGGTATGGGGCTTGGGCTTCAACTCAACCGGGTCTGTTTGGGTTAGATGCATTTGGCTGCAGACCCCCACCTGAAAATATTTTCTGCTAGGGAAATGTTTTCAAGATTTATCAAAATGTTTCGAAAATAGCCGATCTACAAGTTCAAAATTGCCAGTAATGGGACGCGTTGTGAGCTTGTAGATCAGCTATTTTCAAACAAAGTATAAAATAGGGTTAAAGTGATTAAACTGTTCCTCGTTTGCTGTGGACCCCCTGGAACAGCTTCAAGGACCCCTGGGGGTCCCCAGACCACACCTTTGAGAACCTTTTTTGCTCTAAAGATATGATAAATATATTATTGTAATTTAAATCCTATATTATACAACTGTAGAATTGAAGAAACTTCGAGAATTAATTATTTTTGCACAAACATATCACACTTAAGAACTCAAAGGCCACCCTAAGAGTGCTCTCTAGTATGCGTAGATTTCTTCTTAACTTAAGAACAAATCACAGCTAAGAAAACATTTGTGAATGCCAAAATCTCTTTAAAAAATTCTTAAGTGGGTCTAAGAACAAATTTGTTCGTAAGTACGGTTCATGAATCGGGCCCATTGTGAGGACATTTTTTGATTGTTTTTTTGAGTGTTTTATGGTTAAAATAGATTTTAGAATGTAGGTTAAAACAATGGCATGAACAAAATTACCATCCTAAAATATGTATGACTCCTCACAATTATAGTAATACCTGTGAGTGTGTGAGTGTGTGTGTGTGTGTGTGTGTGTGTGTGTGTGTGTGTGTGTGTGTGTGTGTGTGTGTGTGTGTGTGTGTGTGTGTGTGTGTGTGTGTGTGTGTGTGTGTGTGTGTGTGTGTGTGTGTGTGTGTGTGTGTGTGTGTGTGTGTGTGTGTGTGTGTGCGCGCGTGCTTGTGCGCGTGCGCGTGTGCGTAAAAACACAAGAACAAGTTGTGACTTGCTCTTATGCTCAGCTGTTTGTTGATGCTATTAAGGTTGACAAGGACTCAGCTGGGTTGACAGTTTGTTCTTAACCTGAACAGCTGACTGAATGTGATTCCTCTCTTTCCTATTTCTGTATGTGTGTGTTTTAATATCATATCTAATAGTGATGTTTATGCCAGAATCCAGACTGGGTGACTTAGTTTGGGATACATTTTTAATTAGTTTAATTTCTGTTGCTTACATGTTATTCATCTGGTGCCACAAATTCTGTCGGACAGATAAAAAACTGCTGTCATGCAGTGGATGATGTTTACAATGTAAATGTTTAATCAATGCAGCTGGACAAATTTGATTATAATTGTTTTGCTGCAATTTCAGTTTATTCGGGTGTCACATGAGAAGTCTGGTTCCCTTCTGTTATTACATTGGATCAGTGCACTGGCCTGGGTGTGTGGACATAAGACACATTTTGTTATGGTTGTAAATGGACATTGTATTTGTAAAAGTGACTGCACCATATTTGCCACAGTAAATAGCACATGCACGGACCGACGGGTGGATGGAGGGTGGGTGATATCCATAAATTAGTGATGAAGGGGGACAGAGTGAGAGATACTATACTGTAGGGTGGGTGATGGCTGATTTAAGCAGTTACACCTTGATTTGATTGATTCATTTATTGATTTGCACAACAGGAATCATATACATATACACAGTATACTACGTCTTTCCTTGGAAAGATGACATAAATGTGTTGTGCCGGTGAAGTAAGAAAGCCTAGGATGGCATATACGAGAACCTCACCGTTTGCATTAGAGCCTGAGTCAAACTAATTAGAGTAGACTCTATGCTGTGTGGGACTTCACACCTGTTGTGAATCGAGCGTTGAGCATCAGCCATCCCCACACCTTATTCAACAGCCTCTGTCATGACAGCATGATTCATCTGCCCTGGTTTTTGCTTTTAGTTTCAATGTGGTGATAACTACTTTAAGATTGCTGTCTCTCGATTATACAGAAGGCATGGCAAACAGCTGAATTTATGTTATCTTGATGCGTGGTAAAGACTGTAAATGGAATCACTTGTATGTCTACAACTATTGAATCCGTTACACAGTAAAAGACTGATGCCAGTCACCAAGTCATGCAAACTGTAGGAAGGTAGGCGTGACCAGTAGGCCTAAGTACTGTATGGGGCCTGAACTGATTTGTTGAACATGGTTTTGAGCTGAAGCCCCCGGTGTCCACATGGTGGACACAATGATGGAATGTTGTTAGGGGATAGATGTTTATCATGCATCGTGCATGGTCCATGTGGGAGATCAGGCATCTTTTGCCTGCCATTGCCTGAGCAGCATATTAGGTATCTCATACATTTCCAGGCCAGGTGGGTACATTGTAGCCTGGAAACCCCCCCCCCCCCCCCCCCTCCGGAAATCTTGTGGGGTTTACCAGGCTAGTTACATTGGGGGCTCCTCCAGATTGTGTGTGTGTGTGTGTGTGTGTGTGTGTGTGTGTGTGTGTGTGTGTGTGTGTGTTTGTGTGTTTGTGGGGGGGGGGGGGCTTTCATGTATACATGTCATAATACAAGTACGTTACTCTAGCATACCCAACGTTGACATGTCATGTGTCCCAAATCAATTGGCGGTGAAAACTGAGGCTCTGACCTCCCTGTCGCCATTGATAACAATATGTAAATATGTCTATTAATTATTTGGAATTATTGGTGAACAAACGTTAACCATAAAACATCATAGGACATGGAGATTAGTATTGATTCTATAGATTTGCTCAGAAGAATTGTTTATGCTGCTTGTCATTCCTTTCTACTAACATAAATCTATAAGATAAATCAAGATACTGTTGTGTAGTAGATGATGTGAGCAAAAATGATAGCTGTCATAGTGTAATCTGGTTAAGAGAAAAAACAACAATCCTCTCTGCTCATTACACATGGTAAAACAGGGCAGTACATTTCAGTGGTCCATTGTAGGTGATTGCATCCCTGTTTACAGTGTAATATTATTTCTGACACTGTGCTTCCTTTTCTCAAGCACAATGATGGATAATTTTATTTAACCAAAATGCACAGGCACAGGGTTTTATGTGGGCTACTGTGGGCTACAAGCCATTGCCTGAGTAGTGTGTATGACTATCATTATTCTTTGTTCACAGACATTTGGTCTTGTTTCCATCTCCCGGCATACGGGCTCCAATAATCTCATTGAAAATACGAAGAAGAGAGTTATTTTGAATGTCATTGTGATGCTTTGAATACGGCCATCATACACTCGGGCAAAACAAGAACAGAACAATTTGTCATTGGGACTGTGCGGTGCGGCGTGCCAGCCAGCTGCCGTTAATGCACGTGTGTGATGTATTAGGGGCAGTGGTGGAAAGTAACTAAGTACATTTACTTAAGTACTGTACTTAAGTACAATTTTGAGGTATTTGTACTTTATTTGAGTATTTCCAATTTCCAATACTTTTACTACTCCACTACATCTCAGAGGCAAATATTGTACTTTTACTCCACTACATTTACTTTAAAACTTTAGTTACTAGTTACTTTTCAGATATAAACTATGATATAATGAAACATACATTAACCACTTCAGCCCTATTTTATACCTAGGCTATTTGAAAATAGCCGATCTACAAGCTCACAACGAGCTTGTAGATCTGCTATTTTCAAATATTTAGTACTTTAGTACTTTTGGTACTTTAAGTACATTTTGATGCCAATTCTTTTGTACTTTTACTCAAGTAAATTTTTAATTCCGGACTTTTACTTGTAACAGAGTATTTTTATATTGCAGTATTGGTACTTTTACTTAAGTAAAGAATTTGAGTACTTTTCCCACCACTGATTAGGGGTAATTCAGGCTGTGCTAGTGTGCTTTTTCTCCACAATGTAACTGTGTAATTTCTGCTTTGTCGTATGACTTTGTTGCCCGCCAAAAATAGAAGATCTACAAGCTCAGAAAGCGTTGCATCCACTACGCATCGTGAGATTTTAGGCTTTTAGGGCTATTTTCGAAGTATACATCTGACTCAAAACGGGTTTGTCCGTTCACAACTCTTTGGTCTGACCTAGGTTTTAATGTTAGAGCGTGTTTTATGGTTGGAAGACAGCAGTGGAAGGGCAGGTGCAGTAATGTCGATACAAGGATGTTATAGGACTCATCATACTGTTCAATGTCACACTCTGCACTGAAAACACTGAATAAAACTCTTTCTTTCTCTCTTTCTTTCTTTCCTTCTTTGGTCTGAACTAGGCTTTAAAGCCTCACAATTTAACTTTTTTAATAAATAAAATGTAATTTTGGCCAATCTGTATGGTAGAGTATGTTAATACAATATAACTTTTACAATTGGGGTGGTTGTATTTTGTCTCCCTGCTCTTCTATTGAGACATTTAGATCGTGTCAAAGGTCATGTCTCACCTAAACACAGGATCTGACACGAACATTAGATGTTGTGCTTTGTCATTCTGTCACAGTGAATGGAACAGGATACATATATGTTGCTCCCAGGTGTGAACAGAGCACAAAACCTAAAAACACAACAATACACATACAATACAGTAATATAGACAAAAGAGCATGTTTTAAACCAGACCCAAAAGAGAAATTAGACGTTTGCCTTGGACCCAAACTTTTGAAAATACGTGAAGCGTTGCTTCACGCGCATTGCTTCACGCGCATTGCAAGCTTGTGGATCTGCTATTTTCACTACGTCTTAAATGTTTATTTTAATTTTTATGGGTTTGATTTTTTGATTTTATTTATTAAATACTTTTTTAAATTTACATATATATATAAATATATATATTTTTTTTATGTAGGAAAAAAGAGTGGATATTTACTCGCGACCCATAAAAATTGGCCTGCGACCTAAACACAGGTCCCGACCCACTGTTTTAAACCATGTCAATATGTCTCTCATTCTGTAGTTTGTCTGTGTCCCCTTCTGTCTTTTCAGCTTCTCCTCTCCATCCTCTCCTTATCTGTTCTCTGCAGTGTGACATCCGGCCAATTAAGCCCATCACTGAGCAGAGTGAGGTGAGCATCTATTCTAAATGCAGAGCAGGGCTGAATCGTAAAACTCACCTCACATCCCTCAATGTTCCTCCACAGTTCTGTGTAGTTTTCAGTTTTCACTGTGGAACTGCTTTGTTAGGAGGTAGATGAGGCTGAATTGGTGTGTGTGTGTGTGTGTGTGTGTGTGTGTGTGTGTGAGTGCGCGTGCACATGAGGGACATTGACGCGCTCACTGATGTTTTATGTGCATCACTGGGCAGAAAGCTCAATCTGTCAATAGTGTGTGTGTGTGTGTGTGTGTGTGTGTGTGTGTGTGTGTGTGTGTGTGTGTGTGTGTGTGTGTGTGTGTGTGTGTGTGTGTGTGTGTGTGTGTGTGTGTGTGTGTGTGTGTGTGTGTGTGTCTGTGTGCTTTGTATGTGCACGCTTCAGTGAATGTGTACTGTAGATGCATGCATAGGGCCACTGCTGTTAAGGTACAAGGCGTTCTGCTGTGCTATGTGGAGGTTAATTGAAAAAATCTGACCCCACTTTTCATGTTTTGAACTGAAAGGGGGTGCCTAAATTCCTTTGTGTCAGTTAATAGCTTGACACACACACACACACACACACACACACACACACACACACACACACACACACACACACACACACACACACACACACACACACACACACACACTGTGTTGGATGGCTTCATCTGTGAAAGATGCGACAGTGAATTACTTTGTCACAATGTTACAGATGTCATTTGCAAGACCTGAGGCACACTTCATTAGCCACAAACAAACTTCAGCCCTCCGGTGTTGATTTGCAGTAATTTAAAACACAATATTCACAGTGCTGAATAAACCACAGCCTTAGGCAAAGAGTGTGCATTGAGACACTGCTGCATTGTACAATAACATGAAAGTGACTGCACATGGTGTTTGATTGATTGACCAAAATGCATTAGCTTGGGAGTAAATTACATGCTCTTTCTCAGGATGAAGGAACATTTGGTAAATCACTTGTCTGGTACAGTGGCCTTGCCCCGGATGCTTGTAGCCCTTGCAAGAAGTTTAACCTTATTCTATTGTTGCACTGATTGGAGTTATTATGCTGTTATTATAGAACATAACCACTAGGGGTCACTCTTGTTGCTTATGCCTTATGCTTACAGTGACAGCTTGGTTATCTATAACATCAAAGCCTTGAGAATCCAAAAATAAGATTCCTTTCTAAGCTACATCCTGATACTCCATATGCAAAGAGATTTTAATGAGGTCTCAGGTTGTTTTCTTGTGCATAAACACCTGTTATGGCCAGATGTTCTAGGAGTGGAGAACAATACTTTTGAGGTCCATTACTACAAACCACAGATACAAAAGGCACGGATAGTTATTTTTGGGAAGTATATGAAAATGTCCACTTTTGTATAGTCTAACATTTATGAAATTGCGGAAGACAAATTCAGACCAGACATGCATGCATGCAGGAAGTGAGACAGTCTTCTAAACGTGTCTTTGATTGAAGTTGAATGTGAAATGGCCTAATTTTCCCTTTCAAAACCCCCTGCTACAGTCGCTGCCTCAGCCCATTGGACTATGCATACTGACAATGATGGCCCTCCCTGTCCAGTTCCCCACCTCTGAACATCGACCGTGTTTGTACAGACGCTCAGCCAACCCGGATGCACCCGGATTCAAACCCCTAGACTCCGTGATGGTGAGCAACCACAATTGTTTTTATATACAGTAATCAGCAGTGTTGCAGGGAGTACAGAGTGAAATAATTAGTTATCAATGAACATTTCGAAATAACCTATGATGACTCGGTGCACCACAGAGACTAAATTGCTCACCACAGAGACTAAAAGTCAGAAAACTATACCACAATAACATACCGTAGTTCTGTTTTCCATTATGTGACACCACCCTGTCACTCACTCTATGCCATGATACCCAATAGGCAGCCCGCAGTCCAGAGCCAATAGTTTGGCCTGCATCGACCCCTATCATAACATCTAACTAGAAATTTAGCAAATCTCTGCGTGCTTGTGTGTGTGTGTGCATAATCTGTATAGGCTATCTGTCCTTAGCATATCTCGAGAATCGTCCAACCGATCGACTTCAAACAAGCTGCATGTACTGATAACATCAGGGATCTCCATAGGCATAAAGCCAGGGGACAATGCCAATCAGATACAGAGATATCCATACATGGGCATAAATGGGACATAGGCAGACAGACAGACAGACAGACAGATACAGATATCTCCATATAAAAGGGAGAAAGGGAGGCGATACAACAGGTACAGACAATGGGTACAATTGGTTATTGAGCATAGCAGTGGTGGCCATTTTGTGGCTCAACAGATAGAAAACCCATTCATTTTTCTCATAGAGATTTCCGAAAATATTTTAACTTATTATTTTAAGCATGGAACCAAGCCATCCAGGCTCCTGGTATGTAATGATACCACATTTGATTCTGTGTCCAAATATTTTTGAAAACCTCAAAAAATGTATAAATAATTAAATAGTATATAATATAATTAAATAGCCTATTAAAATATGTTTTGACACAGAATCAAATGTATTATGGTCACGAGTGGCGGCCACTGCTATGCTCTATTGCAACAGGTGGAGCATGCATTCCCAACTTGCATCATTTCCGAGTAGGCCGGTGCTAAAAGGACACTAGTCTAGTGTTGGACAAAATAAAGTGGAAAAAAAGCACAACGACGCAGCTGAATGATGGAGTAGAAATTGTGCAATCAATGCAATTCTTATGCTTAGACAGGGAACTTCCGCATTAAAAAGGCACCTTCGTAAAACGCGCGCGCGCGTGTGTGTGTGTGTGTGTGTGTGTGTGTGTGTGTGTGTGTGTGTGTGTGTGTGTGTGTGTGTGTGTGTGAATTCATTTTTATTTTCGTGTCTTGTCATAAGACCCATCCCTTACGGGATTATAGACACGAATGAATGAGGAAGGCAGGCATTTTCGGGAAATGATGTTGAGGTGCAGGTGTGTGTGTGTGTGTGTGTGTGTGTGTGTGTGTGTGTGTGTGTGTGTGTGTGTGTGCACGCGCGTGCGTGCGTGCACGAGAGATAGATAAATTATGAATCACTACTCAAGCATTCTGTA
>NC_139960.1:23167525-23257525 GCF_963454915.1 Gymnoscopelus microlampas
CAGGGTAAGTCACTGACCTCCAGTCCACTTTTTATCTCCTGTCAACTTGCATTATCAATCTTTGATTTTTGAATATGTTATAAAGTACATTATTTGGTTCAGATTTTTCATCCAATGATAATTATCATGTTGTTGTATTCCTCCCAGCTTGGACATGCACCCAGGGCCCACAGCTGAAAAAGGCATTGCAGGTTGATGCTGGCCTGGGACAAGTGGTTGCTACAGACACAAACCGTCAAGCCTATTTTCTGAGTGGCTCATCCTGGACCAGACTGCCAAATGCCAACCTGAAGCATATCTCAGTGGGAGAAGCAGGGATATGGGGGATTCATGTTTCAGACTACATCTACAAATATGTGGGTGGCAGCTGGGCACGAGTTCCAGGTAAAGAAACCATTTTCACCTTCTTTACATCAAACGTCATTAGAAATAATTTGATAAATCATCACATTTGCAATACATTATGGTAGATATGATGTGGTATTTGGACTGTTTTTTTGTTGTTGTTATCAATTGTTTTTATTATCAAATCGACAATACAATTATATTCATGGTATTTGGACTGTTTATTGACACCCCTATAGCACCGTACTTAATATCTTATTTTTTTTCCCATTGGTGCCTTTAGGAGGCTTGATACAGGTGGATGCTGGAGGCAATGATTTTGTTGTGGGAGTTAACAAAGGCAACCAAGTTTTTTGTCTTAGGAGTGCTTACACAAGGGCCTTCAATGGTCGTGGCTCTGTAGGATGGACTGAGGTAGGAGGAAGATTGAAGTACTTCAGCTGTGGCCTATATGGATGCTGGGGAGTCAACAGCGGAGACAACATCTACTTCAACGCGGTAAGATTTTTGGGTTACAAATAACTAACTAACTGACAGTGAGAAATAAAAACATTAGAGAAATAAAATGTATAAAATAAAGATATAAAATAAAATATATATTTTTGAATTCCTTCCAATAAAAGTAACTTTTAAAAAGCGATTCAAAGAAGAAAGAAGACACTGATTTAGCAATCTCAAGCTGAGCTCCTCAGGCAGGTCATTCCAGAGCCAAGGGTCCCTGTGAACAAAGGTCGGCATTCTTTGGGCTATGAAGATGACTACTAAATGTTGATGATGTGTTTTTCTTTTTTAATATATAGCTCAAGTCTGCAGCCACCTGCTCATTCTCAGGCTGGAAGCACATTGGAGGAAAACTCTCAATGATTGAGGTGGGGAGTGACGGCAATGCCTTTGGGGTAAACAAGAGCGGTCAAGTTTTCCAAAGGTGAGCCATAACTGAATTTACACTTGTATTTTCCCCATTTTTTTGTGTGAACACTGAAATCTTGATCTCTTTAAGCCTCCATGGTTTAACAGTTTTTATTTTTCATAATTTGATTTATATTGGATTTTTCATTGTTGTCTGTTTGTATTGTAAATCACTTTGAACTGCACTAACATTTATGAACAGTGGTTTATAAATAAAACTTACTGAGTTGTCAAGTTTCTGTAGAACGTTAGTCTCAAAAACTTTAATCTTCAAATTGACATGTCAGTTTCAATTTAAATGTCTATTATGCATTATACTGCATGCAATATGCATTATAATCTGCTTATATCAATGTAGAATTATATTTATGTACTCATAAATATTCATAATGCTTTATATCAATAATCATAACACGTTATAGAGCATTTAATCATCATCAACACTGAATCACAAACATTTTTGGCAAGGATCATAGGGTATTAAAATTCTCATAGTTATAATACAATCTATTAATGTTATAATACATTACAATTGCTGTTATGATGAATATTGTGATTATAGTCATTGGGTGCTTTAAGTAAAGCAATGACATTCCTGGAGGAGTAGGCAGAGAAAAATCAGTGACTTATAATCACACTATATGCATTATACAATTATTATAATGTATTACAACTCTACGATTAACTATTACACTATGATCTTGGCAAAAGTAATTAAGTAAGTAAGTAAGTAAGTAAGTAAGTAAGTAAGTAAGTAAGTAAGTAAGTAAGTAAGTAAGTAAGTAAGTAAGTAAGTAAGT
The DNA here is from genome assembly GCF_963454915.1 of Gymnoscopelus microlampas. NCBI lineage: Eukaryota > Metazoa > Chordata > Actinopteri > Myctophiformes > Myctophidae > Gymnoscopelus > Gymnoscopelus microlampas. The sequence goes on from NC_139960.1 coordinate 23,169,580, forward strand.
AGATAAAGTAAGTCAGTCAGTCAGTCAGTCAAAAGTTGCGATGCATAACAACCATATTTTGATTATCGCGATAATATCGTAAATCGCAATTATTTTGGTCACAATAATCGTGACATGACATTTTCGATAATTTACGACCTGATGTGGAATGATTACCACAACCATGAGAAGTCCATGTTTGCTGTTGTTTAAGCTAGGCTATTGCGCAAATAACGCAGATGAGCATAGCAACGGTAGCACATTACGGGCATCAATACAAGCCAAATGGAAATGCTTTCTGTGGACAAGGCCCCATAATTAGTATATGAAAACTAATAGAATACGCACGTCACTTCATTGAGGTGCTGGGTTGGAAAGTAATATGAAGAAAAATAAATTAGTATAGACATTGGCTTCGATGTGTTACCTCCATGTGCCCAATTCCATGGTATGTGACTCTAACATTTATACATCAATATTGTGTCCTAACAGAACTGGCATTTCCAAAGGACGTCCGGATGGGAGCAGTTGGAAGGTGGTTCCCTTGTGCGTGACCATGAGACAAGTCTCATATGATCTTGGTACCATTTATGGTGTGTCCACCAGTGGAGTCATCATGAAGTGCACTGCATGAGGTGTCAACACTGTGGCAGACATTCAGTTCTCTTCTACTTCTAATAGCTGACAATCAAATAGTTATTAGCACAATGATACATTATTAGATCATCACACTCTGTCATTAGGGATGTGACAAGGGGGTAGGGAATGTTTCCTTACCGGGTAATTTTATTTGCTGTAAACATATAACCCTGGTGCTCTCTCTCCTGTGTTCAATCATTCAATAAACTTCTATTCAGCATTGAAAACAACACAAAAACTCTTTATTTATTACTGCCCCTGCCAACCTTTGTCAGGTAATCCTTGTCTGTCTGGTTCCTTACAAAAATATTTACTTTTCAGATAGACACTTTGGTCAGAAATGACCATTTATTGCAATGCTATTGCATTCAGTTTGGCGGTGTGACTCTGCTCCTGTGATAGTACAGATTATCTGCACAAGCATGACATCTGAGATCACAAACCTCCCAGAAGCAGAGCAATAAGATACATAGTTGTGCATCAACAAATAGTATCCTTCAAAGGCATAGGTTAATATACAGATTAACATGCAATCCACAGAACATACAATCCACAGAAACAAACATTTAGATATTGAGCCCTTTAAAGACATAAGTTAAGATACACAGAACATCATACCATCCACAGAATCATATACATTTACTTAGATGGCAGAGGAGGAGTCTGGGGAGGTGGAGGGAGTTTGATAACACACAGCTGCAGGAACAGCTGTGGCCAATGCTGAACATGAAGAGTGAACAGTGTTCTCTATCTCATTGAGACTCTTTCTCCACCCAACATATTTCATATGTATTGGGAATGACCCCACTTCGCTTGTAACGTGGATATTTATTTATATGATAATAATATAAGACACATAGACCGGTGGGATTTCTGAAAAATGTGATTAGAGGCATTTTGGGGTAAAAGTGGGCTACCAGGCCATTCAACATAATTCAAGGGTGCTGAATCTGAAAAACATGGTACCCATGCAGCATTTTTTGTTAACCTTCTTATTTGCATAACAAAATGGCTGCCAATTTTGAACAATTTCTTCAATAACTCTATAACAACAAAGCAAGGACAACTGACAAATAAAGTGTATTTATCTATGTTCTGAGGGTCAGACAATGTGTGTAAGGTATTTATTTTGTAATAAGTGGTAAGCTTGCTCCTAAATATGCAAATTGGAGGCCACCATTACAGAAAACGGTTTAGTACTCAAAGGGGTCCTTATTTTTCTTTCTTTTCAACTTATCTGTATTTTTGGGTGTAGGCAGTGGCAAGCATGCGTGGACACGAGGAACTAGGGCAGCCATGCCAGCATTGTTGTCCTGTGGCAGAGGGAGAAACAGGATGAAGCAGAGCACAAGCACAAGCACCAGGCTGAGCACAAAGCAACAGCAATAGGCTAACATAGCTCCTAACAACCGTACATTCATACAGTAGGTGACCATCAACCAGGAAGTGAGAGCATGCCATGGCTCCGGAGAAGGTGAGGGTTACAGGTCTTTGAAACCACGCGGTCTTGATGGACGGCAAGGTGATGCAATTAGTTGCATATACTTTCTCCGGGGCGAATATTATTCTCTGTGTTTTTGGCTAAAACTGAATGTTTTTCATTAAAAGGTTAAAGCACTATATTATGATAATCATTGCTATATAGACTGTTTGTTCAGTAACGGGAGTCTCCCTGTCTCTCCAGCTCTTTAATAAACAGAAAATACATTTTCTGGTAGGTGTCAAAATCTCAGCCAATCAGGAGAAAGTACCCATTTTTAAGCTTACTTTTTATAGTGTTCCAGTTCCAATTTTGCATGCTCATTTCTTAGTGTCATCATTTCCAATTTCACTTGTTTAATCTGTATCCTGATTGAGTTCTCTATCCTGATTGGATAAAATTGGAAATGAACCAAAATGCATTTTCTGTTTTATAAAGAGCTGGAGAGACAAGGAGACTCCTTTTACTGAACAAACACTCTATAGCAATGAGTACTATCAGAATATAGAGCTATTTAACACTTATTTTAACCAAAGAAAATCACTTACCCTACCTTTAAAACACCATTGCAAACATCAAGCCACAAAGAAATAAAGGAAAGTGTTTGACATTCAGAAGCAATACAGTTAACTAAATGGGAGGTATTTGTAAGGCTATTGGACTGATATATTTAGTGGTGTAGGCTGTACCAATATGGAACTTCTGGGCCGATACTGATATACGATGTGTATTAGCTATTCCAAATCCATACCCTTTTAGTATGGTTCGCTCTGCACTGTGAGGTCATGTATAGAGTACAGCCCTGGGGGACCCTGGTCAACAAAGTATATACTGTAAGGTTTCAGTGTTTAAAGACACACAGATGGAACATCAACAGAAATAAATAACACTTTTTTTAGGAGAACTAGTTTTTGTATAATCCTCTGCTTGTGGATTAAAATTCTGGACCCGCATGTGTGTGTGGCAGTGTAATCACTAATCAGTCCTGTCTGGATGGATGGATTTTCATGAAAATTGGTGGGAATGATCAGTAGGCTGTCCTGACAAAATCATGAACTTTTGGGTTGAAAAGGTCAAAGGCGACAAAGGAGACTTCCGGCCGCAGGATGATGGCGGCAGACTGAAAAGTGGCGTCCTCGCCTAAACCCTAAATCAAACTAATACTATGAAATAACAAATGTAAGAACCTAGAAAATAGAAACTCAAGCTGACGGGGAATGAACCTCAGATCTGGATTAACAACAACGACTTTTGACCGAAAAAAACAACAGCACCGTAAGATGTCTGACAAACAAAAGAAAGCAGCCTGTCTTAAGACAACAGAAGACAGCGAAATGAAACAACTATTACTGGATATAAAAAACTCCATCACGGCAGAGATTCAAGAATTTAGGTCGGAATTCAAAACTCACCGTGAAGAGACGGAGCGAGACATGAAGAAAATAATAGACCAAACAACGGAACTCCGCCTCATTACAGAGAAAACACAATCCAGGATGGACGATATAGAACACAGAGTGGGTGAGATACAAGACTCAACTATATCCCAAGAGCAAACCATCAAACAACTAAAGCAGAAAATGAATGAGATGGAGATAGAGATGGATTATTTAGAAAGTAAATCCAGACAAAACAGTGTGCGTATCTTTAATGTCACCGAAAAGAGTGAACGAGATGATATGGTGGGATTCCTGACAAAGTTATTCAATGAAGTACTGGAATTACCAGGAGAATTCAACATAATTCGAGCACACCGCATCTATAAGGAGAGCACAAAAGCCAGACCAATTATCGCCGCTTTCATGAACTTTGATACAAAGAAGAAAGTGATTCAAACGGCGTGGGGAAAGAAACAAGTGCTGTTTAATGGAAATAGAATATACTTCGACCACGACCTGACCACCAAAGTCAGGCAGAAGAGAGCCTTGTATAAGCCGATCAGAGACAAACTACAGAGGGACAATATACGTTCTTTTATCATCGCACCAGCCAAGCTGAAAGTGTTCAACACAGACGGATCAGCGACGATCTACAGCAGCCCAGAGGAGGCGTCGGAGGCTTTGGAATTACGCGGATCAACTACAAGTCCAAGTGCAAAAGACGACCCCCCTGGAACACATGAGGAACCAGGAGACTCTACTAGGCCCCCACCGCCTGAATGGATCACTGCGAATTAACCACTACTGCGAGGATAACGGTCACTGACATAAAAGACGAACAAACGGTTAAATGAAGTGCGCCGCAGTTTGGGAATGAAATAGAGACACGTGAGTGACATTCCCCAGAAATGACATTGCTTCAATCATAAGCGTATATTCTTTAAACTCAGTTGTATGACGAGCAGTCAGAGCCTCTATTCTCTGTTCTACTTCTCCCCACTGACCCTCTCCCTCTCTCTCTCTCTCTCTCCTTTTTTCTTTCTCTCTGTCTTTCTCTCTCTCTCTCTCTCTCTCTCTCTCTCTCTCTCTCTCTTTCGCCCGCGCTCCCGTCCCCTAGCGCGCACTTGCGCGTCGGGGAAACGGAGCGGGGGTGGGTGGGGGTGGGTGGGAGGGAGGATGTGTTGGAGGGGGGGGGGGGTTAGAGTAGTGGACGTGCCCCCGCTCGTGTCTGTGTTGTGTGTGTGTGTGTGTGTGTGTGTGTGTGTGTGTGTGTGTGTGTGTGTGTGTGTGTGTGTGTGTGTGTGGGGCCATGATGTAGATATGAGTGAGTGCACAGTATGAGTAGTAATGTTTGGATGTGTATAAGCTCTGTGTATGTATGCATGCAGGAGGTTATGTATAGGTTTAGACACTAAGCTATTTTATGGTGTGTGCATGGCCATATGTGCAAGTGAGGGAAGCGGATCTAAATAACCATGTAGAGGTAAACAGACAAGTGGAAAGCCATACATGGCGAAGTACATCACCCTCTAAGTAGGACCCTGGTCGCCCCTTAATACATTGAGTACTTTCATTGTTTATTTATCTTAAATGTTTTTTGTTTTTGTTTTTTCCTGCCCTTTCGTTTTCTCTGTCTCTTTGTTTGTACAATAATTGAAGGTTTTGAAAAGATAAGTTCATGAACTATGTTCTTAAATAAATAAACTGACATAAGTTAAAATAGGAAGAGAGTAATTGGTGATTTAGCCACAATGTCAGAATTGAACTTTAAACAGAGAAGGTAATGTTTAAAAGACAGATATAATTTTGGGTCCCAAAGATGACCATGAACATGAACGGATATTGAATCTCTTTTTGTTTTTACTTTATAAGATATTTAGTTATATGCTCTGCATGGTTAAAGTACATTTGAAAATACACCACGAGATACTGTAAAAAAAAAAAAAAAAAAAAATTTGAAAAAAAAAAAATTGAAAAAAAAAACAGTAAGGACAGGACACATTAATATTATTATGACTGTTAATACTATTGATTATTATTAGTTTATTTGTATCAACATGATTAGACATGACCCTCTTTTTGTTATGAATACCTTTTAAGGGGAGAACTCCCCTACTAAATGTCTTTTTCTTTTTTTTGTTTAAGATTCTTTTAAATCTATTTTTTTTAAAGAAATAGCATCTGGAAGAGTGAGTTTCAGTTCTTAGTTAATTAATGGGGCGACTGATCATGTTTATGATTTTGTTTATTAATTTATGCTTGCTTTGTCCTTCAACACCAGCACTATTATTATTATTATTATTATTATTACTATTATTATCATTATTATTATCACCATTAAAATTACTATTAAGTTATCTTTGTTCGTTTAGGTCCACACAGCTTATTGAGACGGTAATGGAACATAAGGTTGAAACTATTAGAAATCTAGGCAGAAATTGAATGGGGGTAAAAGGGAGAAGGACACATATTGTAAGAAATAACTAAAGGAAAGATTAAGTGTTCATCCTCGTTGATAGAACACATACTTAACCATGCAATGATGAACGCATGGACAGGTAAAGCAAGCTACTCAAGTAAAGGAGTAGAAAACCAGGAAGTCATTTTAAGGTTTTCTTTTTTTTCACACACAGTAAGATTAGGTTTTTTTACCCCCCTCTATGTTGCCAATACCCATGTTGTCCTATATAATCGTGCAGTAGAATATCTCATTATAATTTGAATATCATTTCCCTAAATGTCAACGGCCTCAATAATTATGTCAAGAGAAAGAAAATCCTCCAACAACTGAAGAGAGAAAAGGGAGACATATTGTTTTTGCAAGAAACTCACTTAACACAAGCAGAACATAAAAAGCTAAGTAAAATAACAAATGCACAAATATTCTCATCCTCCTATAACTCCAAAAGAAGAGGAGTTGCCATAATCATAAATTCCCATATTCCCTTTGAAAAAATAAAATGTATACAGGATAAAGAAGGAAGATTTGTTATGGTAGTAGGAAAAATAGAAAAAATGGAAGTATCCTTGATTAACGTCTATTATCCACCAGATGAAGGTTCTGACTTTATGACTCAGTTGATAGAGGTAATAATAACACAGGGGAAGGGAATAATTATGATTGGTGGCGACTTTAACTTAACGCTTCATAACGCGGATTCAACAGCGGGAACACATAGGACAGGAAAAACAGCTAAAATTCTAAGAAGAATATGTGCTGAGACAGGATTAGTAGATGTATGGAGAACATTACATCCAACAACTAAAGACTATACATATTACTCTGGTAGATATTCCTCCTACAGCAGATTAGATTATTTCTTTATGTTTAAAAAAGATATTTCACTAGTTAAACAATGCGTTATCGGAACAAGGACATTATCAGATCATGCAACTGTGACCTTAAAAGTGGCCCTAAATTTAAAAAAGGGGAAAAATCTATGGAGAATGAACAACTCACTCCTGCAGGACGTGATATTTAAAGAAAAAATTAAAAAATGTTTTCAAGAATATTTTGAATTAAATAACACAGGGGAAGTAAATGAGATTATGGTATGGGAAGGAGCAAAAGCGGTCCTAAGGGGAGAAATAATAGCCTATTCATCAGTAAAGAAGAGAAACCAGGAACAACTTAAAAATGAACTTCAAAGACAAATAAAATTATTTGAAGATAAGCACAAACTTAACCCCAACATAGAGAATACTATACAACTAAAGAGGAAATGCTCAGAGTTAGATAGATTACTAACGGAGGAAATAGAGAGAACACTTATATTCACAAAACAAAGAAACTATGATGGAGGACCAAATTCAATTAAAATCTTGGCATATAAGCTGAAGAAACAAACTAGTAGATCATATATTACTAAATTAAAAGATGAGACTAACACATTTGTAACTGAGAAAGAGGAGATAGCAGAAACATTTGCAAAATTTTATGAAAACCTATACAGGGACGAATTAGGAGAAAGAGACGCAACAAAAATGGAAACTTATTTAAGAAAACTCAAACTCAAACAAGTTACGCCCCACCAGAATGGATCTTTAATAAAACCAATAACAACAGAGGAAATAACAAGACAAATAAATAAACTTAAAAAAGGTAAGACCCCAGGCGACGATGGTTACACAAATGAATTTTATCAAGAGTTTCGAGAATTAGTGATACCAATCTTACATAAAGTTTATAATTTTGCATTAGAGTCGAACAACTGGGCGCCAACCTGGAACTCATCGGTAATAACAGTTATTCCTAAAGAAGGTAAGGACCCGACCGAATGCGCATCCTATAGACCAATAGCACTATTAAACACTGATCAAAAAATATTATCCTCAATAATAGCTGAGAGACTAAAAGAAATAATGGAAACCATAATAAATAGAGACCAATGTGGATTTGTGCCAAACAGGTACTTAGCGGACAACATAAGACGCACGTTAAATATAATGGAATATTCACAAAAGGACAAAAAAGATCTACTTCTACTAACGATTGACGCAGAAAAAGCGTTCGATAGGGTCCTTTGGCCTTATATCTTCAACACAGCAAAAGCTTTTGGTTTCCATCCAAAATTTATTGCATGGTTAAAATTAATGTATAAAGAGCCTGTAGCACAAGTGAAGGTCAATGGTACCCTATCAAGACGTTTAAAAATACACAAAGGGACTAGACAGGGAGACCCACTCTCGGGTTCAATTTTCGCAATGTGTATGGAAAGCTTAGCCGAAGCGGTGAGACAGCAAAATCGCATTGAAGGAGTAAAAATAGGAAACGAGGAGCACAAATTAGCAATGTACGCTGATGACGTCATTATGTATATAACATCACCAGAAACATCACTACCGGCATTAAAGGAAACGATAAAAGAATATAGTGAATTTTCAGGATATAAAATAAATGAAACGAAATGTGAATCGATAACAATTGGCAATGAATTAACACAGACAGCGAAAAACAATTTTAAACTAAAATGGAATCAGGAGCAAATAAAATACTTAGGTATTTTCATCCATAAAAACCTGGACAAAATGTACGAGGCTAACTATCAACCGTTAGAAGATAAGATTAAGCGTCAATTGAGCACGTGGAAAACGATACCAGAATCCATCTTCAGTAGAATAGACACAATCAAAATGATGATTCTCCCACAATTTCTCTTCCTCTTTCAGGCACTACCAATCAAAATCCCTATAACATCTTTTAAACGATGGAACGGCTTAATTTCAAATTTCATATGGAACTATAAAAGAAAACGAATAAAATTCAATAAACTAACTAAAGCAAAGGACTGTGGAGGCTTAGACGTACCTAATTTACAGAATTATTTTAATGCAACACAAATAAACACAATAATGACATGGTCAGATAATAGAGCAGAAGCAAAGTGGGTGGAGATAGAGAAAGAAACGATACCAATATCGATAAAAACATTACCCTACATTGATAAAAAGGACTTTCCACAAATCAAAAGACTAAACATATGGGTATATAACACATTAAAAACATGGGGAAATGTAAGCAAACGTCTGAAAATAAATAACGACTTAGTATATTTTCGAGAAATGGTATGGGACCCCCAATTTGAACCAAATAAAACAGACAATATATTGCAAGAATGGGCTTCAAAAGGATTAAAAACATACTTACAAGTGTTGACAAACAATATAATAAACTCATTTCAATTATTATCCTATATTCTCCTAAATTCTTTCTGGAAATCAATTATAGAAGATATAACTAAGATTTTTAATTTGAAAAGAACACTCAACCCTGTAAACATTATTTTGGGGAAATTACCGTTAGAATTAACGCAAGAAATGGACAAATACATATATAGAATCCTCCGAACCGCAGCCCTTAAACAGGTAACAAGGAACTGGCTGACGCCTGCAAGTCCAAGGCCTAAAAAATGGAAAGAAACAGTACAGGAAATATATGAAATGGAGAGAATAACCTTTCGAATTAGGAACAATGAACCTGAGTTTAATAGAAGATGGAGTAAATGGACAAATTATTGGGCCAGGTGACTAAGTTGGGAAAATGAGTGAGACCCAGCACCGACCCCACATCGGAAGTTCGGGCTGTGATCTGTTACTTAGATTATATACGGGAAATTAAAAAAAAAAAAAAAAAAAAAATGTATTGGCAACATAGAGGACACCCCCCCCCCCCCTATTTTATTTTTAGGTTTAATTTGTTAAGTTAGTATTATTAAATACCACTAGTAGTATCACCATTATAATTTAATAGGTATTAGTATTAAGATATCTCTTTTGATTGATGTGTAATTACCTATTTATTTTTATTTATAGTTATTACTTTCTGATTACTGCATTTTATTGCTTTAACACTGGGTGTATAGATAGAAAAAAGAAAAAAGAAAAAGAAAATGTTTGCAAGAAGATAAAGAATGAAATGTAAAATGAAATGTAAACATGAATAAATCTTGCAATAAAAGTATTAAAAAAAAAAAAAAAGAAAAGGTCAAAGGCCAAGGTCATCATCAATGTCAATGTCAAAATGAAGAATGGAAGGCCATATTCTCATCAAACTCGGTGGGAATGATCAGTATATGCTGCCTTTGAAGAAATGCCTAACCTTTGGGTTGAAAAGAACAAAGATAAAGTTCATAATCAAGGTCAAAATGACATAATCATATCAGTGGAATATATAAATATAGAACAGTGCAGGCAGGAGTTTTTATTTTATCTTTTTCTGAACAAGATCCATAGTGTGGATCGTCCATATATATCTATGAAGCTATTACTCTATAGTATTATACTGGATATGCAAATGTTGGCTCATGGCCCACAGCCAGAATCGACAGAGACAAACAAATAGTGGGCTGTCTGTATTACCTTGAATGAATGTCACAGCGGAGTAATGGTACCGGGGACCAGATATAATTGAGCTTGGCAATTGGTGCTGTGTGGGTGTAATTGGAGTCAAAACCTGATTGGTAATGCAGGCATATTGGACAGCTATCCATGTTTCCCCTGCACTTATAGGAATAGATGGGGTCTTCATTACCATGTGACTCTTCTATGCCAGTCAGCCATGACAAGAGGAGACAGTGATAACCTTGAGGAAGTCTGGCCTCTTGACTGGGAAATAACGAGGATACATTAGCCCTAGCTGTTAAATAAATTGTATTCAATTTAATATCACACCAAATCACAACAAGTTGGCTCATGACACTTTACATAGTAGAGCAGGTCAAAATCATACTGTGTTAGACACCCAACAAATCCTTCAATGGACAGCGGGAAGAAAATCAGGAAGAAAACTCATGCAGAACCTGGCTTTATATACAGTAGGTATTACCTTTTAAATAAATGTTTTAATGGTGTGGTGCCAAAGTGGCCTAGCTATCTAAAACTGTCTGTCTATCTCTGTATATGTAGACCAATTACAACTCTCTCTCTCTCTCTCTCTCTGCTTACAATATGCTGCTACAGTACAGTATGTGCATAGATCAGCAAACCACACAGCTCAGTTCATTCTGCTATGTTCATATCTGTACAATGTACCACAAGGCCAAACTCCATTGGCAACATTATCAACTTAGCACACAAAGCTCACATTAGCACTGTGGCACACTTTTTTTTCAATTTACATTTTAATATGTAGACAGCCAGTTGGCCAGATAACTGCTAATCAATTTAACTACCTGCAGCCACACTGATGTGTCTTGTTTCTACAAGTAGCCTAGTAGACCTACAAAACAACACAAGTACTAAATATTACAGTGGTGCAATTTATTTATACTTTTGAATACAGGCCATTATGTAGTAACTAACATTTTCTCTTCATCAGAAGCAATATAAGGTGTTTGACACTCTTCTGTCTTATACCTAGCCTAACCAAATTGTCAGTGTGAGTAAAATATTATTGCAGTGTTTCTTCTGTTATACAATGTGTGTATATTGTGTTTTGTTTAAATGTATAAATACGTTTTTCTTTTTGAAATATTGGCTGAGGAATTGTCTCCATTTTGAGTCCTCACTATGATGTCAGATTAACACATTTATGGTCAAGGTCTCGATTAGGATTCAAATTCTTTTGACCTTGGTCTTCACTCTGTCTCATCAACCCCCCGGTCTTTGTCTAGACTCGTTTTTGCTATAGGTGGTCTCTCGAATGCAGCACAAGCCCCAGAACAAGGGACTCCAAGAATGAGAATGAAACTAGAGCCACACCACACTCAATTATTTGCTGTAGGATATGTTTTTTTATTTTTTATTTTTTGTATTTTGTGGTGACAAAAACAAAAAGTTAGAAATATCTGGTGTTCATTTAAAGTTTAAGTACAGGGCATGGGTGTGTGCATGAGCACCCATGTTCGTTTGAATATGTGTGCTCTAAAGGTGTGTTTATGTGCTCTAAATACAGTAAATCTCCTTTTTCAGTATTTTCCTAATTTTAAAATGAACACAGTCCTATAAGTGATCAGATATAAAAATGAACCCAGAAATGAACAATTCTACACAAACACATTTTAAAGGCTGCGATTGGATACTTGAGGAGATAGGTGGTGGAGATGACATGGACAGTTGCCAGGCAATCAGTTGGGTTTCCAATGTCTGTGATTTACTGAAATCACACATATGCTATAGGTTGGAAGCTGCTAATTACCCAATCAGACTGTGAGAACCTATTAACACCCTAGAAATAGATGCATAGTGATGGTTGTTGAGGCAGAAAGAATTAGTGGCCATTTTCTTTGGCATGTGATTTGTTATGCCAATAGAAATAGGAAGGCATAAGGCAATCGCATAGAGAATGTGTGTGTGCGTGTGTGTGTGTGTGTGTGTGTGTGTGTGTGTGTGTGTGTGTGTGTGTGTGTGTGTGTGTGTGTGTGTGTGTGTGTGTGTGTGTGTGTGTGTGTGTGTGTGTGTGTGTGTGTGTGTGTGTGTGTGTGTGTGTGTGTGTGTGCGTGCGTGCGTGTGGGTGTGTCATGAATGAGTCAAAAAGGCAATATGTCTCTTTTTTATCATCACTAAAATCCATGCAACTTCACTATGGTTCACTGTGCACTGTGAGGACGTAGTAGAGTATTTGTTGAATTGAATAGAAAAGTTGTTTTCTCATGAAGTAGCTAGGCTACATACTGTACTGTATACTGTACTATTCTTGAACTGAAATGCAAGGGTAATCCTGGGTTTGTGCTCGGGTTGTTGTTCTAAACTCTGACATGTTTAACCGCTTAAACCCCCATATTTGCTCCATATTAGGCCCCCACCTTTTTTCCCCCTCAACACCAAATCTCTTTATTGAAAATAGCCGATCAAGCTCACAACGTGTCGTAATGCGATACATTGTGAGCTTGTAGGTCATCTACTTTTTACTGAACATTAGAATAGGAATAGGGATGCTAAGGTTCATGAGGTTAACTTAATTGTAACAACTGCATACTGTACTGTACTTCACAATGATATACATGTGGGAGAGAAATGGTCACATACAGAGTAGCCTCGGAAACCCATGCCTTTTTTACATACAGAGTAACAGATACACTGTAGGACATGGTGTCACATTGAGAACAGCGATTGAGCATACAGACACAGTGGATGAAAGCTCAATCTCTGACGTCACGTGATGGACAAGATATGGAAATAGAACGACCTGACTCAAAGTGAAGAAAACACATGACTCTTGAAAAGTACAAGTATGTTTATTTACATAAGATAAATACAAGCTGTCATAAGGCAACGCATCTTTGTAGAAAGATTTTAGATACCGATTTCCATGGAATGAATCTGGAAAGTGAGTTGTGAACTTGTGATGTTGTGCATTCTTTTCAATCTTGTTTGAGAGAGAGAGAGAGAGAGAGAGAGAGAGAGAGAGAGAGAGAGAGAGAGAGAGAGAGAGAGAGACATAGAGAGAGAGAGAGAGAGAGAGAGAGAGAGAGAGAGAGAGAGAGAGAGAGAGAGAGAGAGAGAGAAGATAATTATAACTGGAACCATTATTGACAGTATTTTATTATAGCATATGATATCATATTTTAATGTTGCCATTTTGGCCACATCTTGATGAAATAATTGTATTTTATTTTAAATAGCCTATTTCGAACATGAAAAATGACTCTGAGGCAAACTTGTTGGCTTTGTGTTTTGGTCATAGAGTTAGAGATGGTTTTGGTGTATAACAGCGCCACCCTGTGTCCAATTTGACAGATGCACTGCCGCTGTGCGCTTTAAAAGATAGTAGGCCTACAGTGGTTCTCTCAACCTTTTCAGGCCGGGTTGCCGGGACCCAAAATAATCATGTTTGAACTTGGTATGGTACCCCCCAAAATAATCATATTTGAACTGGTGACCCACCCAAAATAATCATATTTGAACTGGGGAACCCCCACCCCTGACAAGCACTTGGAAAACGCATTACGTTTGACTCGGTTCCACAGATAAATATTGTGAAATAGCAGATCTACAAGCTCACAACACCTCTTTCTTATATTATTTGACAAATTGGCCAATGTTTGATCAAATTTTATAGTATTAGTAGTAGTTTAGTAGTTTGTTGATTCCGTTTGATACAGCAATGCTCTTTTATCTTTTCTTTCTTTCTTTTTTTAGGTATTAAAAAGGTCTTAAAAGTCCTTAAATTGTCACTTCACTGTCATCTGGGGACCCCCCCAAATCATGTGGGGACCCCCCTGGGGGTGCCGACCCACAGGTTGAGAACCACTGAGCTAGTAGACGGACGGTCTGTCAGTTCGACGTGCGACCCGGTCTGCAGCCAGGCTGCCTCTTGAGGGGTTCAAAGAGACATTCTGCCGCAACAAGCCGCTCTTCTCTTTCATCCTTTCGGAGATATTTACACAACAGTTTTTCGACAGACACCTTTGACAACCGCCCTGTTTTTCCTTTTCTTTGGCAGAGAGAGAGAGAGAGAGAGAGAGAGAGAGAGAGAGAGAGAGAGAGAGAGAGAGAGAGAGAGAGAGAGAGAAAATGCGATAAAGACAGCCTTCTGGTCTTCAGCTGACAGATATCAGGTAAGCTCATTTAATTCCCATTTGGTCTGGTTATTAATGTGTCCTTGATTGTATGAAGTGCTTGCCGCTGTGTTGAAGGTACAACATTGATTGTTTCTGAGAAACGCCGCACCTGCTCGAAATGAGTGTGGCGGGTAATTGTTGGATGCAAACTGGATGCATTTGAAACCTCTCCCTCCGCTGTGTAACTCCGAGATGAGGTCCCGCTGCGTAAGGGGCCGGCAGAGTGCGACACCGGCGAACGGTGGCCGATATGGTTGATTATTACCTTTTTCGGACATCGTATACACAAAGTAAAGGTATTCCAACCTGCTCTCAGATGTTTGACATTTTAGCGGTCAAGATTTGTTTATCGAAGGGTTGAAACAAGCGTTTAAATCGCTATTTTAGTCAGCCTGTGGCCAGTCAACCCCCGTCCGCATGCGTAGTACTGCTCCCGTTAAGGTTGCATTGGGAAAACATGGCACAGGCTGACTTAAAAAGCGATTTAAACGCTTGTTTCAACCCGCCGGTAAAAAAATCTTTACCGTGAAAATGTAAAACATCTGAGAGCAGGAGGGACGACCTTTACTTTTTAGATACGATGTGCGGAAAAATGTAAAAATGTAACAATATTGGCGGCCACCGTTCGCAGGTGTCGTCATCTGTCGGGACCCTACCCAGCGGGACCTCATCTCGGAGCTATACAGCGGAGGGAGAGGTTCCAAACGGGGCTAGACGCAAACTCACGCAGCCCAATTCTTCTGAGTGCCGCGAAATGACAGCGTCTAGACAGCTTTTTAGGGTTAAACAAAAAGTGATTTTTGTTTTCAAAGGCTAACTGTCACAGTTTGCTTTTGAGCACTCGAATGGTAGGTGGTGATTAACTGATAACACGCTAGGTGTTAATTGTTGGAAACGTCTTTTGTTTTCAGGCGGTTTCCCCCCCTCTCTCTGTCTCTTTGACGTTTATTAGCTGCTGCTGCACCTGATAGCCAGTCAGGTAAACTTAATGTGTGTGTTAGATCCTATTTTTCATAATCTGGAATCTAGAGCAATACCAACCGTTGACAGCCCATACATCCAAACAGAAATGTCCTATCTGATTGTATTAAACGACGTTAAACTCACCAACATTGCAGCTGTACAGAAAGCGGTAATAGCGGTATTATGTTGTGGTATACTACTTAATATGCGCACATTCATCCATCCTCTTTTAATTTATCTGGAAAAACTTTGAACTCGTCCCATTTTTGTGTTTGTGTGTAGAACAATGAAATCGTCCTCATTCCACTGATTGAATTGCATGCCTAATGAAGACGACATAGGCAGGAATTATCACCGTGACTGTGTAACAAGTGAGAGATGCTTCCACATCTGGTGCCCATGTCCCACAGGACCAGTAGTACTGGTCCTGTGGGACATGGGCACCAGTACGAGATAAGCTGGCAAGTAGGCCTGTTGATGGAGTTGATGGACCCCTTATTCATTCAAGCAGAAGCTAACCAAAAGGGGTTAAAAATCCCCTCCCCAGAGAACTATGCTAATGAAATTACCATAGTGCATATCTCTCACTCTTTGTGTGTGTGTATGTTTGTGTGTGTGTGTGTGTGTGTGTGTGTGTGTGTGTGTGTGTGTGTGTGTGTGTGTGTGTGTGTGTGTGTGTGTGTGTGTGTGTGTGTGTGTGAGAGAGTGAGAGACTTCGTACATCTAGAGAATGGATGGGTTAAGTAAACATTAGAGCAAGAGAAGTCATTAACCCCAGCAGCAGCTAATTGCTCTGCAGATCAGTTGGTATGGGGTTGTGTTGTGGCTGTTAGTATGCAGGTAGTGGTACGATAATCATTTTTTTTTTTTTTTTTTTTTTTTTTTTGGTACGATAATCAGAGTGGAAGACCACTGGACCCTGAAGGACTCAACTCCATCTCACCCAGCCAGTGCAGTTCTGTCCGTGCATCCTTCCTTTTTTAATTTTCACTCCCTTCATCCGCTCCCTCCCGCTGTCATGACATGTCTTTTCATTTCTTCTCTCCCCTCCTCTCCTCTCATGTGTGTGTGTGTGTGTGTGTGTGTGTGTGTGTGTGTGTGTGTGTGTGTGTGTGTGTGTGTGTGTGTGTGTGTGTGTGTGTGTGTGTGTGTGTGTGTGCTGGATTATGAAGATACTGTTTCATTGAGATCAATGCCTGTTGAATATATTTCATTTAAAGTGTCAAATTGAATTAGGATGCACTATTCCAGGCGTGCTTTTACAGCCTTGATAGGAAGCAGGGACGGTCATTCTTATCAGCATCAATTAACTCCATTGTCATTTTAGTTGGGAAACTCATTTGATTAATCGTGCTTTGAGTAACACTTGGAAGCAAGCCATCCGATGCGCTCACACATTAGCCTGCTCTGCTTTGTTTGCCATTCAGTGTTTGTGTCTGGTTTTATTGCAGGACAGTATTTCTGATTGATATGGATGTAGTATCCCCACTCTGCTGGACAAGCATTTCTCGGCTAAGAATGTACGATGACACCGTTTCCCAGCTCAGATGAGCTGGGCTTTAACCGTAATCACAACCATTGCACATTAAAGCTGTTGAATTTAGAGACGTCTGAATGGAGGACGAAAGACAGCCAGAATGAGGGAGGGAGAGATGGGGGAAGAACGACACAGAGAATGAGAGTGGGAGGGGTAATGAGGGGAGAGGTTTATTTGTCACTGGAGAGTAGTAAGGGCAGAGAGTGTCCTGACACTGATGGCTTGTGAAGCTACTCTGAGATGGCATTGAATGAGCTTGTCATGACACATCGCTCACATGACCTCTGAGCCGTCTGCGACGGAGACCAGCCTCTGCCGCGTGGCACAGCAAGAATGATGGTAACACCTAATGGACAGTTTGATCCTGCTAGGAGACGAGCGAGCCCATTACGGACACATCCGGTCAGCTGTTGTTTGGTAGGGCTGGGCATTAAATCGATATTATATCAATGTTGTGATATGAGACTACAGTAGATTGTGTGGGATTTTGGATATTGTGACATGGCTTAATTGTTGTCTTCCTGGTTTTAAAGGCTGAATTACAGTAAAGTTATGTAATTTCTGACTGTTCTAGCTGTTGTATTATTAAGCTAATGACCACTTAGTTATTATATAGTGGAGGCATCACTGAAGATTATTGATCAATGATCTCATTGTGTGAATCATTTTTGTGTGACAGTACCAATAGTCATCCCCACAATATTGACATTGAGGTATTTGGTCAAAATAAAAAGTGTATTGTGATATTTGATTCAATATTTGTTGTAATAGTTGTAATCGAATACAGACGGAACCTACCTTTGATGGATTTCTAGGCCATTTGCATAGGCCATATTTGGCAGGGATATTGAAAACAATCATTTTACTTCTTGTATTTTGTATTCATTTAGCCTATTATTTCCTTATTGTATTAAGGTAGCTAAATCATTTTTTACATGCAACCTATTCTATCATACTATAATTCTAGTAAGGGCGTAGTGGTGAGTACGGTGGTGAGTACGTGAAGATACCCGGTTCTCCTCAGTGGCTGGAGCAATTGCTCTGATTTTGCACACAGCCATTGACCATTACCATCTGAACTTAACTGTGAAGCCCGTTTTTCAATTTCACCAAATCTCAGCTTCTTATTAGCGTTTTTGTGTCAAACACTGTCGCCATGGTTACGGGGCTGCCCAGCTATGGGACGAACTGCCTCCCGGGTTGCCAGATCATGTGCGCATATCCCCCCACGGATGCGTCGACCGGGTATGGTCTAGTTGTATGAATTGAGCCAATGGTTCATAATATATCTACCTTAGATGTCCTAACTCCTGATTAATACATTTGTACAATTGGTCTGTTTTATTTCACAGCAAAGAATCGACAGCGTCACTCACTATGCCACCTAATAACTAGGGAACATTAGCTAAAATAGCCAATAGTCAATCTACAAGCTGGCAATTGGTCGCAATGTGTCGCACTGTGAGCTTATAGATCGCCTGTTTTCGCTATTCATTGTACTACAAAGTATTTAGGGCTTTGATTCTTTTTTTTTTTTTGGCGGAAATCCATGCATGGCATCAAACCACGCCATTCCCATTGAAAAGCATTGACGGAATCTGCCGCATAGGCAGAATCAAAGTTCGGTGTGACCACTCCCTAAAGGGGTATTTCCCGTTTAAAGGAATAGTTCACCCCCAAAATGTTTTTTTTTCTATTGATTAGTCACCCCATGGAGACTTGAATTCATGGATATTTTCAACGAAAACACATTTTGTTGCATTCATTCAAGCCAATAATTTGATGACCGGCTGTGGTTCCGGTAGGAGATACAAAGAGTCTCCTTTGTGTCTCCTACCGGAACTGCTGCCTACCGGTCTGCTGGTCATCACATTTTTGGCTTATGTGACAAAACCAAAAAAATATCCATGAATTCAAGTCTTCATGGGGTGACTAATCGATAGGAAAAAAATACATTTTGGGGGTGAACTATCCCTTTAAGGGTTTCACTTTAATGTCTACTTTTTTAAGTTGCCTGATTAAATATTTAGATATTTGATTATCAGATCCTCCCTCCTATAAACCCACTGAACTTCAAACTGTATTTTAACCATGTTAGACTCAAAAATCTGAGTAGATGATGAACAAAAAGTTAAAGTGAAATACCCCTTTAAGTGGTTAAATCTGGTATCCAGGAAATGGAAGAGACTCTTCCAGGCTGGGTGATGGAGGATTTAACAAAGGGCCAAAGACCAAATAAAGGGCTGCCATGTTGTACAAGGATTGGAAATTAACACCGGCCACATTGTGTGTGTGTGTGTGTGTGTGTGTGTGTGTGTGTGTGTGTGTGTGTGTGTGTGTGTGTGTGTGTGCGTGTGCGTGCGCGCGCGTGTGTGTGTCCACTTTGAGGGCTGTGGTCATGGACTTTTCTCTCTTACAAATCAGTTCTATGATAAAACAGTGAGAGAGCCCAGAAAGCTTTTGAATCCACCAGTTAGTGTAACGTTACACAATTGACAAAACAAACTTTAAAAGAATCTCCTCAAATACTCCTGTACAATGTCAGTATAATTTACTCTGAATGTAAATGTCTTCATGCCATATCAGAGACCTGACCGGCCCTTTCCCACCCGATCGCTGTAACTTGGCGACACCTAGTCACTGCGTCACTCACATTCCAGGTGGATAGCACTGCCTGGGGGGGAGGGGGCGATAATTTAATAATATAAATGTAAAGTGGACTTTGCAACGTTCGGCACAGCGACTCTTTGCTTGAGCTCGCTTGGCGGTGCCTCTTGTGGCTCAAATCCACTTCAGACGGCGTGCCTCCATCGTTGTTGTCAACTGTTTTTGCCAAACTACTCTTAACTTAATGTTAAGGGCTATAGTCTGTTCTCACCAAGTGGTCTGCCTGTAAACCTTAATTATTTTTTATTTTAATAACAATGTAATAATATAATAATAATAGTGTAATAATAATAATAAAAAGAAACCTTAATCCTAATAAATTAATTTGCAACGCATTTTAGATAATCGGGAATTGAGAGTGATATTTGATCTCATGGCGTCTGGTACTCAAAGTCTGATGCTTATGCCACGGAGTCATCTGGTGCATCAGAGCTTCGGGAGTTATTTAACGCGTTCCGCTCATACGAGAGGCAGTTCCGTGTGCGTCACAGAAGGCAAGTTACAGTGATCGGGTGAGAAAGCGCCGTTCGCATCAGAGACTGTCCTGAAAAGTCTCCATGTCAGAGACTGTCCTGAAATGTCTCCATGTCAGAGACTGTCCTGAAATGTCTCCATGTCAGAGACTGTCCTGAAATGTCTCCATGTCAGAGACTGTCCTGAAATGTCTTCATGTCAGAGACTGTCCTGAAATGTCTCCATGTCAGAGACTGTCCTGAAATGTCTCCATGTCAGAGACTGTCCTGAAATGTCTCCATGTCAGAGTCTCAGAGACTGTCCTGAAATGTCTCCATGTCAGAGACTGTTTTGCAACATCTACATGTCAGAGACTGTCCTGCAGTGCAAAGTCTCCATGTCAGAGACTGTCCTGAAATGTCTCCATGTCAGAGACTGTCCTGTAAACCCCCAACACGTTGCATAAATACATAGAGCTTGTGGATCAGCGATTTTAGTGTTTTTTTAAAGTATAACATAAGGCTTAAGTGATTAAAACCAGGAAAAGACAATACTTTGCCATATCACAACATTACAATATCCAAAATCCCATCACTATTAGATATCTATATAATATAGATATATTGGCCAGCCCTACAATGGCCCTGCTTATTGTAACAATACCCTTGAGCCAGAAACTGAACTCCTAGCTGCGTAGTCATTGTAAGATGCTCTGGATAACAGCAAATGTGGATAGATGTATCTAGTGTTGCAGCCAATCTAACAGAGGCCTAATTAGAGGCTGAGATAGATTTAGAATTGTCAAACGCATAGGCCCTATATTTGATGCTGTTGACCTTTAGAACAGTCACTACTATTATCTCTCCCACCGCCGCCTTGTTGACACCTGAGTTATAGTTCTATTTTCTAATATCCCGAGCTCCTGTCCCACACAGTTTTCCTTGCGTACGAGGACGACTGCATACTTTATTTCACTCATTTACATAAATCCACTTTCAGAGCTGCCTGCCAACCAAACGTGAGCAACCTTGGCCCACATAAGCCAGGGAGCAACAAGGGCTCAAGATGATGAGGACTTGGTGAGGGTTGCTTAGGAATTACGGCCGATTCGTTTGGGTTTGGCAGACTATGGCTTGCAGCACGTGAGTAACGGCCATGGGTAGCCAAATGGGCCTTTGAACAGGACATAATAAAGGCCTGACTCATGCTAATGTATTAATATGAAATGCCAGACTCAAACAGGGCTGCTGTAAATCTTGGCCCCTCCACAAATGGGTGAATCTTTATTTTTACGTCCACGGCCGAGAGATTGATAACCCATCAGAAAGAACGCGGCAGGTGGGCAGCGAGGTAATGGGAGTGCTCTGTAAAAGAAATATATCCTCCATAGAGTCTTATTTTACTCCAAAACTCTGTCATCCTCCCCTTGGCTAAGTTGAGGCTGACATTGAAACGGGCATAGATTAAAACACAGAGGCTTAGATATCTTATCTTCCCTTTTTGTCTTTTCTCCTACGGATGGAGTGAATCAGAAATGATATACATGGCCACGTTTAACACTTTCACCCTGGCGTCCCTATTTTGGGCATGTCACTCATTCATTAGGCCTATAGGTTCAAAACCGTTCCAAAAATATGAAAACGTTTGGGGGAAAAAAGTCAGAATTTTCAAAAAGTTTGAATATAGCGGATCCATGTAATGCGTTGTGAGCTTGTAGATCAGCTATTTTAACAATTTCTTGTATGAAGAAGTATAGACGAAGAAAAAAAAGAAAAACTCTACACCAATTCAAGGAATGATCCATAGAGTGAGGGGAGATCTGATAAAGAGGCTGTCATAAGGCGCTTATGGAACCCTTTACACTCGAGTGCGAACAATACTAAATGTCCCCTGTGACTAAATCTGGTTTCCTCTATTCATTAGGAGAGTCTTTACCAGGAGCAAAATCAGACACACTCGCTGAAAGTCCCCAAGGTGTATCCCTCTACACCTACGCACGCATGCACGCACGCACGCACGCACGCACGCACGCACGCACGCACGCACGCACGCACGCACGCACGCACGCACGCACGCACACACACACACACACACACAGTTGGTATACTAAAGGAGTGCCTAATTAACATCTTATCATAAGGATCCCTTTGTTTCTATAATCCCCGTGTCTGCATTCAAGCCATTCTCTCCAGAACCCACCTGGATTCCCCGTCTCAGCAAATCGCTGCCTAGGAGCTTCAGTCTCAATTACAATTACATCTCTATTTGAATGTTTCAGCGTGGGTGTTCATGGGACTGAGAGATGTTTCATGAACCCAGTGACCTCCGTGTCCCCTCTTTCTTCCCTGTGTGGAGGATACCAGAGACGCTGCCAAACCCTGACCTACCATCATCTTGCTGTGTGTGTGTGTGTGTGTGTGTGTGTGTGTGTGTGTGTGTGTGTGTGTGTGTGTGTGTGTGTGTGTGTGTGTGTGTGTGTGTGTGTGTGTGTGTGTGTGTGTGTGTGTGTGTGTGTGTGTGTGTGTGTGTGTGTGTGTGTGTGTGTGGCATATGTGCACTGTACTGTATCTACCCTTTATCCACAGAACAATGCAACATGTCATTAAGTAGGAATTAAGGCTTCATCTTGCCCCTGACTAGTCCTCAGGGCCTGGGTTGATTGCGTTCAGTATTGTTTGTAAGTGGAAGTTTGTATATGGAAATTAGTGTCTTTGTGCACTTCTGCTTGTGTAAATGTGGTATGTGTGTGCGTGTGTGCGTGTGTGCGTGTGTGTGCGTGTGTGTGTGTGTGTGTGTGTGTGTGTGAGAGCTGGCCTCAGTACTGGCCAGGGAATGTTGCTGACAGAAAGAGAACAGAACCATATTCCTCCTTCTACAACAATCAGTATGGCACCAATTGTACCATCAAAGTGTGGTGGTGGGTTATAGCAAAGGGCGGGCTGGGGGTAAACCGAGGGGCTTTGCATGAATCATGGGGGAACTCGTGGAGTTCTGCAAGTTCAGTCTGGGCTAAGAGAAGCGCCCGCCGTGCTATTTCAAAGCACCACACTGAGCTAAAGGTGTCAAGGTGCTCTGAGGGACTCGAACCTTTCGATCTCACCGAAGGGCGGTGACTGTGTGTGTGTTGTGCATTGAACCCCTGGAAGCTAAGCCCACACCATGGAGAGTTATTGATCTGCTTTTCTCTAATCAGAGAGTTGACACACACACACTCATGTACTCTGTCTGGAATATAGTGTTATTTTACAAATGCAACAAAAGGCCACCCTGTAATCTCTCCCCACTGTCCCCACAATGAGTACAGTATTTCTCAGGGAAGGCAGATGATGTGCAGTGAAATGTAGACTGTAACCCAAGGGACAGCAAATGATGGGAAAATTGCCTTATTTTTAGTGAACCACTCTGCAGTATAGAACTCTGCAAATTGTCTTTTGACCCCCTGAGCGCTGTGTTGAGCCTCTCGAAGTGGAGGCCTGTTTTCTATGTGGTTGACTTGACTATATCCATCAGACATATCATTATCAATCGTAGTATAAGACTTCCCACATGTCAGAAGGCTCCTATATTAGCTCACAGCATTGGAAATAGTCACTTTTTCTCTGTTGGTTTTATCTCTATATGAATGCCATGCATACGTCTGTATGCCCATACATGCATACATATATGTATGCGTGGCAACGCACGCTGCAGAATGCAGTCTGGTTTGTTTATCATTTCCCACTCACTTCAGTGGTGTCACTGCCTGTTTGTGTCCTCAAGGCACGGATGACACTGCAGCCCCTTTTAATCACCGACAGACGTGCACACACTAGTACTACTCTGATTCAGTGGCAGTATTCCCAAACCCAGCTTCATTAGAGATGGAATTGACAGTATAAGTATGCAATCACGTTGGATACAGGGCTGATAGACTGTGTGTGTATTCTCCGGCTGGCTGATGAAGTTTTCAGTTGATTTGAAATGAAGCGCCATTTGGGATTACTGCTGTCCTGTCGATGGCTTAATAGACAGGCGGTCAGTTATAATGCAGTGTGGAACAATGTTAATGATATTGTAACCCTAAACCTATATCGTGCCTTGATCACTTTGCCTGAGCCGTGAAGCAGTTCTGAAACTTTGTTATGAGGCTCTAGTCTAGTGATATATTTTGGTTGAAACTATATGTTTTGTTTACATTGCACAGTCAACTATGCACACCTAATTTTACAATGCACCTATCACTAGGTATATATATTATTTTTCTTCTTCTTTTTTTTCCCACATTGCTAATTTTGATACCTGATCTGTTTTTCTGTTCCTTTTTCTCTATCTCTTTCAAGAAAGGTGGAAAGAGATAGAGAAAAAAAAAAGTTTACACCTGTAAACCTATGATGTTACAATAAAGTTGATGATAATAATAAAGTTAATAATAATGAATAATAATGATTTGGTCCGTACTCCTTTGCTGTATTTATATTTGCATATACCTTGAAATGTGTTCTCTGGCTTTCACCCATCGTAAGTATCAGGACTCAGAGACACTTCGACACATATAGCTGGAGCCGGGATGCAGTTGAGTTGAACTTTTTGACGATGTGTTGATAAACATTGCATTCTCAGCTCTGACTGCACTGTGGTTATCAAATCGTTGCAGCACCAACCTCTTGCAAAATGCTGTAGATTGATTCTGTTAAGATAATAGCCTATAACAAGCGACAATCAACCCATTATGAAGTGTTTGGTCTCTAAACACCCAGCAATCCTTGTAAACCACCACATTAAGACAGAGCCTTGACTGAACACACACCACCACACAAAAGGAGAAGAATGGGATGGAAAGAGAGGGAGAGATGGAAGCGGGCGACATAGAGAAGAACCAATGCCAAGTGGGTACATGCCAATGCTTAACGATTTGGGCTTCTGGGATTTTTACAGTATTTGGCAAGGAGACAATAAATAAATACACTGACCCCTGACACTTATAGGTTCCTCTCTCTCCCTCTTCTCTCGTTCTCCTTGTCTGTCTCTGTCTGTCGGTTTCTCTCTCTCCCTCTTTCTCTTCACTATCTATCTCTCCTCCTCATGCAAGGCTTTTCTTGTTGGTTGCTCATCTCGTCTGGCCCTCTTTGCCCCCAGGCCTCTGGGGTTCAGTCTTTGGTGGTTTTTGTAAATTACACAGTTGCCCTTTTTTCTCTCTTGTGAAGCAGCAGTTGAGTGAGATCCTTTCCATTACAGGATCCTGTCACCGCACAGCAATTTTTTGATGCCGAGAAGAGTTTTTCCCTTCACTGTAACACACGCAAACAACCCACGGACCAACCAAACGCCAAGCCTATATGCGAGGGCAAGGACAGTGCACAGTAAAATCCCCAGTATTAACATGTAACTCTGAGTGTACAAATTTAACCAAATCCATTTTGTTATACACCTCAGAGTTACAAATGGATAAATGAACACTGAGGATCTTACTATGTAAATGTTTAGTTTATTTAGATTATTTAATTCACATTTCCTCAAGGTAGAGACATGCTGCTGCACAGAAGCCCATTTTTCCATGCTGAAGTAATTTCATTCCTCTCTTTTTCCAACGCCCAGATTTGTTTAATGGCAAGAAAGTTAATGCCCGCTTTTGTCAAAACACATGAATGGTTCCAATCTGAAAGCTTCTGAAATTCGATAGTCCATTTGTAGACTCGAAGCAAGTAATTAGTCAATCGCTATGGTTTGAAGCGACTTGGCCAGTCCTCAGCAACCATAGCACTGGAGATCTGTACACAGGGCAGGCACTGTTTTGTCAGATGACTCAGATCAACGCCTGTGACACGTACGCATCACGGCAGAATTTATTTTTCAATCTTCAAATGCTGCGACTACAGAAAAGATGAGTCTAAAAGTTTGCTAATGGAAATGCGATTCCTGTGACTCAAGTGTAGAAGTGACATTGATTAAAGATGTAATCTGTAAGTTTCGTGTGGTAGCCCGGAGTTGAACCCGGTTCTCCTGTATTCTTTTGTCAAGTAACTTTTATTTGTAAAGCACTTTTAAAAACAACAGAAATTGACCCAATGTGCTTTCCATTCAAAATAACATCATATATACTTCCCCAGCAAGCACAATGACGTTATGATGACGCCCGGTCATCACCCCGGTGACGTTCAGGACTAAGCCAGATCACAGCCCATATGGGGATGATCTTTACGTCATTTACAGGACGTCATCACCGGGACATCATATGGACATTTGGACTACAATTTTGGGTGATGAGAATGTGTTTAGATGACGTCCTGGAAGTGACGTTTTTGGTCAGGATAAATTTTGGTTGAAATCAGGTGATATTCTGGGCCAGATCTGACTTGTCTTGGTTTGACTTGATCTAGCCCCAATCGAGACGTCACTGATTGGTCCGGGTCCTGACTGTGCTTGCTAGGTCATAAAGTACAGCATATTTAAAAGAAACATTTTACTGCTCTTCCAAGATGGAATGTCTTGACCAGGATATATATTACGCTTATGAGCTTCAGGCAATACTACTTGTCAACCAGTAGGTCTCCCACTTGACACCAGGGTCTAAATGTCTCAATGTAAGACTAGGGAGACCACCTCTAACCACTAATTATGTTGTATTTTACCTTACACATTGGTTAAAATAATGTTTTATTCGTTGAAATAAGTTCCAGATTGCAGCTTTAATAGGACTGGTATGGCCAGATACTTCTTGTATCTTGCCGCAGTTGACCAAAAGGAAAACATTGTTTAAATTAATTAAACATGTATTTATTTATTGTGAACATGTATTTACATAGCATTCAATGCATTTCCATGATCTACTGAAGTGCAGCGGGAAAAATAAGACTTGAAGTGTTTTTAAAAAATGGAGCCGCAGAAAAACCCTTGTGTATGGTGTCCATCCCTCATGCAGCATGCACACCTGGTGGATATTGCAGCATTGAATAAAATGAGTGTCTCTCTCCCAGCACGTGCATCATAAAAGTGCATTAAAAAACTGTGCCTTTTAGCCTAGAATCTCCCATAAGACTTGATGCTTAATCTATTCTATACCACGTTGTCCGCCGATGTCACTCACTGAAAATAGCTGATCTACAAGCTTGCAACACATTGAGATCGATTTTACCTTTATTCATACCTCCTGTGTTTCAACCTAGATTTGATTTGTTTTATTGATTTATTGATTTGCTCAACAGGAATCATATACATATACATAGTATACTACTTTTTCCTAGGAAAGATGACAGAATATTGTTGTGCCGGTGACGTAAGAAACCCTAGGAGGGCTTATACGAGAACCTCACCGTTTACATTACATACAATTATAATGTATTAGTGTCAAACTAGCTGCTGTTTCTGCTGTGACATCTGAATTTCCGCACTACAAGCTCACAGCGCATTGCATAAATGAATGAAAAGTTATGAAAGTAATATGAAATAGGGCATAAGTGGTGAAACTTTTTATTTTGCATTAGTAAATACAAATAAATGTTTACAGAGTGATAATAGTGACAACACGTGTTATACAGACTATTCTTGACAAAGATATGAATATAGGCATAGTATGCCTTGAGATTTTGACTGGCTGGTGCACAAAAAGTTTGAAAACCACTGGGTTTCAGAACCTCCAGGCTTTATCCATGATGCTGGAAAATCACGGGGGCGTTCTAGTCTCTGAAAAGTCTTGTTTATGTGTAGGTACACAAACCTTGACAAAAACTGTACAGAAGATCATTGGAAAAACCTACACAGATTTTCCCTTCTAATGGAGGATTGCTAATGATCCCGCAATATTTGGAGTAGGCGTGTAATGTAGTGTTTATGCAGTTTTCCAGTGGCCTTCCTTGGCCAGTCAGATGAGCAGAATATGCAACAGATCATTTGCTTAAACATTGCATTCCTTCCTATCCTAAATCATCATTGTGTCCATTTATACTGAGGCCTAGCAGTGAACATGAGTAACCTGCAAGGACACAACCCAGCCTGATGCACCGCGTTTCAACTTTGACATTCTTCTCCATTAGCACTTATTCATTTTCAATCCACTGAGTCTTTGTCTAATCTGCAGCAGAAAGTAATGAATGTCATTTGCATGCTCTCACCACCACCAGGCCTACTGTTATATTCATGAGGAGGTGTTGATTTATGCACACACGCCAGGAACCCGGATTATTGTGGAAAATGACAGAGGGATTGTGCTGCAGGGGAGCTGGCGAGACTCGAAGGGCTTTTTTCTCGAAAGATGCTGTGATTGCTCCTTGTCCCTTTTTATAGGACCACAGGTTATCCTGTGAGTTTTTTTCTTAACTGTTGACTCTCGAAGAGGGACATCCCTTGTTCTTCGTCCATGTTTGAATTCCCAGTCGTGGAGCAGTGGAGTATTGACAATTCTATGATGCATAATTTATTGAAGGCAACCTTTCATAAAGTGTAGACCAACCATCTAGCTACAGTAGCTTTGCCGGTACCTTTCCACACAAGCAATGTGTAGGCAATTGTGCATGCACTAATATAGCGGATTAATATTTGATATTAATCAGCCCGCATGTGTCTGTTTCCCATGCTGTTCATCTTCCAAACAGGAATGTTTCCAGAATCGGGCGTGCGTGCGTGTGTTTGTTTGTGTGTTAATCAGCCTGTTGAAGGCGGATCCACTCAGGGCTTTGCAGAATAGTTTTATTACTGTTATTTTCAATTAGATTAACAGCTCCCCTGGTAGAGGCTGTTTCTTGAGATATGTTTCTTTCACTTGCAGTAGATGCAGTAGATGTCATAATATATCTGACTGGCAGGTATAGTGTAAAAGTGGCATTCTGACAAAGAAACCAGTCTGCCGTGTCAATGGCAGGTTGGCTTGGAAGTAGAGGTCGTCTGATATGGATTTTGCAAGGCAAATACCAATTACAATATTTTGGAAGGTATAAGCCGATCTGCCATTAGATTTAAAAATGTGTTATAATAGTTTTTTAACCTTCTGTGAAGTTAATAGTTATAGTGGACTCTGTTGTGAGTCTGTTGTGATGCAACTACCCAGTGATGCTATTGAAGATTCTCTCTACTAGTCACTACTACTAGTCATTGTGTTTTCACATCGCCTTGCTTGGAACCTCGACGGAGGTGATACAAAATAAAGTAACTGATACCATCCACAACCGTTGCAATGGAAAACCAAAAAAGGCAACTACAGTCGGGTTGCGTTGATCTGGTATCATGCAGCACCATGCAGTGGAAAGGCCCCACTTCATGGTAAAACAGTGTATACTGTAGTATACTGTATATACAGTGCGGCCCGGGTGCCTAGGCTCCTGATGCAGCCTGACAACGCAACCCGATCCCAACGAACTTTGCTGTATGTGACTCTCCGTCTCTCTCTCCTCGTTTCCTGTCTGTCTCCACTTACTCTATCAATAAAGACAAAAAAGCATGTGTCTCACAGCAACAAAAACAAACAAACATACAGTGCAAGAAATACATTACAAGAGTCCCTCTCAGTACACAAGTGCACAGTCTGCACACACTTTGTGCAGAGAGCTTTGAAATGCTCTGTTGAAAAGTGTTTTTCCAGGATGTATAATACATCTCATCTTGCCACGCAGCGACATAAACACTTCTAGAATCAACAAGAGGGAACTCGGTCTGTCTTCTCCTGCAGCTCTTAGATTTTCTTGAACTTGAACTTAAAAGCTGAAGTTCAGTCAGAACTTCAGCTTTTAACAACTTCCTTCAGCCTCAAGCCAGTGTCTGTGTTGTTGCACAACTTAAACCTTCTTTTTGACTCCCCATCACTGATTTGCTGCAAGCCTCATCTGGTGAAGATAGCAAGCCAAGCAATTTGTCCTGACCTCGGGTCGGCAGCCATGTTTACCCAACCACAGTGTCTGTTGGCAGAGAGGGCTGAGCCCCATCTGTGACAGGATGTTTGTAATGGTGGCCAGAGTGAACCCGTCAGCCATCTCCGTACTCTATTTATAAGGCAGCCCTGTTATTTAGACATTTACAGGGGATGGTTGGCATCAAATGGTGGTGGGATGAATGCAATTCATCCTATTTCCGTTTACTCATCCCGTTCTTTCTCTCTCCATCATGGAAAAGAGTGGCAAGCGGCTACCTCTTCTTCGCAGATGACCAACCATAAGACTGATCAGAGCACTCCAGGGCGGCAGCTTTGTCCAAGCCCTTCTCCCCCTCATGAGCCTGGCTGTCACTGCCAGATTTGGGTTCAGGCAGTTACTGTTTCATCGTAGAGCATTTGAATTTAATGCTAATATACCTCAGAGAGCTTGGACATATGTTTTGCTGCTGAAAAGCAGCTCCCTGGTCAATTAAAGCTGACTGGTTCAATATGTGCTCTCTCCCCTCGAAGTGTGTCAAAGCTGTAGAAAATGTCATAAAGTGTCCTGAGCTAATGCACAATGATTTTCCAATGAAACACTAGTAATTATGACATTATCACATGTCATTCACAACAGAGCTGTGGCACATGGATTTCACAGCTTTGTAGAATGGTCATTTTTTTTTTTTTATTATGTTGGAAACACCTGCCGTATCTCGAGAATGCCCCCCCCCCCATACTCTTTCATTGTGTGGTATACTGCAGTGCAGACACATGCCAAAAAAGATTTTTTTCTTAATTTATAGTCTGGCATTATATAATGAAAACAAAATGATTATTCCTTTTGGTTTTTAACTTTTTTTTAAAAGTAGTGTCTTTGATGATCAGGCTTGCCGCGGGCTCTGCTTGTGCAGCTCATTGATACGAGACCGTCGACACAAGCAAAAAAGACATGTCAGCGAATCCAAGATCACGTGGCTTTTAATTATCTCCAACTTTTTCTGTAGATGTATTATCTGCCCATCATACTGTATTGCCAACCTTTTAGTTTCCAGCAACATCTGCTAACCAATGAGATCATTGTTGAACAAACAGGTTTTTGCAGGATTCACACCCGTGTTGCCGGAACAAGGGGATTGAACCAGAAACCTTTCAGTCACACACATGCTCCTCTAACCTTAAGGCCAGTGGTTATGAAGAATATATGCGTGCGTGTGTGTGGTGGATACAGTATGTGTGTACGCGCACACAAAGGCTGACTTCATCTCTAACATTTTGAGAGCGGCTTATGAGAAGGGGCCGACGCCCCCTCGTGGCACAGATAACGCGAAGACGGATGCCGTCAAAATACGGGGTAAGTGAGTTCAAGATCACAGCAAAGCTCCTTCACTCGCCGATGGAGTCTGCTCCAATTCACACCAAATGAAAAACATACATTAAGCACGGCAATCTGCCTCAGTCTAGTCTACACACACTCAACATCTAATACCAGGTCATGGTAACATATGATAGGCGCTGTCTTTGATGTTCCTGGCGGTAAATGAATGGGGGACCAGCTCCCACGTATCGTCCTCCAGAGGTTCTGGTGTAACGGCGTATACGATGACTTCAAAGCCAAAACTAACTTTGGCACTAGTCGCGGAGTGTTTCTGACGTATCAAGAGGATTATAGGTAATATGGCAGACTCAGTAATGCTGTGTGCCAATGCTCTTCAAGCAAGCGTTAATAGCCTGTAATTGCATTAACCCTGATTTGGGTAACAAAGACACAGATTGGATTAATTTTCCTCGATGATGAGCATGCTTAATTTGTTGAAGGTCCTTTTGATATAACTGGGGATCATTTCTAAATAAAGATGATGAGACAGCATCTATCCTGGGAAAATCAGACAAATAAAACACATTCTTGTGCATGCCATTATGTTGAACCACACTAACAAGCTATGTCAATTATAGTACATGTTCTGGTATTGCCATCGTGAATCTGTCAGACTTTCAGTGGATTTTGTGCTTCATTGCAACAGAATCTGTCTAATTGCCATTGTCACATTTTCCTCCTGGAGACAAATCTGCTGTGGTGTCCAAAGGCTATCATTTCTGGACTCTGCATCTCTAGCCTAATCAGAATCCATTTACTGAGCTGCTTTCACAGCTTTGAAGTCAGAAATGGATGGGAAGGGAAAGCTTTCAGCTTCCTTAATTCATGCTGGGCAAAAACCTGTACCAATTTTCTAACCCAACATGCTGGCCAGTCCAGGTTTCCATGGCTGTTATCTGTAGCCAATTTGGCTCTGGCATGCACCGAGCCCCACTTTGTTTTCCAAAGCAAGCGGTGTAGACCTCTACTCTTTCACAGTTTATCCCAAGGACATTTACAGTCCTTTTGTGGGCTCTTGACTACATATATTAGTAATGTGCAGCTGTACAGAGGAACGTTTAATGGATCTCCCAGCAAGCCACTGCAGAGATCGGGGACTTGTATGTGGCTCGTAATGCACCGCGGGTGTCAGTGGCACTGACATGAGATCTGATGATAAAAGCAAAGCATTTTGTTCTACAACGAGAATCACAACATGACGGCTGGATATTGGCTGGATACATTTTTATCGTGGCCTATCTAGGAGCAATATCCCTGTCTACGGTGTATTGGGTCATAATGGCCTCCAGTCATTGTTGATGTAATTTACAAGCATCGCTGACACTGCACACTGCAATGTCTCCGCTGATTTGCTAATATCTTGTCATTTCAAGGCATGCAACTATTTAAAACCCGACCCGATCTTGTTAGAACAATCCATAAAGAATCTAAAGGCCATTCCATCTGCCTTTCTGTTCAGATTTCTTTACAAAGAGCAATGTCTAATTGATAGCATATTAGTCTCCATGCTCGGTTCTCCACAGAGCCCCCACACACTCTTTAGGTTGTTTGTCTATGGGTGGCTGGAGCCTTGTATACCAGGCTCCATGTGTTCGCTGCCTGGTTTGGGCATTGGTCAGCCCATAAGGACTAGTAATACCATTCTGCCAATCCAGTTGGCGGTGTGTGTGTGTGTGTGTGTGTGTGTGTGTGTGTGTGTGTGTGCGTGTGCGTGTGCGCTTGCGAACCCCAACGCCCAAAGGTTAGTTTTCTTGCAAGTCTGCGGGGTTGCTGTGAGACACGGTGATGTAAGCGCTACAAGTGAGCATTGTGTGCGTGCGTAGAATAACAGGGCACGTCTCCAGAGTGTTACGACCGGCTTAGGGCTGCATACTGTACTACAGCCCACGGTGAGACACAGACAGGGGTCTGGGGAAGCGAGACGAGACATGCCTCCATGGTGTGGAGCTTCCTCTTTGCAGGGCCAGTGTCCACGTTGTGTTGTGTCCCAGAGCTACACTCTGCTGCTGTGGAGTCGTGTCCTCAGAGTGACACACTTTTATTTATTTTTCGCTTTTCCTCTGAGGTATATGGCATTTGGCCAAAACCTGTCTCAGATGTTGATCGAGGTGTTTTCTTCCCTGCATCCTTTGCATCTAATTCAGCCTTGCACTTTGATTTTATTTTAGGGAGACAGAGAAGTTGAGTGAGGTTTATTCGGGGGGGTGGGTCAGAGAGGAGGGGAGGGGGGGGGGCAGAATTGAAGAGACTGAAGAACTCCACAAGCCATTAAAACAAGTCAGTGATGCATGGGCCAGTGAATCTAAGAGGGGATGCAGAAATGTGACAGACTACTTCCAGCATCCCAATTTTCCTTCTCCAAGAGACGGAATGCTCTGGGTTCGTCCTTTCCCTGTGCCTGCGGAGAAAGGCTTATTAAAGATGGCAGCCGAGCCTTACAGAATGTTCTCTGATCTCCTTCCTTGACTGATGTCCACCAACTCAGACTTGCAGTCGTGCAAGCTTGATTTACAGATAGAGAGGTAATAAAGGACATCCTGGATTTGGCGTTGCCCTTTATTATGCACATCGCCGAGCCAATCACAAAGGCCCTGAGTTGTAGGAATAAATGTCAGGGCAAACCCACTTAAACTCTATATACTTCGTTGACTGGACTCCTAGAGCGCTCTATACTATATGTATTCCTTTTTTCCCTCTACACCAAATTTCTTTGCCAAACATTTGCCATTTAGAAGCTCACAACACATTACATTGCAACGTGTTGTGATTTTGTAGATCTGCTATTTTCACAGAATGTTCACCCCAAAATAGGGGTGGCCCTGAAGTCATTTAATAGGGTTCTGTTAGATGTCCTAAGAACCTTACATTATAGAGCACCAAAGCCTGACATCACTGCCACTAGAGGGCACTATACCCCCCCTTTTTCTCTTGAAAATCCCATAGGGGAATCTTAGATTGCGTTATATAAGAACTGTGTTCCAGAAATAAACAAATCAGCCGGGCAATTTTATTCATATGGATATATCAACTGACGGTGAAAATGTACAAATTTAATGGTAAGAAAATATATTTATTTTCTCCAAACACAGACGTTATCAAATGTAACTCGATATCATAAACGACACAGAGTCACATACCTAACAAAATCTAAAAAAAAAGTGTTTCACAAGTCATGAGCCTTAAAATAAATAAATAAACAAACGTCCAAACCTTTTAATTGAGATCCAAAAGTCAATATAACAAGCGAATGTTCAGACCTTTGGACGTTTGGGGCCAGCCCTACACCAGAATAGGGACACTAGGGTTCATGTGGTTAAAGCTATGTTGTCTTGTGTTTTGGCAATTGGGGAATTTAAAGAAATTTGCCGTGCCAGGTTTGGTAGGATGCATTAAATGAACCAGTTAATTGTGTCTGTACCTTGCTTACACACTGTACTTGCCTGGTGGTAAGACTCTCAGGTTGGTTGGTGGTTTTGGAGTCTGGACAGGCAGGAAAGCGGTATCACCATGGTTACTGCCTGGCTCTGTATCTCTGTCTCTGTTAGCTTATCTCTCCATCTCTCAGTCTCTCTCTCTCTCTTTCTCTCCACACCCTTGGTGGGTGCGACATCCCCTGCTCATCTAGTGTTGTGCCAATGATTTACATGGTGACACACCACTGCTGACAAATAGCCACATTACTGCCACATGCGTCACAGAAGACTAATGGTAGTAGGTGGCAGTTAACAGAATGGGTTTTCTTTTTCCTGTTTATATAGAGGACTGTATTTGGATTTACATCGGTTGAAGGTGCTGGGAATGCATCGTTTCTCCCAGGTCCACACCAGGCAAAGATGCAGTTTTTTTCCCTCTTCTTTTTAATATCCTTGATTAGATTTGAAAACAGTGGGGGAGTCGCCTCTCTGCAGGCAGGAAGAATTTGTTGATGGCGCAGTCATCTAAGCATGTTGAAATAACCTGCTTAGATGGCGACTTCCTCCCTCTCCATGTCATGGTACCTTTGTGTCACACACACACATGACGCATAGCCCAGTGCAGGCCTCTTGATAAGAAGAACGTGTGCAATCGCTCATGTGATATTATCATTATTAGTCTGTTATTGCCTGGATTTAGTGAGATCCCTACTAGAAGGGCTAAAGTTAGAACATTTGGTTTGGGATTTGTGAAGCTACGTAGTGTTGCTGCCTCAAGCAGACAATCCAAGCCTCAGAAATTGCTTATGTGAAATTGGGCAGATAAAACAAAGCTGAAACATTGGCAGACAATTTAGAAACAGTCACAAACATTGGATAACAAAACACTACGCTCAATTTTGCAGCATTCATCCCAAGGTCATTAAACTTGAATAATATGCAAATCAGCAAGTCTGGAAGCAGTTGTTTGTGGCTGCTTTCGACTTACAGTGTCAGCAGACGGTCAATTGCAACATATGCATACAGTATATTGTCTGTTTTTTCCACAAAGGTTTATTTACAAATACTGTACCATAAATTGTTTTTGTCAATATTTTCTTGTTGTGCAGGACCACATCCACACACTGCTCTCAGGACACTATTGAACGCTCATCTCCAATACCTCGGCTCCACAAGGTCACCGCTCACCAGGTCAAAGGTCAGAATCAAATGTTGGAAAAGGGATGACACAGCGCTTGCTCCCAGCAGCACATGGTTAGTGATGCTGGTTGAGGAATAGATAGATAGATAGATGTTTGTGTGAGGGCAATTCAGTTGTCATAGCAGTACTGCAGTAGGAGACACAGGACAGAGTAAGAGTAGAGAGATACAGCTAAGCTTTATGAGTAAAAATAAACAAGTAGTACTAACGTAAAAGAAGTAGAAGTAAGATACTCTGTGTATTACAACTGTAATAAATGTATCTAATAAAATTATGCTAACTTTTTTTAGACTCAAAAGCTAGATTTTTTTTATGTGAAAAAAACCCTCTACTCTGCTAAAATAATGTTGAAAAATCTTTTGAAAATCTTATAAAAGTAGTTTTTATTAGGAAATGTTAAAACAACTAAATATATATTTAATCTACTTGTGACCCATAAAAATGGGTCTGTGATCCAAAAATGGGTCCACCCATTGTTTGGGAAACACTGAAGTAATGCATAGGTGAATAAGAGAGAGGGTTTTTGGTAGGTAGTGAGGCTGTCTAGGAGAGACAGATAGGCCCTACAGTCTGTCAGAAAAGTGTTTCTGTGAATCAGTTGTCTCCTCCTGCTGGTGAGCGTCTGCCAAAAAAACAAACGCACAGACAGATTGGATTCCTCTCTTAACAAACAACATAGATAAGACGGGGGAACTGAAAATGCCCCTCTCTCTCCGAGATAATTCAAGTTTACTCGTGGCAGAAGACATGCAGGATTAACGATGGTGCGATAAGAGGGAGAATGGATCTTTGTTTCAACAAGTTTCTTTGAGCAGCAGGAACTCCCGAGGGCAACGGAGGAAGTTATTAGAGAATGCCTGTGAGGATTTTGAACTCTAGGCGTCTTTTGAGAGATGTTTTTAAGACTTGGCATGTGCTGTAGCTTTATGAGGAGGCCTTGTTTGTCACACAATGGCATGCACTTGTGGCTTATGGATAGAGGACACAAACCCCATTAAGTTCCTTTGTTAGGGGGGAAAAAAAGGAATATTGGCCATTTGACAAACTTCTGTTCATTTCTTAAGATTTTTAATGCGGTCAGCGAGGTGTTAGCGGCTCGATGAACCTGCAAAATCCATCTCTGGCTAGCTATCTACATGGGCCTTCGTGATTTGATACACTCTGTTTTGGCACCAGTCTTTTTCAGATTACTATCAAGGGGACTGGCGTCCTGCCAAGGGGTTGGGAGGTTGTGGAGGATTTGGTTGGTCAATACTGCACTGGTGCCTCAGGTTGATGCCATCAGTCAGTGGAATCCTCTGTAAAATGTTGCAGAGCTGTATGACGTGTTATCATACATGTATCCCTGCGAGCCTGCACAGATGACACACTCACTATGCTTGCTCATGCACAGCGACAACAGCGAATCTGTTTACAGTCAGCAGGCTGTGGCAATAACCAAGCAAAAGACAAAAGTCAAATCTGTCTCATAGCCTCTTTAGTAGTGTGTGTGTGTGTGTGTGTGTGTGTGTGTGTGTGTGTGTGTGTGTGTGTGTGTGTGTGTGTGTGTGTGTGTGTGTGTGTGTGTGTGTGTGTGTGTGTGTGTGTGTGTGTGTGTGTGTGTGTGTGTGCGCGCGTGCGTGCGTGCGTGCGTGCGTGCGTGCGTGCGTGCGCGCGCGCGCCCGTGTGTTTGTGTCAGATTATTCTGCAGCCCTTGGTGAGATGAGTATTTTCTAGATTTGTAGAGGGGGCATTGGAGCTAAAAAGAAAAACCTTTTAGAGATTGTCTGACATTTACTTACCTTCCTGTTGCTTGCTTTCTCTCTCTCTCTCTCCCTCGCTCTCTCTCTCTCTCTCTCTGCTTTGCACTGTAGTCGGTTAAATTTCCCAGGGCGTTGCGTTAGCAATATCTGAACATCTGAAATGACACACTATATCAGCTACCACATTATATTGTTTGGTTCATTGGGCGACCCCTGGCTGAGTCAACCTTCCTCGGTATCGACGAGTGCTGCGGAACGCTCCGCTGAACGATTCCTATCGTCGTACCTCACCCCAAGCTGTAGTCATATGCCACTGACTGAGGACGGATGAGCAGTGGTCCCATAATTGGTGAACCTGGAGAGACTTTATTTGATTTAACTCCCAGTGTGTCACCCCCCCCTAATGTTTCTTCTTTTTCTGTCTTTTTCTAATCTTTCTAATCTTTTTTTTCATAAATGCTGGAACAGACAATTGGAGATCTCCTTCTGGGACCTATAATAATGATGATTTATGACCCCGTCCGTATTAGACGCAGTGAATGGAAATGTCGCCGTCCTGGCCCTACCCCTCTTTTCTCCTCTCTCCGGTGTGACGCACAACGAAGAGGCGGACTGAAATGGAGCTCTAATTGGATTGTCACATTTATACACAGGGGAATAAGTGAGTGAGAGAAAGGGTTTCACGCAGTGGCCTTGTTTGATTCCCTTTTTTTCTCTGCTCATTCCTTCCCCCTCCAACCTTTATGCCCAATGAGATTTTTTTTCTTATTTCTATGTGACCAGCCAGAGCTTTAACTCTAATCTCTTCTACAGAGCATGAAAAGGCTACAGTTCCTTTGATTCCCTCCACTCTACACCGTCCTGGATCAATTTAACCCCCACCCCCTACCCCGAAACCTGCAAACCCCCAGCCAGTATGGGGAAGCTACTGTTGCATCTCCAGCACTACAATGCCATAACTCTGCCATTTTTTATTGTCACCTTGAGGGTCATATACGCACACGCACGCACGCACACACGCACATGCACACACGCACAAACGCACACACACACAGACAAATGGACAGTGGAAGGTCAGGTCAGCAAAGCAAGGGAGAGGGCGAGATAGAGGGGAGGGTTGATAAGAAACATCAGCGCCCGCTGGGAGTTTCCTAGCCTTGGTGTAAAATGCTCTGTTAAAGGGGGCAGGGAGGGGCCAGAGAGCTGGAGAAGGAAGGGCATCTGTTTGCACAGATGCTTAGCTAGCCGTTCAAAGCTGCTTTCAGAGTGACACGCAGTACATTGACCTTGTACTTTTAGGGGGGTAATAAACAGTCCAGCTTTACATATCAAGTCTAGTTGGATGTGGACTTTCTGCTCAGCACCTTGAACAGCTGGAGATCAGCTTTCAGCGGCTCCATTTCTGCTCGCACAGATGAGTCCTGAGCACATAACTTTGACCTGTGAAGATTATCACCTATACCCTTACAGCAGCACTGTTAGGATGCCTCACCATGCGGGGAGATAGCAGGGCTCAATTCCATCCTGTGTCAGCGTAATGGAGGCGCACAAAGCCTGTGTGTGTGTGTGTGTGTGTGTGTGTGTGTGTGTGTGTGTGTGTGTGTGTGTGTGTGTGTGTGTGTGTGTGTGTGTGTGTGTGGGTGGGTGGGTGGGTGGGTGGGTGGGTGGGTGGGTGGGTGTGTGTGTGAGAGATTAGTGGGTTTGGAGAGACCTGGATGTTGGCCATGAAGAAGTGTGATTTTATAAGGAGAGCCAGGCCTAATGCAGTCACTGCTCACCCTTCTTGTTGGCAGATAGGAGGGTGGTTTGGTGTGAGGGTACCTCTGTCTCCTACCTACCTGACACAGGGTGTTATCAAATAAGCTGTAAATGAGGGGAAATTAAGATTAGGCCACACAGGTGAGTAGAACCACGGTCCACGACTACAGTTTAGCATAACGCATACAGTAAACACCACAGCATTGATTAAACTGTGTACATATGTACCCAAATTGACCTGTAAAGGTTAAATTAACACTGAGTATATTACAGTACCGTGTATGCTGTGTAACAGCAAGTTGATAATGGAATGTACATTTATTACTTCAATATACAGGCTTTGAATAGGATTAAAGTAACTGGAATTGGTAGCAGATTTGCTCATTAGTAAGAATTGATTCTAGTTTGTGCCTGCTGTACGTGTTTGCAATATAGAAATCGACTCAACTCAACTTTATTGTCACATAAAAAAGTTAAATTAAGCTCAAAAATCAAGCTCCCATCATTGCAGTTTCAAGAAAGGTGGAAAGAAAAAGAAAGAAACAGAAAACCGGTATCAAGATTATACATACAGTATGGTACATGATGTATACATAAGATGCATGTTTAAAAATAGAAGTGGAATGAGGCAGTTGAATAGCAGAAACGTAATAACAGATACTGTATACATGTACCTTGAAGGT
The DNA here is from genome assembly GCF_963454915.1 of Gymnoscopelus microlampas. Lineage (NCBI taxonomy): Eukaryota > Metazoa > Chordata > Actinopteri > Myctophiformes > Myctophidae > Gymnoscopelus > Gymnoscopelus microlampas. The sequence continues at coordinate 23,209,669 of NC_139960.1, forward strand.
CACGTACTGTACTTGCACACAAGAAATGGTATGATGTTGTTTACAGACCATGCAGCCATATCAATATTTTGGAGTGTAGTACTGGTTCTCAACGTGGGGTCCAGAAATCCCCAAGGGTCCTTGAGGTGTTTCCAGGGGGTCCCCAGCTAAATAATTGATAGTTGGGAACCAAACGGTTCCCACAGGTCATTAACTCTGTTAAATTAACACTGAGGGTTTTACAGTCTAGATTGGGGTCCTAGAGATAAGAAATGTCTTCAAATGAGGGCCTGCAGCCTAATGCGTATCAAAGTGGGGGTCCTTGAAATGAAAACGGTTGAGAATCACTGGAAAATGTAGATAATGTACAGTGGAACATAGCTAGTGATTGTCTATAAGAGTAAATCAGGAGTCCATGTATTATTGACTGGTCAGTCTGGAGGAGACGGCGACCCTGTAATATCCACTGGACACAGACACAGGCCTCTGTGTCGCCCACAGATCCAATCGATGTGCACATACTGTAGCTCCCTGCCTGCCGGCTAATGTCGAGTTAATGCTTTCCTCTCCCACTACCCTGAAAGGCAGCCAGGCACACACAGTGAAATCGTCACAGCAATATTGCCTTCTCCATATTGCATGAGGTGGGATGTAAAACGTATTTGCTTGACTGCATGCATATCCATCTCTGGCCGCAAAAAAATATATAGGCTTAATTTTCTGTATGATAGTGATACTTAGGACGGCGAACAGAATTTTTTCCCTCTTTGCAGAGTTATGGGGTCTGTCATGCTCTGCTTGACGCAACTAGGCATGATGGTGTTCATCTCAGCATCTTCATCTACCATTGCCGAGTATGACCTCAGAAACTTTGCAGCAATCCCAGAATGTGAGCATGGCTTCTATTACTGAAAATACCCCAGAGCCTGTTTTGACACGGATGTCGTGTTTTTATTTATTTTTTTAATTTTGTATGCTGCATTTGTTTTAGAATCATGCTTGACCTTGAAACGGCACATGTGCATAATTTCTTTCCTATAAACAGCTGGTATGCGTATTGCCATACTGTCGATCCAGTAGGTTAATTAGCACATTGTTTAACCCCACACAACACAGGCCGACATTCCTGAGCAATCACACGCGGCTGTTAATTAACGCTTTAACTCTTCGTTTGTGGCGAAGCATTCCCCCCTCCCCATCTGTCTGTCTCCTGTCTGTAATCCATGTTCCGTGTCACCACCACCAACACAGTGATAATTACGCAGCGAGATAATTGTTTGCATACCGCAGGACACATGAACCGACAACCGAGCGCAACCTTGAAGTGTATGTCATAAAAGTAAATCTTTCTTCTGGTGGATTGGAGGATCCTCAGGCGACCTCGAAGGAAAGCAAATGTGGTTTATGGGTCTGAAGAGCACAGTGGAGAGTGTACTGGACTGATGAAAGACAATGCACTAATGACTGCAACATGGGATTTTTCCTTTCCCTTTCTCTGCATGTGCTTCATACAACAATGGGGCAGCCCCTGACATCAATCGCTTAGATTCAGTTCAACAGGTTTGTGTTGTTCTGTGCTGTTGTTTTATTCTGAAGAAAATGTTACTTGAGTTGAAAGGATTGTCACCCAGTTGTTCCGTGTCTGGGGCAGTTATGCGGCAGTTTTTCAAGGAAAATTGTACCTCTTAGTAATGCATGAAAATTAAGAGAACAGGAAAATATTTGATAACGCTCAAAGCTACTCTCAATCTCAACGTGCTCCTTTTTAATTAGCTATCGAGGTGTTAATTTATTATTAAGCGGTGTAAAGCTACCCAAATGTAGCTATAGTGTTTTTTTATTATAATTTTTTGTGCAAGTGCATATCTGCCCTTTTAAAGTAGATGATGGGCTGAGGGCAGCATGTGTGGTCCAAGTGTCGCGTGGGATTCCTAAATGATGTTTCCATGGCAACGGTCATTTCCCGTTAATGGTGATGGTGTGTGTGTGCTTAAGCCTCCAGGGTCACAAGGTGTGTGTGTGCGGGTGTGCGGGTGTGCGTGTGTGCGTGTGTGCGTGTGTGCGTGTGTGCGTGTGTGCGTGTGTGCGTGTGTGTGTGTGTGTGTGTGTGTGTGTGTGTGTACATGTTTTCTTCTTATTCTGTTGTTGTCATTTGAGCCAATAGTGGGAACACAATGTGTTCAATATTGAGTTGTTTTCAACCCTCAGTAGAACAGCACAGGACATGAACAAAACTGTCTTTATGCCTGGAAGAGGTACAATCACAGGTTTGTTGAAACACCTCAATAAAGGATGGAAATCTCAGGTTAAGTGGTCTGCGGTTGTTGTCGCAACCAAATAATTGACTCTTGTCCCTAATAAACAGCACTACACATAGTGTCTGCCACCAGTGGGATAACCAGCCACAGTGAATACATCTCTGTAAAGTGAATAGCATTGCATTTTCCACTTGTCTGGCAGTAATCCAGATAGTCTGCCCTACTTATAGATTGGAGGACTTGTCTGGACTGTCAATGGCAAAACAAAGAGAAACTACTACAAGCAAGCTATCAGATGTATTTCCCCAGATCCTAATTCTACATAAGTAATGTAGCCTATATTGGTTCACGAAATCCTTATATTTATATGTACTTAATTAAAAAATAAGTACATATAAAAATATATAAAAATATTATTATTATGATTGTGTATCATACTATAATTCTAGTAACCTCTGTAGTGGTGAGTGAGTAGGTGAAGCTACCCGGTTCTCCTCAGTGGCTGGACCAATTGCTCTGATTTTGCACACAGCCATTGACCATTACCATCTGAACTTAACTGTGAAGCCCGTTTTTCAATTTCATCAAATCTCAGCTTCTTATTAGCGTTTATGTGTCAAACAATGTCGCCTCCCGGGTTGCCAGTTCATGTGCGCATATCCCCCCACGGATGCGTCGACCGGGTATGGTCTAGTTTTACTAATTCCAGTAAAATACGATACATCCTTCATTGATTTAGTTTTTTAACACGGATGCCAGAGGTTTATTAAAATATTATACGTTCAGTGCCTGCATTTCTTCCATCCACTTACGTTGATACGTTTCGTGCTGCAGAAGCCCCGGCGCGGAAGTGCATGTAAACAGAGCATGCGTGCGAGACGGCGGAGGGTACCGACTAACGCCTGGAACAATAATATTTCTAACGCGATCCTCCATTGCAGAGTGATCGCCGATCGAAAACGGCTCGCTTCCACCACGTTAAAAAGAAATGGAGATATTAAGCTTTTAGTCAAGGAGTTAACATTGGAAAGGCCGACCGGAAGGATTTTTGACATGGATCCACATCCGGCCTATCCTTCTCAGAAACCCCCTGGGACGATCCCAAAGTTTCGTTAGAGCGCCCCACGTGGGCCCCACGTATAAAAATAAAATTCCTCGTTTGGATTATGAAAAACGGTCCGGACCGTTTTTGGCACACAATGTGTTAATAGCCCAAATAATACATTTAATTATATTTGTATCATATTAGTTTTAATACTAACATGTTAGTTAGGCCTGTCACGATACTGAAATTTTACTTGACAATTAATTGTCATAATTGCGGTTTAATAGAGCACCGAAGTCTGACGTAATTTACACATCCTAGGTTTGTCTACCTGGTTCACGGTTTTCCACCCCCATTCTGAATCCCCATAGACGTATTTAATATCGCGTCAAATAAGAACTGTGTTCCAAAAATAAACAAATGACCCTGGCGGTTTTACTCTTATGGAATATGAAGCATGAACTGACGGTGAGAAAACGCTAATCTTACTTCTGCCGAATTAGTTAAATTTTCGCCAGAAACAGACTGTATCAAATATAAGGGACTGACTATCATAAACGATACAGAACCTCCTCCCTGACAATATCGCCAGGACAGTTTGTTTATTTTTGGACCACAATTCTTATATGAGACGATTCTATGATGACCCAATGTTATTCTCCATAGAGAAATTACTTTACGAACCTGGGGATGAACGAGTGACGTCAGGACTTCTGTACTCTATTGTGTTTGGCATTGAATATTGAAACATATAAATAAAAATTACATTTCTGTTTGGCCTTTAGGCTTCGTAAACAAAAGTTCCACAGGCTAGATATGACAAATCCTATACGTGTATTAAAATTGGCTTAAGGGAGGCCGGCCTGTCAGCCGGACCGCTGACCGCTCATGTCCCCATGACTCGGCCATAACCATATAAGGAGTTTCCAATGCAGCTACACCCAAATATGGAGTGCGTTGTCTAACCTCAATGTGTCGTCATGGCATCAGGTGCAAACTGCAAACAAATCAGTCAGCTCCATATATGGGCACAAAGGGGCATATACTGATGACATCAGGCATCTCCATACATGGGCATTAAAGGAACAAGGACTGACAGATACAGTGATCTCCATATATGGGCATTAAATATGGGCACATCTGTCGGATCTGCGGTGCGACTTAGCATAGGTGTAGGTGAACCTCTTGTACCTTAACTATACAAAGAAGTGACATATTTATAATTTTATACTTTTAAAAATGTTTAATAATGATTACAAATATTCGATCTACACGTTGTAAGTTTGTAGATCGGTTATTTACCCTATTTTTGGAAAATATAAAAAAATCTATTAACATTTTTCAACATGGACATGATTATGACGATTATAAAAAATAATTGAGATTATCTCAAATAATTAGGTGATTATGTAATAGGCTGACGCTGACAGGCCTAGTTCCAGTAGATTACTGTCTGGCTCTTGAACAGCTTTAAGTTTCATCTAGTTATTTTCCTTTTCATGACAAAAATCCCATACCAGATTTCAATTATTTGCAGCACGAGGCCTGCGGTAGTGCATGTACCTCATGCTGCTAACGCTGCCGTGTTCCCAGGAAATGTATTTAAAGTTCATGTACAGCCTTTTAGGAGTTGCTCAGACATCCAGCTCACGGATATCCATTCATCATCACTGCTAGTCTGTCACTTAATGTTTGTTATTGTGGCTCTCTGCATCCTGTAGAGGGGAGCAGGGGTGCTTGCTCTCTCTCTCCTAAGACATTTATCATATATCCTCTTTTGTACTTGTTTTAGCCAGACCAATATATCAGTCGAGCCGATATATCGCCCATTATTTGACTTTTTTTACGACATCGGTATCGGCAATTATGCAATTCAAAAAAAGGTTGTAAATGGATTTTTTTTTGTTTAAATGGGGCTTAAGTGGTTAAATATTACGGTAAGTTCATTTGCGTACTTTTTAATATTTACTTGTTTTCTTGTTCATCATTTGATTAAAGTTAATTGTACTTTTCATATTGAAGTTTATTCATTTGCATTTATATCAAAAGGTTATTTGATTATTTGTATTTATTTATCAAGTTAAATGTTCTCAAATATAAACTTGAATCAAATCATTTTTTCAAATTGATTAGAAAATGTTGCACTTTTTGACAATACATCAGTCAATACATCAGTAATCGGTGGTCTAGGACTCTCTGAAATCGGGATCGGCATTCCGCATTGGACCCAAATATCTGGCTTCAGTCGGGCTCTACACTGTAATCCGGACTGTTCATTTAACTTGGAGGTTTTACAAACCTTATACTGAGTTACAAATGGTTAAATTAACACTGAGATCTTACTCTGTAGGGTGATCTCTCCAAAACGAGAGAAAGACTACCGTATTGCTGTGGGTGGGTGCTGTTCACTTCAGACAGGTGATGATGGCGGCTAAGTATTTTAGGATCTTTGAAGTAGGTCAGCTTGCCATGTAATTGATGGAGTGGCCTCTTTTCCTGACTGGATGCTAAGTAATACTCAAGCAAATGTAACAATAGGGATTTTCCAGGATACACTTTGTGTATTATTCATTTATCTTTTTTTCCCCCCGCTGAGCAAGAGCAGCTATGTTGATTGTCTTTTAGGGAATTTGTTTTTAGTATGTGGGGGTTCAGGCAATTGAGCCTGTGTGAAGTCAAGAGTTCATGGTGCACCCTCCCTGGCTGGTCTGATTTCTTTTCTTCTTCTGACCAGTAATGAGCGATCTCTCGTCACCTGCCCGTCAACTCGGATCTCCTTCTCTGTGGCGTCTCTCCGCACGATTCGCTGAGGGGCAAAGTGATGATGGCTCCTCGCCTTCTAATTGGTAATTTCCCTGCAAAACATCCTGGAACATTTGACTTCATCGCTGGCACACTTTGATGTGACTTCTCCAGTTCCACTGCGGTCGATTTCTCTAAGACTGAGTCGGGATAGTCGGTCTCTGCTGTACTTTTCTTCTTTTTTTCCCCCTTCGTCCCAAAGCCTTTGCGTGAAAAATCAGACCGACGCACAATTCCGCAGGCACAGCGGTGCTCCAACATGTGGGAGGGATGGCCGAGTGAATCTGTCAGCAAGAAACTGCCGCAGAGCCACGTTTTGCTATTTCAGGGCCAAGTCGATATGTAGCAAATGGACTTTGTATTCTCCCTCTCTGATTCATGGAAGGTCTGATTTCTCAAGTGTGCGTGGTATATGGTGGTGTTTGCACATTCTTAGCAGTGCTGTGGCCCTTCCTATTTTTTCTGTGAGAAAGTTCTCAGGGTTTTCCACGCTTAATCCTGCTGCTTGTGCTTCAGAACAAAGACTGTGGGAGGAAACTGAAAATTAATAGTTCCTGCCATTTTACACACTGTTTACATTAGATCGGACTTCAGCGAGAGAATTGGCTGAACTGTTTCACCTCTTTGCCAAGTTCATTGTTATTGATTAAAAGGCCATGTTTATGTGATGCAGCAGGGCTCCAGTTGAATTTATATCACTCAGACAGAAACCTGTCTTTGTGACATGACTTTACTGCATTGCCATTATTATGTTGACCAGCTGTGCTTATTGTTATAATCTGGTTGTAAAACTGAAGTGGAAACATACTTAATGCCTGGCTGAGACTGCGATCATGTGAGGTTGATTTACTGCCAAATGCCCAACACCTCGTCCATTACATGTAATTTAATGCAAATGCCTAGATAATACATTTAGAGGTTAGGTTTAGGGGTTAGGGTTATGCCCGTCGTGTGTCGCAGCACGACGGGTTGTGAGCTTGTAGATCGGCTATGTTTGACACAGGCATGCACCTAAGTATAACTCAGGGTAAGGGTTAAAAAAGGCCAACATGTTTTTATTGGCATGTTTATAAAAAATGCCGTCCTAAAATTCATATAGTATAATAAGACAAACATAATGTGTTTGTGTGTGTGCTCGTGTGTGTTGTAGGTAAGCTACTGTATGTCTTTTTCCTGTGTATACTAGTGTGTAAATAAGCGCACTGTTTACATAATGTTATCTCCACTGCACACATTATTGACTATACAAATTGTGTACTTCAGTATGTGGTCAAATGCCGTGTCATGTGTTTGTTCCCAACAATATTATCATTTTCATTCCTGTTCAGCTGCACAGATGCCATCATACCCCATTGTTCTCCATGCTCTCCATGGCAAATTGATGTTCTGTCTTTGTGCCACAGGTCTGTGCTGGAATCAATATGTGGTACATCTTCCTCTGAGACTGGCATGGAGTCAGACATTATTGGTTTGATGTGGCCCTCTGGACAGCTTTATGACTGTCTTTTGTTGTTGGCAGGGAGTCTTGTATAGCACAGGGCGGATGTGGACACATACAATATGCATGAAGCTGCTGGACAATGGAGGAGGAAGTGAACAAGCACTGTGTATTTTGAATACCAAATTGCAGAGGACTACGTATACTGGTTAGATATGGAGCATTTCGCAGAAATCCCTCCCCCACCCGACGCCTGTGAGGCAGTTGTAGGTGTTTCCATTGATTATGTTAAACTAGTCCATACCCGTTGAAGTGCGCAGGCGAAAGTAGTTGCAAACGTGGGGTATTCCCGCGTCCCGTCGCGGTGACCCCCCCGGCCTCACCCCCCCCACAGCGTCCCGTCGCGCCCCTCAGAATTACACACATTAAAACGTACTTTCTGTAAAGTTCAAGAATTGCGCCAAAATGTGTTCGATACACCATGTTGTGTACCTCACATTATTATGGAGCACCCCCTAACAAATAATATCACTATAACACAAACAAATAACATACATAGTACCCCCTGGCTACTACCGGTAATTACTACTACTAATGTATCACTCTGATATAGAGGAGAATAAATGTCAACATAGAGGTGGTTCCATTGTTATGGATTCCATGTAGTAACACTTCTTCAGGATTTCATCAGCTTGTCTCTTAAAATGTTGGCATTGCTTTTAAACTTTTTTTCCTGTGTGATCAACTCAATTTTGTCGTTTATAACTAGAGTCCTAGAGATTGCACGCCACACTTATAGGTGTGCAGATGTTTTTTAGAAAGATTTTCTGTAATGGTGTTTTTCATTCTCCTGACTCCTCTGATGTCTCTCGAGTGAAATCAAATCCATGTGGTGCCAATTTAAAACCATTTGGAATATTACAGTCTGAGTCCCTGAGAAGCTTTAGAGACAGCAGTGAGGTGTATTGTTTGCTGTGTGGGTCAGAAGTCTCCTTTAATTGCCTATGTGGCTGTCTTGCTATGTTCCTTTTTATGAAGCTGTTCTGATTGTGTCTCTGTACCCACCCACTGCTCCATATTAAAGTTGTTCTTATCTGTAACACAGGCACTACAGAGCTTTTCTGTACTGCATTACAACTATGGGGTTTTATCAGTGGTGTATACAGCACTTGTACTGTGTTACATTACCCTACTGGTTCTCACAGAACTGTAGAATTTTGTTTGTGTGTTTGAGTGGTGGCGCTGGGATTTGTCCCACTTTAAGCCCACCTGCTTTCATACCTTTTGTTAATGTCTTGTGTCTTTCTCCCCTGCATGCCCTATCCCATAGTCCCAGTATGGGCCCACTGTAGCACTGTGCCGCTGTACTTCTTGATCTAATTGGACACCAGGGCTCCTGGGTGAGGGCGAGGCGAGAAGTGCTCAGACAGTGAGACATGACCCTGAAGTTAAGGGGGAGAGTGCTCCTGCTGTGTATGTTTGTGTGTTTCTGAAAGGGTCTCTGGATCTCTGTCCATTTATAGGGTGACTCAACTGTTAGGACACTATGACCCTGATAGGAGCCGTCTGTCACCTCGCTCCTGTCGGATACAGAGCCAACATGAACCCTAGCGTCTCTATTCCAGGGTTAACAGTTGGCAAACATAGCAAATCTACAAGCTCATGTGTCAACTTGTGAACTTGTAAATTGGCTTTTTAGGCAAAGATATTTAGTGTAGAGGGAAAACGATGTATAGACTCTGGGGGATTCATTCCGGTCAACTAAATATTATAGGGTTTATGTGGTTATACAATGCAGAGCTTGAAAATGTGGAGCTTCCTTGATGGAGTCACAGGGCAGTGGCTGGAAGTGCATCATGATGATGTGATATGATGTGAGAGATTGTCTGACTGGTACAGTACAATAATTGGCACAATTTATCAAAAGTCCCAAGAGCATGAAATGGATTATTTTAGATGTGTAATTCCACTCAGACTAAAGCAGCTATGCGGAGTGATTATTATAACCAAAAAACTTCGAAAAATCACCAGGCAATACATAGAGCTTTGAGGGTTGATTTAAGGGTGAATTGAAAGTGCTTTAGCTGAAAGTAAAAAAATAAAGACGTGGGAGGGGGGGGGGGGGGGGGGGCGGGGGGGCGCTCATCCATTTGTTAATGAGTTTGTGTTTGTGAATGAAACAAAAGACAGATTATGTTATATTAAATTACAAGTATTCATGGCATTGCAGCCCTATTTCATTTTAACAATTTGAGGGATTTCAAAAACACAATCCCACTCATTATATCTTGGTTACTATTCAAATGCCACCACACGACAACAGCTCAGTGATGGCAAAATCACCAGTCCCTTGAGGAACTGCTAATGGCTCCCAAGAGAGTGATTGATGAAGGTGCCCCACATTAAAGTGCTGTGCCATGCTGTTTTACCTTCTACACCTGGACTGGGTTGGTTCCTGCTAACAGATGTTCCATTGAGTAATGCCACACTCCAATGCTGAAAAACTTCTTCTGGCATTCCCATTGGCAAGCTGCCACCATCAGCATATGAATACCCTGATCAGTATAGCTTTTCCTTTAACCCTAGTGACCCTATTCTGGACATGTCATATTAGGGGAACATTTGATGAATATACTGTAGCAGATCGCAAGCTCACAACATGTGTTGTGAGCTTGTCGGCTGTTTTCGGCAAAGAGATTTGTTGTAGAGGGGAAAAAAGGAGAGTGCCAAGGATTTCGTTTTTTCAAAATGCAATGTACTGTAAGACTCCAGGGGTAGGGCCCGACAAGCTTAGTGCTTCTCCCTATCCCTTTTTCAGACACTTGGACAATGCTGCAGCCTGTTGTAGCAGCATGTAAAGCATTGGCGATTAACAAAATGTATTTCACTTTTTATGTTATGTGTCCAATATCCGAAAATAAAAATGTAACTGAGCTGAAGAACTGAAGGATAGACCCCTGGGATAGCCCAGTCAATGAAGTATAGAGTTTAAATGGTTAAAACATTTGTTGTGGTAATGAATGAAGATTTTTTTCTATATTGTGATAATAAATGCAGGAATCATTTTAGTGGATGCTGTGTTTTGGCTCACTGCTCCAATCTTAATTGAATATTGAAGTGAAGTGAACTTGTCTGATTTAGCTGTACCTTCACTGTTCTATTCTCACAGTGCATTGCAGTAATTAAGTGCAAACCACTGTTTACCAATCTGCAGTATGAACACAGAGTGAGTGAGTGAGTGAGTGAGTGAGTGAGTGAGTGAGTGAGTGAGTGAGTGAGTGAGTGAGTGAGTGAGTGAGTGAGTGAGTGAGTGAGTGAGTGAGTGAGTGAGTGAGTGAGTGAGTGTGTGTGTGTGCGTGCGTGCGTGCGTGTGCGCGCAACACAAAGGATGAGGGGGGGTGGCTCCACAAAGGACTGCTAGGTGAAAGAAATCACATCACATCCTTCGAGGGAAGGACTGGCTTTATTGAGACGGTTCTGCACATTGTTCGAACAATGTCCTGCACATTGTGTGTTCTTCCGACCTCCTGAAATTAATTTAATGTGGGAAGCTCTTTAATGTTTTTCATCCAGCAGAGTTGGACTGAGGGCACGGGGCCACCGCTTAAGATGGAAACAGCCCAGGGTGCGCTCGGCTGCAGTGCCGCTCACACATTGTCAAACTAGACATAACTGTTGCATTTGCACATTCCAATTCAATTATGTTCTGGACAAGGTGTTTACGACGCAGCCCTCAGCATGTCCCTGTAATCTGTGCTTATCTTAACTGTGGCGTCCGTCCGTCCGTCCGTCCGTCCGTCCGTATGAGCCTGACGGCAAAGAAGAAACACATACAAACACACGCACACACACACACACACACACACACACAGACTTGGAGATTGCCTACGCCAACTCTCCCCTCATTGCCCACACGTGCCACTGGCTATCAAAGAGGGGTCCAGGGACCCCCAGCTTATGTTGTGTCCGTCGTCCGTTTCAGCACGGGCTTTAAACAGCTATAACTCCAGTTCGCAGCATGCCAGCAAGTCCAAATTTGGTATGTGGACTTAGACCACCAATAGGGACGAGCATTGACTGCTGAAGCCCCGCCCCGCCCTATTATAGCGCCACCAGGAGGCCACTGGCTTTAAACAGCTATAACTCCAGTTTGCAGCATGCCACCAAGTCCAAATTTGGTATGTGGACTTACACCACCAATAGGGACGAGCATTAATTGCTGAAGCCCCGCCCCGCCCTATTATAGCGCCACCAGGAGGCCCCGCCCCAAAGGCACCGCTTCCTTCACACAGGGTGTGATTTTTTGTTTAACAACAAATACAAATAAAAGCCCCACTAGCAGCCCCTAGAGGCTGTTCTGCTCCTTACACCCTTCTGGACACATTGGCCAAAGGGTGGCACTACTAGAGGAAAGGCCATGGCATCATGAAAATCTGTATGGTTCATTCTGCAATATGCCAGTTACAATATGAGATACTGTGTGTGCAACGTTGAAAATTATTGAGGGCCCAAGCGGAAACGTCATTGGTTCAGTCAAATAGTTGAGGCTCATCCTTAAATGAATGTGCTCAGCAACTTTCATTGCAATCCAACATTAGATTTTGGGATGACTTGCGTGCTAGTGGAAAGTTTTCCTAAGGGTGGCGCCAGGCGAAAGGCCATGGGGTCACCAAAATCAGGAGGGTGCATTCTCTGGGGGGCCTGAAGGTGCACAGCAAATTACACTTATCCCAGTCTTGAGCTCTAGAACTTTCAAGATCTGTCGTTTAGGATCAAAAAAGTGACAGACAGACAGGGATGGCCACACGGACACCACCTTCTAGAGCCCCATTACTACTGAAGAGAGTTGATGTAGTCGTGCGTGCGTGCGTGCGTGTGCCAGCTTGTGCACATACTGTGCATGCAGTGTTGCAACGTGATTGACAAAGTGAGATCACCCTTCATCTCCTGTGTATCGGGATCACACTAATTGGCAGTGCGCCGCGCCTCACTCCACTCCACAATGGAGCATAATCACCCTCACAAACACAATGACAGTAGCCCTCCTGATGCTTAAGTAACTTTGACGTTTCTTCTTTACCACTACTTTTATCATGGTTTTCATCATTATCATTATCATCATCATCAAATCTCTTCACCTTGTGAGCTTCTAAACCTTCTATTTTTGCCAAATGTTCACCTATTATGACATGCCCAGAAAGGGACGCTAGGGTTCATGTGGTTAAGTGTGACATCTGTGTTTCTTTACTCCCTCCTTATTCTCATCGTTATAAGCACATACTGTACGTTACAGTCATTATGGCTTAACAGTCAATATATCTATCATTAAACTCTCTTCACTCGTTCGGCTGCTCAGAGACTCTGGCGGAGTTTGAACAGGTCCGAGACGATAGCTTTCTCATTATCGCTTCGCCTCCGTCTTGGATCCCCTCCAAACAGGACCAGAGTCGGACTCCTCTGGTCGTGAGCTGGAGCACCTCAGCTGTCACCTCCACTGGCTCTGTTTGGCGTTAGCTGTATGAACAGGGCCGCATGAAGGGTGGTGCGAACGGTGCGGCCGCACCGGGCCCCGCGCTGGGGGGGGCCTCGCAAAAAAACGGGAAACCAGCAGAATTTAATATGGGGTTAACATGACACCCAACTTAATGTTTTGAGGGCAAAAATAACCGCAAATAACCACCCAAAACTCGGATATATCCGACAGAAACCGCGGGTACTCCACGCACGCACGCGCGCTGCGTGCTCGCCAACTCCGCACCGGGCCCCGCATTTCTCCCAGACGGCTCTGTGTATGAATAGAGTGCCGAAGTCCTGACGTCACTGCCAGTAGAGGGCGATTTCCCGCAGGTTCGTGGCTTTACTTTTTGTGTTGATATCCTCATTGGGGAATCTTAGATCGCTTCATATAAGAACTGTGTTCCAAAAATAAACACACCACCCTGGCGATTATACTCATATGGATATGAAGCATCGATTGAAGGTGTAAATGTACACATTTACCCAAAGAGTAACACAATAAAAACACTAGAAACGAGTCAAACAACCCAAAGACTACATTTCCCATGAACGCGGCTGCTGCAGGTACAGTGATTTCAGACCCGGAAGTAGTAGTTCTTAAGACTTTTAAGGCTGAATTAATTCCATTTTCGCCAGAAACAGGCTGTATCAAATATGAATGAATATCATAAACGATGCAGAGCCACCCCCGTGACAAAAACGGCAGGGTGGTGTGTTTATGTTTGGAACACAGTTCTTCTCATATGACGTGATCTAAGATTCCCAAATGGGGATTTCAACACAAAAAATAAAGCCACAAACCCGTGAAACAGCGCCCTCTAGTGGCAGTGACGTCAGACTTCGGTGCTCTATTGATATTCCGACTTTCTGTATCTGTTTAGTGTTCTGCGTGCGTCTGAATCGTTTCCTTCATTTGTTGGTCTTATTTTCCCTCCTGTTGTTGGTACTGTACACATGTCTTGCTCATTGAATTGTCCCATTCTTTCCATTCTTTCCATTCTTAGCTTTATCTTCATTGCCTGGTTCAGCTGTCTCTTATCCTCTTCCTCTCCCTTTGTTGATGTCTGGTCTGCTTTCCTCTCACCTCGCACAATGTTGCTTAGCCCAGTGGTTTTCAAAGGGAGAGCCTCCAGGGGGGCGGCAGGGTGGCCTGTTGGAAAGACACACAAACACACAGACAGACACAGAAACACGGACGGACAGACGGAGGGAGGGAGAGATTTGGGGATTTTTGGTTCTGGACAACTGATGGTCCAACCAAATTCCCACTTGGAACAATACACCCTCGGTGCTCGAGTTGCGCGTGCGACACACGCACACACACGCACACACGCACACGCACACGCACACGCACACGCACACGCACACACACACACACACACACACACACACACACACACACACACACACACACACACACACACACACACACACACACACACACACACATGCGCTCACTCACAGTTTTCATGCATTTATAAATAGATGTTTTCAAAGATTTTTGAAAAAGCACGAAATACAAGCATGTGTGCTTGTAGATGTGCTATTGTTGTTGTTTTTAAGCCATTTCACAATTGTGTGTTTGTGTATGGGGGGGGGGCAACCACAGGGAACCCCGGGCCTCTCTCTCTCTCTCTCTCTCTCTCACACCACCCCCTACCTTTCTTGGTCTCCTAAGACTCTAATCTCTTCTTTCTGGTTTGCTTGTTGTCTTGCCCTGTCTTGCTTTGTCTGGGTTCTCCTATCTCTATCTCTCTCGCTCTCGCTCTCTCGCTCTCTCGCTCGCTCTCGTCTTCCCTCTTGTCTTCCCTCTTGTCTTCCCTCTTGTCTTCCCTCTTGTCTTCCCTCTGTGTGTGTTCCTCCATCTGTTAGTCGCGGTACCAAAAAGAGTCCTAGGCTTCCTTTTAAACCATGCTGTCACCCCCACCAAGATACAACATACTTGTCTCTCCTTGATCCTGAAATTACATACAAACTGAAGGAACTGCAAATCGTGCTTGCCTTAGCAAAGCCAGACTCCAGTGCTTATTTAAACATTAAACTGTTAGGCATTAAACTATACAAGAAGACGCTCTTGCACAATTGCTTCCAAAACACTGTCATTGCCAGTAATTAGCACAGCCTCAAAGGGGCCTTTCTTTTTTACCACATTTCCAAACATACCCACAGAGAACACAGAACAATTTGTAAATGGCCAAATGTAAATCTGTCACTTTGAGCATCTGCTATTTTAACTAGATGTTTTCCAAAAAGACCAGAATTTGGCTGAATGAGTCAGATGAACTTTTAGCAGACTGGTTTTGATTACCCCAGGCTGGGTGTTTGTGAATTTTTACTACTCTATGTTACTTGACCACTGACCAAATTGGATGATTTATTAAGTAAGTTAGTTTAACTATACTACCTCCGAAGTACTTCTGCTGTGAGTAGAAGCTGATAATTCAGAGAGGTCTATAAGTTTTCTCCATCATTAGTAGTCGTATGCTAACTCCTGTGTCGCGACCACAAATGCAGCCTGTGGCAAATGGCACTTCACAACATACCTTATCTGCTTCGGCTGTCCTTGGAGAATAAGTGAATAATAATTAATGTTTTGAAAGGGATTTTTTCTTCCCTTTACAGAGGACAGTATAAGAGATTGTCCTTAGTGATTTGCTGCCTGTGAAGAGGAGACGCGCAAGGTCAGCCATGCCCAAGGACACGTCCTCCTCATTGTGCCAGCAATGGAGAGGATTGAATGCAGGATGATTTCCTTTAGAAAATACATGCATGGCAAACAGATATGACCAAATAACAGCAAAACAGCAAAAATCCTGCACTTAGAATTAGCAACACATCATGTGTTTGTGTGTTCACAATTGCCTCCATACTTGGCACAAATATAAGTCATGGGTTTGGCCTTTGAACAAGCAACGTTTCATGCTTTCAAGTGTAATACAATTTTTTAACTTTGATTAAACGTTTTTTGCCCCAGTCCCCCAGATTTTGGCCACTATGGCGCCCTCCCAGTGCCCTACTGAGCATTTGACAAACGTCCTACAGTACACAGCAGGAGCTACTGCGCAAACGCCACCTGTGCACTTTCTGAGACATGTGTGCACCCATGCACGGTACGAAAGGGTCAAACACTTAAAGTTTGATTAATATAGAAAATAATTGATAGCACATATATGGTAGTGTCAGTTGTGCTTCATCTGGACCTCGAGATGGTAGGACACAGTTGACGATTTTTTTAAATGGCTCAATTTCCAATTGATTACCATTGATTGGAGTGCCACACTCCAATGAGCTCAAAGGTTGAATGCTGGCATTTGATGGTATTTGTTCGCTGAATTGTCTTTGTCTGATGTACTTTTTAGGGGAGCAGAACAACTTTATTTTATTTATTAATTGAGCGTTTTACCCCTTTTATTCCCCAATTTAGTCGTTATGCCAATTCATTCCTCCCCACACACATTTCTGTGTTGTCGCTGCTGTTGTATCCTACTGACTCACCTGCCAATGAGGAGCCCCCACCGGGTATATCACCCTCCCCACCTGCCTTCCCTGTGCCAATTGTGTTCGTATATATAAACTGCTCAAAAAAATAAAGGGAACACTTTGATCCCTTAATTCTTTTGAGTTTTTTCATGAACTGTGTACATAATGCTAACGAAAACTGCTCAAAATAATTAAGGGATCAAAGTGTTCCCTTTATTTTTTTGAGCAGTTTAGACGCTCGACAAAGCCGGATGCATCACGGTGGCACTTTAACACTCCACCACCCGAGGGCCGAACAAGAACTATTTTGACACTACTACAAATATCTGCACTACTGCTGCAGTTGGCAACTTGGCATGTACTCTTTACCCAGTTTTTTTTGTATAGCAGCTAAAAGTGATGCAGAGCTTATCAATGCAACATAATGTGCCAATCATCGCAAACGGATGCTTTGTATCTCTGGCCCTCTGTCGACTATACAGCAGACTTGGGGTCCTATCTTGCACCCGGCACTGTAGACAGCACTAAGCACAGTGCAATTATCATTGCTAGTTTCCAACCTTTGTCTCTCAAGCCAGACAACTCTTCTACAATCTGTGAAATTGAATGAATGCTACAGAGTCTGTAACTCCTAATTAATTTAAACATGTTATATATTTATGCTAAGCAGTAAGCTAAATAGGCTTCGACCAATTCGATTTACAGAAGGACTTATGCTGAGTGCAAATGTGTGTGTGTGTGTGTGTGTGTGTGTGTGTGTATGTGTGTGGGGGGGGGGGGGGGGGGGGGTACCATCTGCTTTATTTTCTACTTCTTTTCAGTGCTTGAGATGTACAGACTTTCAGGCGGAAGCATTTGAAAAGTGTGTGAGCCAACGGTCTGTCTCGAGAGACAACAGCAGACTTAACACCACCCGCTCCTTACTGCAGAGTTGAGGTGTCAGAATTCGCGACAGGCTACATTTGAATAGTGAAGCACATGGAAAACCAAGTAAGCAGAAGTGATTGTGTATCGATAAACATCTGGCTCACACCTTTTTGTTGTGGTGTGTGAATGGTGAAAGATCATGCTCAATGTCAACAGATTGTGTGTGTGTGTGTGTGTGTGTGTGTGTGTGTGTGTGTGTGTGTGTGTGTGTGTGTGTGTGCGTGTGCGTGCGTGTGTGTGTGTGTGTGTGTTTGAGCGATGGAAAACGATGGATGCAGTGGGAAAGCCTTAGGTTTGGGTGGTATCTATCTTTTTATACCCGTCACCTTCCTGACAGTTTTTGTTTTCTTTTTCATATATAAGTGCCATTCTGTTAAGCGGTGCTGCTCCTGTTAGCAGGCTACTATACTAGTGGGTTAAACTATTGTTTATGGTTGTACTTTTATTGCAAACAAACTAGAACAAAGGGGCGCACAGTCTCACACCAGGATTGTGGAGGTAATTTTATTGCAAAACATGCTTTTATTTTGAATGCCTCTATCACGTTCTCTCTGTCACTCATTCAAAATCTGTCTCTCTCCCTCTGTGTGTCGCACGCACACACTCACTCACTCACTCGCTCTGTATATGATTCCCATTCCTGTCACAGCCACTGTGACCTTGGATTCATGATTGCACAATAGTTAATCATCTATAAATTACCATGAAGGCAATAAAGCGAGAGGAAATGGCACATAAGGATGTCTTCCTCTCAAGTGGAATTGTGTTGCTGCTGCGAGACTTCCTTCCCCGCTATAGAGCACGTTAGTGTGTTGCTCACAGGCGCACAGAATACAGCTGATGTTTCAGACCCAGATAAAGCTGTCTATGTCTCTTGGTCTGCATTTCTGTAGCACCTTTTATCCAAAGCGTGACGGTGGAGGCAACCAGGCAAGGCAACAACCTGCTCATCAGCAGCAGGTTGGTGCCCCCCTAAACACACACGCACGCACACGCAATTTACACACACACACAAAAAAACCCCGCCGTGAACAAGATAGAGTAGAATAGATCTTTGTCCTCCATATCATAAGCCCTTAAGTAGTTGTGTAGATTAGGTCTGCTCTGATTCTGAATAATCCGAATATTGCTTCGATACGCACCGACTCTTAAACGTAACGGTTAAACATAAATGTGTGCGTAAACACATGCAGGCATTTAATTGACCTGTAAGTTCTTCTTGCCTCATTCTGATTCATTTACAGTTCTGAGGCACAGACTGCTACTGAGAGCTGGTTAGTGATGAAAAATGATATGCAAAGTAAAATCTGTTGTCTTTCCCAGGTCTCTGGTGTATTAGTTTCTTTGCAGAGCTAGTCAACCCTATCTGTTCAGTTTGATGTAGAATTGGACCAGCTAATTAGAAAATGTGCTATTCTGAATCTTTCACTATAGCGAACTACTGTACAGGATTATTATTGCAATAATTTTTTTTTGTAGAATACAGTAGGGTTAGGGTTAGTAACCCCAAGTAAAATGATGCACTTTTTGTACCCTTATGCATGAAATACTATCTTCATACCAGGCTTTTCCCCTTATTTATTTATGAATTTATTTATATTGAGTGAGGATCAGATCACCGTATGGCATTGGTTCTCAAAGTGGGGTCCGGGACCCCAGGGGTCCTTGGGGGGTTACCAGGGGGTCCCCAGCAAAATGTGTTAATATAGCGTCACAATCATTTTAACGACTTTAACCATATATATCATTTCAAAAATAGCAGATATGCAAGCTCATAGCGCGGCCCGAGTGCCGTGCTATGAGCTTGTAGATTAACCTGACCCTGCCAGAGGTGGCGGTATTGAGTAACCAGGTTCCTCAAGACAGCTAAACAATGTGTGGAGCAAGCTGTTTGGATCTGGTAGCGTCAGGTTACTTGTAGATCTGCTATTTTAGAAAAATCCCTGGCACAAAATATTTTTGTGATGGGGGGGGGGGGGGGGGGGCAAATACATATAATTTTGGGGGTCCTTCCTTGACATGAAAACGTTTGAGAACCACTGCTGTATGGTATGGAAACAGCTGCTCCAAGGATGTGCGAGTTCTGTGTAAGGTGGAGTGGTCGGTCGAGTGCACCACAGGGAGCTCCCTCCTCTCTCTGCAGGAGGCATACGATAGTAGGTGCGCTTGGGTAGGGCTAAGAGGATTATAATGGACAAACAGCACCCCAGTAAAGGGACTCTTCATGCTGATGCAGACTGGCAAGCACTTGAGGTGTCTCACAGTCCGGGGATCAAGGCTTGGGAAGAGCCTTTTCCCTGTAGCCGTCAGAGGCATTCATCTGTAAATAACTATGCTTGTTTTTACGTTGAGAACCTCATACAGTGACTTGCACAAATGTACAGAACTGTACTCTATGTATATCCATTTTGTCTTTAATTGAACAGATCTTTGATTTGATTTAGTTTGAAATGCAATAATACCACAGGGTTACAGCAGTTCCAGGATAACACAATAAAGTCCTAAAACGTACTACTGTAGATAGTGTACTTGTACTACTCGTATACTGTACAGTATTATGTGTACACCATGCCACACCAGTATTTGAGTGACAGATAAAACCCTCTTGATTCTTGACTCTTGAAAACTAATTCTCCACGTGCCTGTGTCCTGTGCGTAGCATATTAACCAGATGAATGTGGGTCGTGGTGCGCAGTATACCAGCAGAAAGTTGGTACTGGGTCACACAAAACAGCTGCCAGCTCCATAGACTGTGATCCTTCTATTCAGTCAGCGCCAAGAAACGCAATAGTATTGGCCGAAGTTGTTGAATTACTGTATTTTGAAATGAGAAACATGTTTGTCTACTCTACACCGTACAGTACGTGATTAAGCCCCCAGTAGCACACAACATAGCATATAATGTACGATGGGAACGTATCTGCCAATTACTGGAACAAGTACAGTAATCATCACAACGTTGTAAGAAATGACTCACTGCTTTATTGAGGAAAGATAAGTGGTAGCCTTTTGGGAGATATCTTTTTATCGAACTACAGTATTTCACATACTGTAACATCCTCTAAACAGGAGCACATTTTTTGTTGTAGTTGTTTAACCACCTAAGTCCTATATACTTCATCATACGTCGAATAGTGAAAATCGCTGATCTGCAAGCTCACGACGCGTCGCATTTCAGCACGTTGTGAGCTTGTACAGTAGATCGTCTATTTTCACTGTTTGTCACAAGAGACAAACAGTGAAAGGACCCAAATGCAATTACTGGAGAATCCCGAGACAAAGTAACAGGAACTCTGACGTACACAGGAACAACGTTTTCGCGACTCAGCCACTTCAGTAAACCTGGGCCTGAAAGTGATACCTTCAATGATTACAGGTGTCACTTCAGTTACAGTAGCAGATTATTATCACTCAGCCCACACATTCATGTTTCTGTCAACTAGTTATGTTATGTGTCATGTGAGAACTGATAGTAACTGATGTTGACCACTGCAATTATTTTCCTACACTGGTGGATATTGATCACTTTCACTCACAGCAGCACACTGTACAGTATATCATTGTCAAAAATGGATTTTGTGTTTACCAGGGAATTGCAAAAACAACAGATTGCAAATGAAAGTAAAAGATTTGAACTAGTCACAAAATGGTTACCATCATGTGTTAGCTTTTACAACATCAGGCCAAGCAGCTAAAGGAAGAAAATCAATCAAAATCAAATCAAAATGAAAATTGTATATAAAACACGTGAAACATTTAGTGGAGATACTTCTTTTGCCTGCTGGCATGACAAATTCGGGACACGCACGTAGAGACACGCACGTATACACACACACACACACACACACACACACACACACACACACACACACACACACACACACACACACACACACACACACACACACACACACACACACACACACACACACACACAGACCCTCTCATAATTGATTAGCCTCCTGCAGAGCCACACCTTAAACAATTATCCACTAAGTGTAATAGGTGAATGGTAATTTTATACACCTGAACCTTGCTAGTTAATTTACTCGAAGTGTTGCAGATAATTACAAAATATGAAAAAATGGTATGAAGTGGCCATTCAGTCAGTGTACTGTATAGCAAATCTGATTCTGTGGTATAATCTTGGCACCGTGGGTACAGTTATTACACTAGTAAGGGATGGCAGATTGTACTCTGATCATCAGTGCATCGGCATTACTGCAATGCACATGTAGCGTGAGCTATGAGTGAACATGCAAGTCTTCTAATGACCATACGTGTGTGTCAGCTGCAGCCAATAAACTGCACAGCTGCTCTCACTCTTTAGCATACATTATAATCACTCGTGCTGAACA
The DNA here is from genome assembly GCF_963454915.1 of Gymnoscopelus microlampas. Lineage (NCBI taxonomy): Eukaryota > Metazoa > Chordata > Actinopteri > Myctophiformes > Myctophidae > Gymnoscopelus > Gymnoscopelus microlampas. The sequence continues at coordinate 23,231,473 of NC_139960.1, forward strand.
TGCCCAGCCGCCTCACAGTCCATTCCCTCGCTTCTGAGCATGTCCTGGACGCGGCATCTAATACCGATGACCTCAACATTCCCGTCAATATTCTGCTCAGACGACTGTTTGATAATCCGTCAATATGTCAGCACATGAAACCACAGAAAAGGATCTATATGTTCGAGAGCCATTCGCCAGCCCGGAGGCGCCTCCAGGCAGAGACCTGTTTATCCCACCCAGCATCCATCCAGAAAGCTAGATGGTAAGAGGGTGTCTGGCTGGATATACTGTAGATGGAAATAGACAGAATCATTACCCAGTGGTTTATAACGCAACAGACTGGGATGACCCCCCCCCCCCTCCCTTTCCATACACACTCAAACTCCTCAAGCTGGTCATTTTTATGGTCGGTGGGGATACATTTTATCCCTGCTTCTGGTCAGAATTATATACATGCATGTAGACTGTCTGATTATGTTTGATATTGAGGTACTGTATATCCTATACTATAGGCTACACAGCATGTGGCCATCGTTCATCTATTTTGTTTGCCTCAGTAATCCACAGAAGGGCTTTATTGTGAATCTTTGTCCCTCTTCTACCATCTGAAAGAGCTCTTAGCTTTGATGACCATAGGCACCAGGCTTCCTTTGAGACAGCATATAACTATAATAATAATAATACATTCATATTATTATGACACCCGATGGTGCATGCCATCTCATTATGTTACCATTGTCCCTTCAAAAGTACTTGCCTTTGTCGTAATGGTCTGCATTTCTATTGCACTTTTCTCCAAAGCGCTTTGCAATGTACATTACACATTACACATTCACCCATTCACATACACATTCACCCATTCACATACACATTCACACACCGATGGCGGAGGAAACCATGCGAGGCGCCAATCTGCTCACTGGGAGCAGCTAGGGTTTCGGTGTCTTGCTCATGGACACGTCGACACGGAACTTTCTGATTCCAAGTCATCCGCTATACCTCCTGAGCCACTGCAATCCCCAATGTTATCGTAGGCCTACTGTCCAGAGAAAAGGAGACCTCCCTACTTGAGGGGGATCCAAGATGATGAATGTTTTCTTTTTCTGCCACCACTGCTGATTTCTGTCCAAGGACAGGTTTTCAATACATAAATCACCCTCTAATGAAACATTATCTCATTTTGACTCAAGTAATTTACAAAGGGTTCAGCACCAGTTCCCTTGTAATAGCATAATGAACGATCGATGAAGGAATAGATATTTATTTGGTATGCACAGCAAATGTACAAATGTCATCTCTTCCATGCAAAATCACACAGTGAGACTGAAGAAAGTCCACACCTCTTTTCAGTTTTCGCCAATGAGCGTTGGACATTGCTCCAGCACTAATGTTGATTAAAATGTCCATTTAGCAAATTTTCAGGTTTAGTTAAATCTGCAGTCTGTCAGAATGCAGATGTGGGTTCTGAGCCTCTCCATCTGATTTACGCTGCCGTCTATCTGGGTAATTCAACCACAATGAGAGGTGAAGAGCTTGATTGATTTTCCAGCCTCTTTTGTGCGAAAAACTATTCAAATGGAATCCAGGCTGACATCAGTCAGACCCAAGTGCACAGACGCAGACAGCCCTGCCCCTCGCAGACCCTTCAAAATTCATATCCTCTTGCGCTAGCTAAGCATTACAGTAGTTGCCCTTGAGCTGATGGCCTTTCGATGTGCCGAACAAAGAAAAAGATGTGGTAGAGGATGTGTGAAGTATCACAGCCTGGGGGGGAGAAATATTGTAGGCTACTTTGTCACAAAATTCTCACATTAGAACAAGGTATGTCCCATTTTATATCAGTGAAGTGATGCTGTGGTTTTTCTGATATCCATGTATGTACAAACCCAGCATATTTAATGCTTTATTTCCCATGAGACATCTATGGCATTGCCCACACAGCATCTTTTTGGTGGAATCCAAAGGCAGGCAATGCATTCATGAGGGACCCAATTACTATTTCACAGATCTTCTGGTTTCATCTATTTTTTATGGGAGGTACAGCATAGATGGGTTGCGTGGTACACATAGTGCTAAATCCCACTATGTTATCTCAGATAGCTCTTTTTGGAGACACCCCTTTCACCCAGTACCATGGGTACCGCTTTGCATTACATCAGTTATAATAACTGGTGAGTGTCTGTTTCTAACACTGACCACTGTAGTCACACTTAACCACTTTCAACCTGGCATCCCTATTTTGGGCACGTCATTATATCCAAACATTTCCAAAATTGTCAGTGTTTAAAAATAGCAAAAATCTACAACTTCACAATGCTTCACATCGTAACACGTGATAGATGTGATAGATCAGCTATTTTTTCTATTTTGAAACATATTGACATTTTTGGAAATGTTTGGACAATTTTCACCTATACTGACGAAGTAAGTGGTTAAGAATCTATCCGCTCGTATACTGTACAGAACATTGTACGTGCACTGGACGCAGATAAAAGCATCCATGTAGTGGACACTCCAACCGTGTATCTGTCAAGTGACAATGGGTGTGTGTAATGGTTGACATACTGTATGAAACGGAACGACAAACAACATCAACGCCGGGGGATTTGCTGTCCCCTCATCAAGGGCCCTGGGAGAGCAGAGTGGGAGGGGGTAGAAACACGTGTCAGCAAAATGTTAATGTTGTTCCTCATTACCGCTCCCATTGGAAATGACACGTGAAATAAACCATCTCCTATCATTGTAAATGCATTATGAATGCAGCGGCAGGTTGCAGAGCATGAGGTTGGGGGTGAAATATGTGAATGATCCAGTTGTACTCAACCGTACTGTACCATAGGTGTGCTTAAGGGCCTGGGTGCAGCTACCGTACATTTCCATGTCTTTCATCACAGTTCGACTGCATGCACCTCGTACATGTAAAACAGTTCTGGGGGGGTTATTGGATGGAGGAAAGAAAAAGGGAGTGTGCCAAGGGAAGATATATTGGGGGTTGTGGGAGCAGTTAGGGGCGGTTGGACAGGGTTCCTGAAAGGGAGAGATTAATGGTGGTAGTCAAGAGCAGAGTGTGAGAGATGGGGGGGAGATGGTGTGAAGTGGCTGGGTGGAACCGGGGAGATTGGGGTTCAAGGTTGTGATTTTGAATTATAGAGAACTCGATATGGTTATAGTTTTAATTCCCCTAGCAAAGGTCAGAGCCATAATTCGACTACCTGTTAATGAGAGTAAGGGGGTGTAATTGGGACGTTAATGGAGAAGATAATGACAGAACACGACCCATCCTCTTTGGCCCCACCACACACCATTGCTCCCCACCGCTATCGTATCTGTTAACGGGCACCTCGAAGCGGTGCCATTATTACACACAGAGTTAAGAGAACAGGACTTGAAGTGTATAGGTTCGTGTGATTTTAGAGATTACCGTTTGGAGTAGTGTAAGCCAACATACCTCTTCTTGACTATTGCTTCAGACCTACCATTTAAATGTGATACCCAGCTCAGCGTTGGCCTCCCCCAAGGAGACAATCCAATCCCCACTGCTGCACTCAGTTATACTGGAATGTCAAGAAACGTGGTGAGAACTGTGACCATTACCTGATGAACTAGTTGTTGCTGTTATGGCTAAATCTATGGAAAGTAGTGAATAATGTGTTACACACTCACAGGATTAACACCACCCCCACCCCCATCCCCCTCCTAGTTTTCTAATAATTTATTCAACTGTGTAGTGGAGAAGACGGGTGTTCGGCACTAGGCAATCAGCCGTGTCATAGTTTTCCCAAGAATCGCTGAGCTTTGAAGGTGAGCATGGCTGAGTACGCTCAACAGATAATCAGGTGTGCCCATTAAGTATGTAGGACAAGAGCAAAGCCTAATGGCCTCACTGGAGCCCTGTTGAATGTACCAAGACATACTGACCTTTAAAGGTTGGCGGGAACTTTCTATGACACATGGCCTGCTTTCTGGCCTCTCCCTTTTTCCCAGAAAATACATGTTTTTTCCCCATTAAAAAAGTGATGGCCACATAATTAATTCCATTTCCTATTTCTTTCCCAGTTCTGAGGACGAGTTGTCTCAAATTCTTGTTAATGCTTCTAAAGCCTCATCATTGGAAAATAAGAGTGTCCATCTCTCTAGTCTACATGGACACGCTTAATTAAATTTGGGCCTACCCTGCACAAGACCCACCTTGATATGCCTCAGTGTGTTTTCATGTTATCCTCTCAATGCAGAGAGAATAACTGAATATTACCCACATCTACGACACTATGGCCTAAAAAGATATCGGGGAAAAAATCATATGCATATTATTATATTCATGCACCCCCAGTCCTCATAGTATACCTATAACGTACTATTATATTCATGCACCCCCCCAGCCCCTCCTCCCTCATAGTGCTTCAGTCTTCAGTGTCATGACAAATACGATGGGTAACGTCAGAGGAAGCCCGATTTATTTATACTTCATGTTGTGAGCTTTGAGAAGCTCACAACACGTCACATCGGCTACGTGTTGTGAGCTTGTAGATCTGCTATTTTCGATGTATCATATTCTGTATATTTAAGTATAAATCTGGCTTAACCACCACCACGGCAGTGGCAGCCGTAGGCTAATGAAACACACGATAGACAAGCGTGAGCTGTGTCACTCCTGTGTCTCTCTTCACTCTTCTTCTCTGTACCTCCATCTGGAGTGAGATCATCACCCCCTGACTGGGAGTACAGGAGCCTTTATCGAAGATGTGAGAGAGAACGCACACCGTTAACTCCGTTCTCCTGAGACCTGCTCTGCATGACAGCATGCCACTATTTTTAACCATGATGTCATTGTGGCTGAGCCTGCATGTATGCACATATGACCCCCCACACACTCGAACCCCCCCCCCCCCTTCAGAACTCAGCAGGGAGCCTTGAATACACTTGCATTGGAAAACCAACTCATCATGAATATTGAAAAGGCTTCTTCTTAGCGTGCAAAAGTATGTGTTCCTCGTGGTGTCTAGAGGCTTGGTGCATTGTGGGAAATTAGCTCATTGCCTGCACTTTGCTGTTGAAGCTATTCTAGGATATCACACAACCTTGTTAAAATCGAAAATTGACAAAAAACGTGTCCGTCTCATGTCACTGCGTTGACACACGTACAGTAGGGTACTGTACGTGTATGCACGTGGGTGTGCGTAGGCAAGAACGAGAGGTGCATCTTAACAAGGTTTTGCGTGTGCGTGTGCGTGTTCGTGTGCGTGTGTGCGTGTTTTTTTTACCAGAACATGACAGATGTTTTGCTGACCCTATGATGCATGTGACATGAGAGCAATCAGCTAGAATGCGTGACTGGTCTGGTACCCATAGTGTTATAATGGTCCCAGTGAGCCATAATGACTGGCTGATTTCCCAGGCCTGAACTTGCTGGCCTCGTCTAGCCACGACCGCTACACCACATCACATGACTACCATATTCCTCTGTATGAAAGAGTGGTCTGTCTCTGTGGAGATCCCCATAAACACTCTCCTCTTTTAATATATCCTAGCATCTTTCCTCTGGAGGTATAAGAGATGAAGTCCTCGGTGGGATATTAGTGCCAGCCAGCATCTAAATGCTGTCGATAAATTGGGGCTATGGGCTGCACATTTGGATATACTCCCAGCCACTCTGGTAAGCATTCATATTTTTAGCGGTGCCAGCCGCTCTACTCTTGACTATGTCCGTCCGTATGTCCGTTATGTCCGTCCGAGCCCGGATGTCCGTTTGAGCACGGGCTTTAAACAGCTATAACTCCAGTTGGCAGCATGCCAGCAAGTCCAAATTTGGTATGTGGACTTACACCACCAATTGGGACGAGCATTGATTGCTGAAGCCCCGCCCGCCCTATTATAGCGCCACCAGGAGGCCACTGGCTTTAACGGATGTCCGTTTGAGCACAGGCTTTAAACAGCTATAACTCCAGTTGGCAGCATGCCAGCAAGTCCAAATTTGGTATGTGGACTTACACCACCAATTGGGACGAGCATTGATTGCTGAAGCCCCGCCCCGCCCTATTATAGCGCCACCAGGAGGCCACTGGCTTTAAACAGCGCTTTACACAGCTATAACTCCAGTTCGCATGGCAGCAAGTCCAAATTTGGTATGTGGACTTACACCACCAATTGGGACGAGCATTGATTGCTGAAGCCCCGCCCCGCCCTATTATAGCGCCACCAGGAGGCCACTGGCTTTAAACAGCGCTTTACACAGCTATAACTCCAGTTCGCAGCATGCCAGCAAGTCCAAATTTGGTATGTGGACTTAGACCACCAATAGGGACGAGCATTGATTGCTGAAGCCCCGCCCCGCCCTATTATAGCGCCACCAGGAGGCCACTGGCTTTAAACAGCTATAACTCCAGTTTGCAGCATATGCCACCAAGTCCAACTAATACCACCAATAGGGACCAACTGTAATTACATAAGCCCCGCCCCCTCTGTCTTCCCATTGGCTGGGCTTTAAACAGCCATAACTCCAGTTCACAGCATGCTACTGAGTACAAATTTGGTACGTGGACTCAGACCACCAATAGGGACGAACTGAAATGTACTAAGCCCCGCCCCCTCTGTATTCCTATTGGCTGGGCTTTGAACAGCCATAAGTCCACTTTGCAGCATGCTACCAAATACACATTTACCACGTGAACTTAGACCACCAATAGGGACAATCTTTAATTGCTGAAGCCCCGCCCCCTCTGTATTGTCATTGGCTGGGCTACAAACAGCCATAACTCCAGTTAGCAGCATGCCACCCAGTCCGAATTTGGTTTGTGGACTTACACCACCAATAGGGACGAGCATTAATTGCTGAAGCCCCGCCCCGCCCTATTATAGCGCCACCAGGAGGCCACTCATCAAAGGCACCGCTTCCTTCACACAGGGTGCGATTTTTATTTTGTGGCTCTGCCGGAGTCTAGCCGTCTATGAGAGGGTCGGTCTGCATTTCTGTCTGTGTGTCTGGAGCTAATCTTGCAAACCGCTGAACCAATCAGTGCCACACCTCTTCTGCATACTGCCAGTGGGCCATAGAAGTATCTCCACTTTTTTCACACAATTCTAGACTTTTTGAAATGTTTAACTTTGAACCCATGCATTTAGACCTGAGGCCGATTCTAAAAAAGTTTTCTGAAAGACTTCAAATATTTATTTAAAAAAAACAAAACGTATGTTGCTATATACTGTACATAGCAACAACAAGATTGAAAGGTATAGTTACGTATAGGGGTTCCCGGTCTAAGTGGGTTAATTGTATAATGATTGATATCAATAGTACTCTGACCCTGCTGAATTTGTAGTCATATCTAACTATATAAATGGCGACCGACTTCCGCACCCTCGGTGTCCACACCCCACAGCTCTGTTATCGAATAAACAACGCACCGCCAGACCACATGTCGCCAACTGACTCGCCACGGCGGCCGCGCTGAATTTACGCCTCGCGTAGGGGACATCTCACTGTTCACTACACCTTTTCCACCGCGCAACATAATTAATTCTACTCACCAAATGTCGGACAAAACGGAAGGGGAGGCAGCTTCGTACCGTTTACCGTGCGCACGACCTCATCACCACAACAGCAGGCAGCCGCTGCGGGGGTTTTTTCCTTCTTTTCCAAACTTTTTTTTTGGTCACCATTTTCTCCAGGCACCATTTCTGGTGTAACGTCGGGTGTTTCTTTTCACCAGCCAATCACCTTTCACGTTGCCACGTCCGTTGCCACGTCGCGCTGACGTACGCTAAACAAGCGCTGCCGTGCGCACAATGCAAACGAGCCCAAAGGCGCGCAAAAATAAGCCGACCATTGCTTAGACACAAAGTCAGACCTGGCAACGCAGCCTACGCCAATCATGTGTGAGAGATCTACAAGCTATGGGGCAGAGACGCCACCGTATCTTAGCAACAACTACAGCGCTCACTCTCATTGGTCGTGTCACGCTAAGAGCAGTCTCCAGACAATGGCATCGCAGACAGCTTGCTGTTACTGCTGTAGCCATCACAGGCAGTTGCAGCACGACGGACAGGGCGCTGTGATAGCTGCCATGTCGCTAACGCTAACCTGGTTGTCATGCCTGCAGCGGCTGTGCAATCACTTTGTCAACAATGCACGTTCGTGTGGTGAATGTCTATATTGCTGCTCAGTTCGTCCATTGTAGATGGTGTATGTTTGTGTGTGTCTTCTGGAGAACTATGTAGCTCCACAGCAACTACACTAACTAACGTAATGGCAGGACCGCCCCGTGCAACGCATGTTAGGCTGCATTATGGTCATGTAGTAATTTCAGATAATTTCGCTCCGATTACAGCAGTGTTTATCAACCCTTTCACGCCGCCCCCCCCCCCCCCCCCCCCCCCCCCCCCAAATACACGTACTTGATCTGGGACCCCCCCATTCTGTTTGACTCCGTTCCACAAGTAAATATTGTGAAAATAGCCGATCTACAAGCTCGAAACGCCTCACGTTGACAGGCTTTGTAAGCTTGGAGATCGGCTATTTTCTACATGATTGCCTCTTTCTTACATTCTTTGCCAATGTGGCCGATGTTTTCATAGCATAGTTTATTGACTACTTCTGTTGCAGAAATGGCCATTTCCTTTACTTTCGGTTTTTTATTGTCTCCGCCAGGCCGAAAGGCATGGCGCAAGACTGTTTCACCCCCTGTCCGTCCGTCTGTGATAGCTAATCTCTCACATCGTTGACTTGATCGCAGCAAAATAACAGCCCGATGTGGAGAGTCAGTGAGAGCTGGATAAACGACGTAAAATGTGTCAAAAGGAGTCTGTACGGCTGTCGATAAATGAACACATGACGTCGGTGGGAGAGGAGATATTGTGTCTTTTGGACAAACAGCGGCGTGGTGCTGATGTTTGTTGTGTGAAGCAGCTTAATGTCACAGTGTTTGTGTTGGAGCGCCTCAGTGCGGCTGCAGAGTTCATGTGCAACCTCTTCCAGAGAGACACAGACACACTAGAAACTCTGCTGGGGAAAAAAAACACTGCTGGGCATTGACTTTCCTATGGACATTGATCTACACACTGCAGGTATATCTGCTACACACACAACATCAAACTACACACTGCAGGTATGATGCAGCGTTTGCATTACAGCCAGCATGCCAGCGTACTTCCCATATGGTTTCAAGGTGGGCTAAACCATATGGACCCCATGTCAGCAATGTCAGCGGCATCCACTTCAGTCCCAACTGCGATGCCCATGCAGGCTATAAGTAGCTTCTACCTGGCCCTTAGGTGGGCCCCAACTAGCCATGTTTATGTGGGACCAAGGCGGGTCCTAACTGGGTTTGCCCATGCAGGCTTTAACTGGGTTCTACCTGGGCCCTAGGTGTACCCTAACCAACCACAGTGCAGTGCCCATCGCTCCAATTGTTGTGACGTCAGGGCTCTCAATACTGCACATTGGTGGAGGAGGAGGGGCCGCAGGGCGACCGCACACATCGCTGAACCAATGGTAGCCCACGGATGTTTCCTCTGTGGATTTACAATCTGCCCCTCTATGCCACATATCATCCGCACTACAGGGTCTTCACTGACCGAGCCACGGCCCCACTGACCCTCATGACGCTACGCCACTTAAACGTGCGGCAGCATGCGCTGGGTTGCCAGCTTTGCACAGCCTGCGCCAGAAACAAGCAACCACCTTCATGAAAAAAACAAAAACACCGAAATGGTCCGCAATGTTCCAGGGGTGTCCCCGCGCGTCCCAACACTCCACAGGGGGTCAGTGGACCATCAGGGGGTCCGCGGACCCCCTGTGGACCCCCTGAAACATAACAAATATTATTTCTTCAAATTTTTTCCTTTTTCAAAAAAACTTTTCCACAGTTTCACTCCGGCGATTTGGGTCCCCCAATATACACACGGCCACGCTGGGCCCCGTGCGCGGCTGGGGTTGAGGGGGGCGTAGCCCCCCGAAACTCTAGTCATGTCATAGATATGTAGATGACTGACGTCACAGGCTGGGAACATAAAGTCTGAGATCCTCTTTGCAGCACTGCTATTCCCACCCAAGAGTTCAAAACCTTTAATCCCTATTTGAGTGGATCAGATTTTGATTTTGGGTGTTAAAGCTATTATTTGATTAATCAAACGTATATCTCTTATCGACATAATGTTTGCTGAGATAACTAAAGTAATCCCAATGCAGTTTTTTGTTTTTTAACCAAAAATCTGATCCACTTGGATAAGGATTAAAAGTTTGGATCTCTTTTATCCAGAAGAGAGCTTTATTTATTCTAGTATAGTGAAACAGTGAGATGGTGACTGGGCAGTTTGATCTGGCTGTTGACATGGTGAGCTCATACTTGAAATGGTCTTGCTTGAGAGCAAGATTTAAAACACAGGCATTCTGTCTGGGAAGTACCATGTCAGATTTTCACATGTCCTCCTTACCATAGAATTCTGTTCTTTTTTATCTGTTAAGTTCCCCCTCAAGATTAATTAAAGCATTTGCGTTCAGCATAGTTTTGGCTCGATTAAAAATGCTTGCCGCTGAGGCAAATTGATCTGTGGCTGCGTTATGCTTTTCTGACAGGTGCGATCAAGACTAATGCTGATTAAATTTCACATTTTTACATGCAGGAAATTAATGAAACCATTTTTGTTTATGTAGCATTACCTTATGGCTGGTGGGCGAATGTACAGTATGTTAGGCCTCAGTACAGTCTTTAGGGAGTGGATGTCTGTTATTTATGTGCCTAAACAAGAGGGGGAGGAGAGGAGAGTACTCCTGATACTAGAGAAGCCATCTGCCTCATGGTTTCCTATTAATTTAGTTTTAGTGTAGCATGACAAGGATCCAGTCATAAACGGGAATGCACCTTAATAAAGTGATCAAATGCGATGCCTGCTGTGCCTTGGAGGTTGTCTTCTATAGAGCTGATGACTGCACTTGTTTTTTGTGGTTTTCACAGATTTTAATCAAAAGCACAGCCCAGGGATATTCATTTCAGCTTTGAAATTGCTTTCAGTAGCCAAGCTGTATGATAGTATGAACCATGGAGGAAGCTCCCGAGGTATCGCAGAGAAACAAGTGGATGGCCCACGGAAACAGCTTCATGAAAATTCTTGTTTATGTTAGGATAATAAAAGTTCAAGGGAGTTAATCAAAACTGAGACAGATTTTATAAAGTCCTTAAGTCATGAAGTCATGCAATGTAAAATCACCTACTCTTCTTGTCTTGCAGTCCTAATGTGCAGTACACCCCCCCCCCACCCCACACACACACACACACACACACACACACACACACACACACACACACACACACACACACACACACACACACACACACACACACACACACACACACACACACACACACACACACACACACACAGTCTCTACTCCTTCTATCTTGGGATGCTTCATTTGGTTGTGTGCCAGTATCATGTGCCGAAAATAGAAGATCTACAGGCTCACAACGTGTTCCGCTGTGAGTACTGTTAAACTATTTTCAATGCACAACACCTGCAACAATGTATGAAGCAGGCGTAATTATTCCCTGGGTGTCTGGCTGGTTGGTTTTATAAGTGGACGCTGGTGCTGTACACCAGGGCAGTACTCACACCTCAGCTTCAGACCAGACCTTGTCAAGTCACTCCTATATTGTGACACCTGTACACTGCTCTCTCCTGACGGTCACACTGACCAGCTGGTTCACAGGTGAACCTCGACATTCTGCACGAGCACAACCCTAGACATGCTCAAATTAGCTACACTTCACACAGATGTAAATCTACATTGGCCTACTTTTTTCCAAAGTACCCCAAGCTTTCTTGGGATAAATGTAATAATTTAGTCTTTAAGAGATTGGCTGTCGACGTGTCAGTAGTTCCAAACGGTGTGCCGAGGTCACACTTGTGTGCCATGAGACGAGTCCAGGTGTGCCTTGAGGTTTTGTGACAACCACTTATTATTGCAGTATGCACAATACTGTACATCTATACAAAAAGTTGGTCCTCTTTTAATTTACTATAGAACTTTGAGCACACTCATTTCCAAATACACAAGCAAATTCTGTACACAAAAAAAACAAACATATTTTAACCACTTTCAACCTGACAACCCTATTTTGGCCATATCATTATAGTTGAAAATTGTTTATTATTCTTATTACTGTTCTTATTTATTCATTTACTTATTCCGCAAATTTCCCCAAATAGTGAAAATAACCCATCTACAAGCTCACAACATTGTAGAGCTTGTAGATCTGCTATTTTGGCTTTGAATACAGGTCTGCCTTGAGATCTTGACTTGCCCATTGGTGTGCCTTGGGTACAAAATGTTTGAAATCCACTGGTAGTATTAAGAGCACTTACTCTATCACGCATGCTATTGTTGCAGCTCAATGTCATTGGGACCTTGTGCTGTCTGTGGCGTTGCTCCTTGTTTCTTGTCCACTGTGTCCAGCCTCTTTGGCCTTATGTTGTTGTTGTCGTCTATGTATCACTCTCTTGGTTGCACTCACAGGCATTTTTCGCTGAACTAGAGGCTTCAAAACTGGTCTGTAGAAACCAATGAGTGACGTCATGGTCCCTTCATCAATATTTTTTTTTACAGTCTATGCTCACAGAGAGTTGCATCCGCTATGCATTGTGAGCTTATAGATTATAGATTGTCTATTTTCTGTCCGCAACGCCGTTGTACGACGGAGCATGAATTAGCCGTTATTCTGCCCCTATCTAACCTGAGCATAAAGGCTGCCTCACTCAGGCTCTTGACCTTCTGTGCATTTCAGCGCACACACACACTCACACACACCCACCCATCCACACACGCACACACACACATGCAGGCACACACACACACACATCAAAGCTGTGTGCTTCCATGGCCTCCCATCATTCTATTGAATTCAATTCCACACCTGATTCAGCCCATCAACAAGTGCGCTGTGCACAGCTCCAGTCCTGAATGCCATTGGCTGAAATGATGAAACATTTCTTCCCTCCGCCCGCCTCTCCCACTCTGCCGTATTTTCCGGGGTTAAGATGAATTTGATCTTTGGCTTCGTGCTGAAAGGGAACAGGTTTTCAGGAGCGGAAATTGAATTAGATTTAGCGGTGCATAGTCTGGTAGGCAGGTTAGAGGATGATGATGGCGGTGGTGGGGGGGGGGGGGGGGGGGGGGGGTCATGGTCAGGGGGGTTAAGCTACAGAATACAATGCAGAAAACACCAAACCATAAAAAATCAGATATTCAAAGGCAAACTCCCCAGCAGCCACATGCAGGAGGAGTGTTCATGTTTCACAATTCTCTTGGTTCTGATATGTGATTTAAGTCATGTGACTATGCATGACAATTTAATTTGCTTGCTTAAAAAAAAGAAGTGGATTCACCCCTCATTGGCATGTAATTTCCACACAGCAGCCCTGGGCTGTTCATTGTGTGTGACAGGCAGACTGACGCACATTAAGATACTGTTCCATGTCATGTGGAGATGCACGCCTCGCATCACCCTTTTCCACTGGCACCCTTACTGTATCTCACTTACTGCCACGCTGTCATACTTGGCTGTGCAGAAATACCTGATCTACATGCTCACAATGCGCCGCACGTGCAAGTGTACATCAGGCTTCATCTTCTGTGCTTGGGTTTCTTTCTTTTTTTACCCAAAGTATCTGTAATTTCAAGCAATGTGTTGTATTATTCAAATATTATTTATGTCACCGACCCCCAATAATTTCCATCTCAAGCTGCCTTAACTCAAGTTCTGTCAACTCTGTGACATTAAACAGCTCTAAAGCAGGCTTTGATGTGCGTCAATATGTAATAGCTGCCTATTTAGTTTCATGTGAGGATATTTTTGGCTCGCTGAGGTAGCGACTCCCAGGGGAGCCAAGAAGCTGTGCTGTGTTCAACAGCATATCGATCTCCCCCCCACTGCTTCTCTGTGGGGTGGGGGGACTGCTGCATGAAACCATGAACCATCAAAATCTGGTCTTGCTCGATGACAGCTGAGCGGGCCATCTCACATTCTGGCTCACTAATTATTTCCACCAACCTGGGCCTCTCTTGGCCTTAAGCTTGCCCAAGGGACCTCCCTCCAATTTCCCCATCCAACATAATGCCCAGCTGGGATGAAGGATGTTGCACAACTTTTGTACGCCACGGCTTTCGTTATTGATTGGAGAAGGTAGTGACTGCTGAGGATGGGGGTAGTGCTGGAAAGTCTAGAGATGTACAAACCAGGGGTGACCAAGGGCCTTAGATTACTTAAATTCTTATGGATCTCTCTGTGTGTGATAAATCAAAAGGAGATAATTGATTTCAGATTTACGTTCCTTTGCCAGTTGTTTTGCTTTATTTAGATGTGAAGAGACCGGAAGTCAAGGTTGGAGAGTGGAACATCATGGAACAGGTCTCCGGCCGGAAATTGAACCGAGGATGTCGCGATGATTTGATCTGTACAGCTGATGCCTGATCAGATCGCATTATCTGATCCGATGATGTGATCTGATCATCTACCGGCTGATCAGATCACATCATCGGATCAGATGATGTGATGATCACATACTGTAACACTTTGGCCACAATTTCCTTTTGATGTAAAAATGGGAGTTTCTCCCTCCGCAGGTCATGTGGATGATACTTTTAACTTATGATACTTTTATCTAGACAACCTTTTTGTCTGTGATTTGTCCTCATATGTTGCAACATACTGTATGAGGCACAATGTGAAAAAGCTCAACTGAAAGCTCTCTGCTGCTAGCAGTGGCTACTATTAATAACTATGGGTCTAATAGTGCTGTTTGTTCAACAGAATAGCCACATAAGTCTGATTGGCTCAGAGAAAGGCCACTAATGTTCTCTTCCGGAAGGTATTTAAGCAGCTTCTTCAATTATTCAGAACGGTGATAATCCTTTTGATGTTGCTTTTATTAGCTCGTTTTAGTTAATGTTGCTTCTCTCTGACTCGGGGTTTGGGGGGGTTGTGTGTGTGTCGGGTAGAAGGCATGCCTGTATTATTTCTTATGATGGGCTGTTTGTATTTTGTTTGTATGTTGTCTTTGCCAATATTTTGTCTTTCTGGCTTATTCTGTGTTTCAACGCCAGGCTAATTAGCTAGCTGTTTCCTTTCCGCCCTGTCATTAAAGGCTTCCACAGCTTTTTGTAGAAGCATGGCTTAATTATTTGGTCTAACAGGAAATTGCTTGTTTTCTCCTATCATATGCTCTGAAGCGAAGTAAGTCGCTCATGCAGCCCAAGTAACCCAGCTTTCATTACCAGTTAACTGTGAAAACGATCTGCTTAATGCACAGGCAGTTTTCTATTTTCCTCTTCATTAACTAAAGGGATCACATAATCTGGCCCATAATTTAGCCTTTTTGCTAATGTTTTACACCACCGATGAGGCTGTGAAGAATTCCACTCCATCAGTGCTGTGTTGTTTTATTATTGCATTTCACTGAACATTGCTCAGAGAAAACAATTCACCTCATGTACATACATACAGTATGCATAAGCAGATCTGCCAGTATTTATTCACCGCATAATTGTGACACCAGGAGGAGGAGAGATATGGTACATACTCTAGTTCTCTCTCTCCTGGAATACAAATTTTGCCTGCAGACCAGCCGATGAGGCATAAATGTAAATGGCCTTCACCCGTGTTTTATTCGGCTGTAAAACATTATTTATGGCTTTAATTTTGACCTTTTCACATTTTCCTTCCCAAAAATAGCACGTCTACAAGCACACCGAAATGCAACGTACTGTGAGCTTGTACATTATTTTCGCTATTCGTCATTTAACAAAGTATATAGAGTGGTTAAGAGAAGTGGTTAAGAGAGTTATTTCCTGCGGCATTGACTAGTACAGGATACCCTCAGCTCACACCCACATCTGTAAAGAACCTTTCCTGCTCTTTCTCTGAATGCTCACTCAGCCACCTTGGTGTAAACGTGTTTTAAGCGAACGAGTAACCCTTTAGCCCAGCCCTCGGTCCCTGCACTGCTGTTGACGGGGAGACAGGGTAATCCATCCTGCGCAGGACGCTAATTCTATCACACGCCCCTGACCTCGCCCTGGTGTATGTTCACCAATGTCACAGAGGTTGTCACAATGACAGATCGCAGAAAATGAGATGTAACAATACAACTGGGAGTCTGGGAGGGAAGGTGTGTGGGGGGGGGGGGGTGTAGGGGCTGGTTAAGAGGGTAATTGAGCTCAGACATTTGTCGATCCTTCCCACCTTGTATGCAGCTCATGTCTGCCCGTTACCAGGGAATAGGGATTGCAGCCAGCCTTTTGTCATGCCAGCCATCTCGGCATGATTTGGTTATTAATGCATTTAGTTATCATACTCTTATATGCCATCTGGAAGCTATCTTCTTTACACCAGGGGACTGATTTTGTCAATGGTGAATCCCAGCATGTGGAAGGACCCTTCAGCCAGCCAGTAATTCAGTCAGTAATGGCGTCCAGAGGATCCAGCAGTCTCTCTGCTACAGGTTCCCTAGATGGCCCTCTTGGATGTCAGGCCTGATTGGCTGCAGCTACTGTAGGAGCTTGGCGAGGGTTGTTAATGATGGTTAATTAAAGCCACCAGAGGTTCCTCGTGTCCCAGCAGTGCTCTCCTTCACACTGGATGATGGGATAACACACTACCGGCCCGGTAGAGCTGTTATGTTTGGTCCACTTGTATGAATAATCAGCCATTTTCTCAACCACTCAAGCCCTACAACAGTATATATTTAGTCTTACAACAAATAGCGATAATAGCTGATTTCCAAGCTCTTTAAAATGCATTTATTTCATTGAATCTGACCAGAAGCAGGATAAAACATATCCCCACTAGCCATAAAAATAAATGACCTGAGGGGGGAAATATCAAAAGCAGAGTCATGGATTCTCCCCCTATCCCCCAAGCAATCCAACCCTGGGCTAACACACCCTGGTTGGTAGTGTTAGGTCAACATGTACATGAATTATTGATTCAGTATCTCTCTACCTCCCTATCAAACAATGGGGTGTTCTATATTGTGGCCCTATTGTAGACGAGCAAGCACTCAAACACAATGGTGACATGATAATGACAGATGAAGAGCTTTAATGTAAATGAACAGTGACTAGTACTGTTCTGTATGCTTTAAATTAATTAGCAAATAAAAATCTGCAGCTGCCATTTCCTGTCAGGTTAGGTGGCAGACGCTTGATTTAAAACAAATATGTACATATTGTTGTACTGCTACTAGGGATGTTAACAATTAATCTATTATCGATTAATTGCTGTTAAGAATTTACCCGATAATTTATTGATTTTCAATTAATTGATTCTTTTTTTTTCTTGGGCTGTGACCAGCTGATGCTCGTTAATGTTATATACATCAAGGCAATTATGTTTGTTTCTGCACTCATTTTCGGTTTGGACACAAATTTTCTTTTTGGTCCTAAAAAACGCTGCTTATCAATTAATCGATCGATAAGGTTATCAGTAGTAAATTAAATTATGAATGAATCGATAATTTGCATCCCTAACTGCTACTGTTAAGCAGCACACAGACACATACACACATGCACTTGCTTTTGTGTGCATCTATTTAATTTACTACTAAAACCTAGAAGCGTTTCCCAATAGGTGGCTCTTAATGGAAAAACATGCCAGAGCCTGTAGCTTTCCAGGCAGTATACCCTGTTTATCTAGGACACTGCATTAAATTGCCTGGAGTTATGATCCTACCCATTTTTATGCCATATCCATGCAAAAAGATGGACGCATGACTTCACTCCAACCTTCTTGCCATGGCAAATTCGCTCCTCTTTTCACCCTAGAGATATACAGGTATATTGTCCAGTGGACCTCTGCTGGAGGAGGTGCACAGTATATAAAGTCAGTTGCTGGTTGACTTTCTGGATGATTGCCCGGGAGCCGCTTACGCTGAATTCAAGTCCCGTTTGTTTTCGAGCTGCACCCACCCATTACGATCCCTCGTAAACATGCTCGTATAAAACCAAACTGCACCTGGGCGCATGGGGGGGGGAGAGAGAGAGAGAGAGAGAGAGAGAGAGAGAGAGAGAGAGAGAGAGAGAGAGAGAGAGAGAAGAGAGAGAGAGAGAGAGAGAGAGAGAGAGAGAGAGAGAGAGAGAGAGAGAGAGAGAGAGAGAGAGAGAGAGAGAGAGAGAGAGAGAGAGAGAGAGAGAGAGAGAGAGAGAGAGAGAGAACTGAATTTGCAGTTAATTACATAAATAACCTTACAGGACGATCCTCAGCATGTTTCCCTTTGCTGAACGGCTTATCTATATTATACACACCCACACACCTCAGTTTGCTGTAAGAGCACTTTCAATTTGGCTTCTCTTCAAATGACCTCCGTCGTGGTCAGTAAAAGTATGCAGAGGGCCAAAAGCGATAGTGGGGAAAGGTCACTTCCAACATCAACATGCTCATTTGATCTGGCTCTTTCCTTGCCAATCAAACAGCATGTCCATGTCACACGTACAGTACTCTGTGAGGCACTAAGGGCCCTATTTTCTGCTCAGCGCCGAGTGCAACGCGCAATCAGTATCTTACACCCAATGCAGTTGTTAATTGTCTAGATGCCAAATGATCTTGCCCCAATTTTGCACATGGGGCTGTGTTGGTCTAAAAATGAGGTGTGGTCTGCCGTGAATCAGAGTACAATGGTATCTTTACGCACAGACGTTGCGCTTTCCGCTCCACCTCCAAGCTGGTCTTATTGCTGGTGCAGTGACAGCGCAGGTCATTCCTTGCCCCCATAGATTTTAAGCACACATGCTTTTTCGTTGCTAGAAAAACGCTCTGTGTGTCTTCCTATCTACGGCTACGCCATGTAAAAGAGCATCAAGCCAATGCACCTGGCTCTTAAAGGCAAAGGGAGACGAAACTGATTGGTTTTGTAACACCCAAAACATGACTAATTCAGGGCCCTTTCCGCCAGGCACGGACACATTGCGTCCACATAATGCACCCTCTAGATGGCAAATTGCTGTGAACACGTCCCCAAGGTGCAAGTTAAGACCATGCGCCCATGGCGCAAATTCCACCGTTAAAATAGGGCCCTAATTTTGCTATACCCAAGAGAATCAGTGCTGTATTATCTATTTTGGAAGAAAAACAAAAATGATATCTGTAAAATAAGGACAATCCAGTTGGTGGATTGGTGGAAATCTTGTGAAATAATTAAGTGTAACCTTTTCTTTCAAACAATGTATATTTTTACTTTTAGAACAACAGTATTAACCTTGAAAGCTAATGTTGTTTTCCTTTGCCAGGGTAGAGTGGGGCTTGCACTTCCAGATCACGCATCATAAATGTTCCCTTCAAGTGCTTTCAAGCACTATGTCGCTAGCTCACATTCACTCACATCATTATTGACAGACCTCAAAAAGCCTCAGAAATGACTCCCAACATAGATTGTCCTTTCATTAAAGTCTGTTTTGTCGTTTGGGGAAAAACCACTAAGCTGCAACATAGTGCTTTGGTGACACCGAAAGACAGCATTTTTTCCCCAGCTAGACGTAGGCCCTCCATCCATCTGTCTGTCCGTTCAACACTTTGGTCCAAACTAAATATACCATACATTTTGCTTGATTTTTAAAAGCATGTACTTTTGAATACTTACGTATTTTTAAAAGGAGGACTGCAGTGGTTGAGTACTTTGTCCACCACTGGTAGAGAGATGAAATAGGCTGCAGATTTAAATTAAGATGCTCCTCCATTCCGTGATTGGGGGAGGAAACTGTGTGAGTCTTGTGGATAATTGATTTTGGGAGCATCCTACCAGAAGGAAAGCCACACACGCATGCACACCGCACCTTGTGGGGGAGAGTATGAAGGATGAGGGCAATTTAATTCACAGCTAAAAGTATATTGCCTCTTTTTTTCTGGAAGGAAACTTTCCAGAAACCATTTTTCCTCTCCTGGTTGAAAGCATCTTTAATATCCAGGTAGTTAATTTGAGTCACACCAAGTTATACTGTAGGCTAATTGTGTTGGTTCTGTACGGACTGCTGTGAGCTACTGGAGGTATGACAATGGGAATTAAAGTTGATGTTGTTGAGCAAAATGGCGTACAGCAGTGGTTCTCAAGGACCCTCGAATGAATGCGTATTAGGCCATGGCGACATGTTTTTTATTAGGCCACGGACCCTCATTTGAAAAGATTGTGCCAGAGACATAGTAAAAGAAGATTTTTGTTAGAAATAATTTCAGAAATTGTGAAAATAGCAGATGTACAGGCTCACAACACTGTGAGCTTTTAGATTGGATATTTTCTCTACTTTAGCTTGACACGCTTGTTGGACGAACTAGGGCATGAAGTGATGAAAAAACATAAACAGTTGAAATATGGAGTAACACGGTTTCTGCCCGACAGTAACGATATGTGGACGTCACAAACGTAACATGCCCATAGGTGACTATTCTGGCGCACTGACAGTTTTGTAAACCATGCTCGTGTCACTGATGATGGAACGATCTGACATCGCTGTGTGATATGGAGACAATTCTGGCTTGTGATGCAGCGAGTGGAAAGTCAGTCGGATGAGCTGATCAAAAAACGTATAGATAAATCCGCAACACGCTTCACTCACCGATTTTCAACCAATCTTCTTATTATTGGTCCTCACTACTGCTCATGATAAAATGGTACCATTTCTGTCTACTCCTCTCCTCCTCTCTGTGTCTCAGAGGAAGGCTGTGGACAGCTCAGAAACTTGCCTACCAGTAACATCATTGATTGGAAATCCATGCTTATAGAAACTGCAGGCTTTATAATCCTGGAAAATGTGCATGCTATAATGGAAGCCATTGTTCTTGCGTTAATAGAAATGTAATTAAAACATTTGAAATCTTGTTTGAAAAACAAATCTGCCTAACAATGATGTCACTGGTAGGCGGGTTTCCACAGCCCTCCTATGAGACACAGACCGAGCATATTTTTTTTTTTACCATTTTATCATGAACATTAGTGAGGACCAATTATATGAAGATGGGTTGAAAATGGGTGAAGTCGTCCTTTAAAGGTAGAAGGGCTCGGTGCTCAGCAGGGCATAAAAGGGACACAGCAAAACAGACAGGTATAATGGGTACTCTGACAACGGGTACAACGGGTATACATGAACCGGCGGGTGGGGCATGCATTCCCAACTTTCATCGTTTCTGACTTGTATGGTCCTCATGTGGGCACCGGTCTAGTACTTACTTATACATTCTCTCATTACATTGGGCTACAGTCATTTCTAGCCGGTGAAATAATAGTCTTACTCGTTTTTGTTGGGGTCTCCCTGGAACCCCCTCAAGGTCCCTCGGGGGTGCCCAGAAGATCCCACTTCGAGAACCACTGGATTACAGCATTGGTTCTCAATCTGTGGGTTGGGACCGCCAGGAGGGTCCCCACATGATTTGGGGGGGGGGGGGGGGGGCAGATGACAGTTAAGTGACAATTTAAGGACTTTTAAGACCTTTTTAATACCTAAAAAAATTAAGAAAAGAAAAAGACCATTGCTGTGGTCAAACATTGGCCAAAATGCCAAATTGTCAAATAATATAAGAAAGAGGCAAAAAAAAATGAAAATAGCAGATTTACAAGCTATTTTCACAATTTCACAATATTTATCTGTGGAACCGAGTCAAACAAAATGCCTCAACTTCTACATCCCAAGTGCTTATCAGGGTGGGGGTCCCCAGTTCAAATATGATTCTTTTGGGAAAAGGTTGAGAACCACTGGTTTACAGGATCTATCAGTGTAGGGAGACAGGGAAAGCTGTCTGCGCATCATGAATTTAAACCACTATCCTATCCGCTGGTTGTTACTGTGTTATTAAGTATTCCATCTGCTCCAAGTGGGCTTAAATCATCTTTATGTGACTGCGTCAATGGCAAATCCTTCTCCTTGAGGTTTAGAGGTGGAAAAGTTGCACGAGCAAAATTTAACACTCGGCATGTTTGTGCGTGTGTGTGTGTGTGTGTGTGTGTGTGTGTGTGTGTGTGTGTGTGTGTGTGTGTGTGTGTGTGTGTGTGTGTGTGTGTGTGTGTGTGTGTGTGTGTGTGTGTGTGTGTGTGTGTGTGTGTGTGTGTGTGTGAGGTCGATTTGATTTCTTCTCCTTTTTCAGCATTGCTGTTGGCTGTGCTGAAACGTGATTTCCAGTCAGAGACAAAGCAGTTTAGAATCCCAGTGCTATTAGTGTTTGAGCCAGAGGAATCCTGGCTTAATGTATGTACATAGTAAATACCCCCCCTCCCCATTTATTGTGATTCATTGGCCAATCAATGTAGCTGAAAGCAACAGAGCCTACAGATGGCTGACGAGGTCTTTGCATGCTCGTCTCAGGCTGTTGGCATGTTTGTTTATTTATTTATTTATTCATTTACTACTTTGTAGGGGTGGAGGATGAACACTTTGAAAGAGAGGACAAACTGTATGCCTTTTATACACGCTACTGGCATGGTACCACTGCAATATTACTGCACTCGCTTCTACTACTGTTACTACTAAAAGTACTGTTACTACTTTCATTATTACTGTTACTACTACTATTATTGTTACTACTACTGCTATTATTTCTATCAGTACTACCGTTACTACTACTGCTACTCTGCGTCTCTGCATGCTGCCTCCACAGGCTCTTTGTTTCACTCCTTTGGGTATGTGCACGTCTGTGCATGTGCATTTAATGAGTGTGCGTACAAGTGTGTGTGCCTGCGCACGTGCACACCAAGATAGCATATTAAGGATGGGTTGGACGTGTTGCCACCTCCCATCCCCATACCAGTCTCTCAGTGCAGTGCTGCTGACTGGTTGAGATGTGTGTGTGTGTGTGTGTGTGTGTGTGTGTGTGTGTGTGTGGGGGGGGGGGGGGGGGGGTGTCATTCAGAGTGTTTGATGTTACAGCATGTAAAAGCCTGCGTGCATGCATGCACACACACGAACGCACGCACGCACACACACACACACACACACACGCACGTGTGGGTGAGTGCAGCATATGGTAGTTGTGTGTGTGGGAGGATGAACCAGTGAACCTGTGTGTGTGTGTGTGTGTGTGTGTGTGTGTGTGTGTGTGTGTGTGTGTGTGTGTGTGTGTGTGTGTGTGTGTGTGTGTGTGTGTGTGTGTGTGTGTGTGTGTGTGTGTGTGTGTGTGTGTGTGTGTGTGTGTGTGTGTGTGTGAGGGAGACAGAAAAAAGATATGCAGAGAGAAACAAACACACAATTACTCACTGTGCATAGAGACCCATTCACTTTAGCTGCGTGCACGTTGTAGGTGTGTGTAGCCCCCCCCCCCCCCCAACAACTCCTGGGACCAACATGTTCATTATTCTTTCTAAAAGAACCATTAAAATTTCATCAGTGCAATGCAATCTCTGTACCAGGGCGGGGTGAGGGGTGTCTGTGTGTGTGTGTGTGTGTGTGTGCGTGCGTGCAGAGGGGGGAAGGCTCCTCCCCCCGTTCACCACTGCCTGCCTGCACGCCTTGTCTCCTCTCCTCCTCTCCTCTCCTCCTCTCCTCTCTCTTGTGGGTGGATTCACTTGCTCAGAGCACATGGATACACACATTACCGACTTCTCCTCTCTTGTGATGTGAGCCAGCATCACCCCCCCCTCCCACACACGCGCACATACACACACACACACACACACACACACACACACACACACACACACACACACACACACACACACACACACACACACACACACACACACACACACACACACACATACACTCCTTCTGTTCCTCCCTACCTCCATCCATCCATCTATCCATCCACCCATCCCATACCATGCTGCACCCCCTCTATCCAGGCACCATGCTTATCTGTGCTCGGGGCGACAGGGGGGAAGAGTTTTCTGCCTGAACGAGGGGTTAACAAGGTACAATTGGATTTTCAGGAAGAGCCCTCTTTTGCTGCAGGCTGGGCGGGTTTGGACACCTGCTCTGCAGAGTCCTAGATGGGTTAATATGCAGGGGATTAGCTCGCGCTCTTTGGACCGCAGAGGAATATGCTGTTAACCGGCTGAGTGAGTGGATGGTGTCAATTTCAGCTGTGCGTGGCGGGAGATTAAAAGGTAAGCTGTGTGGTTTTGAATCAAACACACAATGTGGATTTGACAGCTGTTTTTCATCTAATTTCATTGACTTGTAGGATTCTCGTGCGCTTGATGCGTTTGAGTCCCCAACAAGTTAACAGAGTTTTTGTCCCATTGTCCGATCGTGCATATTTGACTGGTGTTTTTCGTGTTGGAATCGGCGTAGCGCTTGCATTGATCACACACGGTAACATTACCATTAGCCTTGGAAAATGAAGAAGCGAATTGAGCGCTCGTCTGTCACTCGTGTATCGCTGTCTCTTCTCCCGTGCCATCTGGGGCTTTGTTTCCTCCATTCATGGCACGCGACTCTGTCACCCAGGTAGCTCTGATGCTGCTAATCGTATTCTAATTGGGATTCCTTTCTCTGGGTTTCAGAGCTGATGAGAGAGCTACAGATGAAAGCATGTTTGAGGAGGAGCGCTACCTCAGAGTATGTGTGTGAGTCAGAGATATGAGAGCATGTGCGAGCGCATGTGTGCTTGCTCGTGTGTTTCAGTCGGCTGTGCATTTCCAATACATTTATGTGTTTGATTGTTGGCGTGTGTGTGTGTGTGTGTGTGTGTGTGTGTGTGTGTGTGTGTGTGTGTGTGTGTGTGTGTGTGTGTGTGTGTGTGTGTGTGTGTGTGTGTGTGTGTGTGTGTGTGTGTGTGTGTGTGTGTGTGTGTGTGCGCACACGTTTCAGTACATTTATTTGTATACTGTATGTTGGTTCTATATGGTGAAATTGCAGAGAAGACCATGTGTGTTTTTTCCATTACATTTATCTGTATAAATTTGGGCTGTGTAGGAGAATAGTATAAGGAGGAGACAGTGTGCATGCGTGCGTGCATGCATGTGTAGTCATTCGCTGGCCCATCTGTGGAGGTCTAGTGTGATGGATGGTGGCTGATGGAGGGTGCTAGGTGTGTGAGGGGGAGGATGAAGAGGATGGGGGAGGGTGCCAAAGAAGAGGCATAGAGAAACTGTCTGCCCGTGTGTGTGTGTGTGTGTGTGTGTGTGTGTGTGTGTGTAGGTCTCGGTGGGAAGCAGGGCAGTACATCACAGACTGGCTAATGGAATACTAGAGTCTTGAAGGGTTGTCTCAGGTCCTCAGGTCCTCTCCGACACTCTTCATCGCGCCATCTCTCCACCCTCACTCCTCCCATCAACACAATCCTTTATCCCTGAACCCCATTCAGTTGAACCCCCATGAGCGCTACAGTCACATTTGGGCTCATGAAACACTCTGGCCAGCCTTGAGCTTAATGTAGCTTTTGACAGAATGCTTCAACGTTGGTTGGGCTGGACTCAACAAACCGTTCAGACACAGTAGGATGCAACAGAGCAGTGCAAACTATTCCCTAGATCTGTGCGTTCCTTCCCATCGAGTGTTCATAGACTGGACAGTGTTGTCAGAATGTTGGATTGATTTGTTGTACTGTAGCCCAGTGGGACCTATTGATTCACATACATAAAGGCATGCACGCGCACACACACACACACACACACACACACACACACACACACACACACACACACACACACACACACACACACACACACACACACACACACACACACACACACACACACAAACACAGAGATTCAATTCCAAGTTACTCCATGGAGTTTGTCACTGTCTGGGCTTGGTGCGTCTCGTCTCTCCAGTGTGTATGTGATGATTATGACTTAATCAGAACAGGTTAATTGAACTCTGATTAGATCAAGCATCTCCATCTATTTTTACCATTTTTCATAATTACTCTAAGATCAGTGACTTGTAAATCACTGCTTATCTGTCTGATCTGCAACTCCTCACACAAGGCTCGCCTGCAGGGACCTGACTGATAGAGTTTAACAGTCAGTGGCTGCTTACCTAGGCTCACTTGTGGCTGTCTCTGTACACGAGCACAGTGAAATCCTGAATGTTAATGTGGCTTAATGCTGCAATCCAGAACCTATATTTTAATTAATAAAATGTTATTTTATTCAGTATGGT